>NC_142693.1:25859065-26465796 GCF_029641045.1 Salvia hispanica | reverse complement strand
ATGAAATATAGATTTGTTCTCAATTATCCAATGATGACACTTTCTATAAAACTGTACTACCTCGGTTCCTCTGTAGAAGGGGTTTCCTTTTCGGTATGGAATTTAAAAAAAATTATACACTGAGTTAAGTAAATGAATACTCTCCAATTCAAAAGAATATGCATTTTGGGTTCTATACAAGTTTTAATGCAAAATTGGTAAAATAAGAGAAGTAAAAAGAAAAAGTAATTAAAGTATTATTAGTAAAGAATGAGTCTCACCTCATTAGACAGAAAAAAGTTTCCAAAATTAGAATTAAAGTGCATATTCTTGTGGGACGAATAAAAAAGGAAAGAGTGTATTGTAGGACGGAGTGAGTAATAAAGTAGGAAAGGAAATGGCGGAGTACTACACCGTCCTCGAACGGCGAGCCCAGCCCCTACACCGTCCGTAGAAACTCCATTGTTTGAATTTCCGGGATGTAACAACTGAGATCGGGTTTCTTCACGCTGGACCAGATTGTAGGCTTGATCCACTGAGGGAAGTGGTTCCATCTTTACTATCTCCCTCTTTGTAGTTTCATACTTATTGTCAATTGCAGTTAAGAATTGATAAAGTCTTAGCTCTTGGATGAATTGCTCATGTAACTCGATATCTTTGGGATACTTCATCTGAATGGTTTTTTTCTGATCTATCGATAACCACAAATCTTGTAGGGTACTCCAAGTCTCCTCCAACGATTGGTTCCCCTGTTTCACCATACTTGCTCTAGTGTACAGGTCGTATACTTGGAGCTTGTCTCCTCCACTCCCGTACGTGACGGCCAATGCATCCCAAATATGTTTGGCCGTCGGCTGCTTCAAGACTCGGTTGACCAACCTTGGTTCGATGTTTTGTATGAGCCATGTAAACACGCAGTGGTCGGCTTGCTGCCATTGCGGGAAGGCTAGATCTGTCCGCGCCGGCCGCCGGGGGGCCCGGCACTCCGGTTATGTGAGAGACCATCCCCCTGCCGCTTATCGCCGTCTGTATCAATACGGCCCATGTGGAGTAATTTTCCCCATTCAATTTGTTTCCTCCGATGTGGAGAGGTTGAGTATCGATCTTGTAGGCTTTTGGTGGTTCCGGTGGGTCATGTGTGTCTTCTGGTTTATTGTTGGTAACATCATGGCAAAACTTTTGCTCATGATTTCGGTGATTTGCCGGGCAATCTCATCCGACTGGGATGAGCCTATTGTTTTATCAGTTTCTGACATGGTTATTTGGGTGGTTTTCTGCAGATTTTTGGCTAAAGGGTCGAGAAAGGTTAGGGACAATGATGATATGTTTCTGATGAGTCCTGCTCTTGTACCATTTTAATCGGTACAAAAGAAGACATAGAAGATGATTTGTATGAAAAGGATGATTATTCCATTGAATATAGTTCCCTATAAATAGGGAGTATAACACAATTTACATGGTAAGTCTTGCACAAGGGAAAAAGAATAATCCTATTCTATGAAACTTATTTTTGTCAATTACGCGATTTAGGTAATTGATCTTAATTACAATCTTTCCTTTCTTAACAAGCTCCCCGTTCAACGCAAATTATCCGTGTTAAGGAACTTCATCCTTAACGGTAGCAATTGTGGTTTTAATTGAAGAAAGAATTTTCCAACCAACTTATAAATCGATACAAATCAGTGAAATTGATACTTGATAATTTAACGTAAGAATTGCGTCTATAGACTATAATCCATGGGAAAAGACAAAATAGTAAAGCCAAGACTGACCAACTTATTGTAATTGCCTATAACCGACAATGAGTTTTGATCAATACAAAAATAATATCTCATCCGTCCTAAGTTAGTTAAGTCATATTCTATTTCGAACTGCCAGTATTATTTGAGTCTGATACGATCATCCTCTACATATTATTAGAAAATATCCATAGGATATTGTTCTATTTAGTTAATTGTGATTCACCCTATCTTTCTCATATTAGTTTATATATTATTAGATTTGATTTATTCGGGTATCATTGTATCCCCACATATTATAAATATGTGGAGTATTTGCATATGATAGAATAATCAATGAATGAAATATTTTGCCTACACCTATCCTGTGCTGTGTGCATCAAGAATCTGTTTTGCTCTCTTTTTGTCGTTGAACGGAACACGTCCGTTAATCAGCAAAACAGTGATCATCCCTGCGAGTTTATCGAGGGTCTGATCATCATCGTACCACGAGAAGATAGCCAATCGGTCCGTTGCGGAAAACGTCCGTAACAACTCACCAGTTGTAAATGTAAGTGGATATAGATAAGGTCATAATGATGATAAAAGAATACATGTATGTAAATGGGCTTTAATCTTGGGGTTTTAATCTTGGGCTTTTATTTTTGGACCTTATAAAATGTAAGTGCAATGAGAATCATGTCCGTGAAACTCTAAATTTGAAATTGAGTTCACATGCGTGTGGGTGTAGCTTTGATGTGTATCTTCTTTCTTTGTCGTATCTGGTTATATTTCTAATAATAGTAACTTGGTTTTGTGGGATCCATTTCCAACAAAATCTTAATATCTTAATATCCATTTAATTTAAGATAAGAAATCAATTCCACACCAGTTCCACTGCCACATGAAAGTGTAGAATAATGTATAGGTATTATGTCAAACTAATTGAATGAAGCGGAAATGCTAATTTTTAAGATACTAGATGGAAAAAAAATGTAATAATAATGCTAACCTAGATCATTCGAGAACGGTGTTCACGTATGCTGTCAATGAAATCTTGTATAGTGTTACAACCAAACTAAATAAATAAAATCAAAACTCTAATTTTAATATATTAGAATTAAATTAAATCGATAAAATGAAAAAAAAAAACTAGTAGCAACATTGACTAGATGAGAACAATGTTTATGAATAGTATTTACGCAAGGTATATAGCATGTAATTTCTCTTTTTTCATTATACATTTGAAGGTAAAACCAAAATATTAATACTTAATGAGAAAAATCTCAAGATAATTATGACTGTACAAAACCAATATGAAGTCCACTACCGTAGGTCCATAAAACTCCCACTTTATGGGCTAACCTGAACTGGGCTGGGCCCAAATTAGTTACGGTGTTCTCATGAGCCTTTCATCGAATACCGTGGTGCAAACTGTTCAGTTGTGTTATTAGTTATGATGTACAATTAATTACAGAGAGACTAGAGAAACAAATGGCAGAAGTATTATTGATATCCTTGTTAGAAAGAGAAACAAACTAATGGAAGTCTAACTAATTTTCGTAAATGGATCAAAATGGAAATACATGACAACTGGTTTTAAATGAAGGGAATTAATTCTAAAATTTTCCATAATTTTACCCATCGATTTTTTTCAGTATGATAATGTTAGTGTTAATTGCTTAGCTGCAATTAAGTGTGCAATTAGGTGATTGTTAGATGGTTGATTCCTATCCATTAGATGATGTATTAGAAGTTGATTGAATCCTAGCCGTAGGATTTATTAGTTCCAGCTAAAAGGGGGAATAAGGGAAATTAGGGCTCATTCATTGTAATTGAAACTTTCCCAATTTGAATACAATACACATGATTTTCCTCTTGCGAAATACATCTTCTTCTTCCTTCATTCTTTGGGAAGGGTGGAGGTGGCGACCGGTTATTGAGATCGATTGAGCTCCAGATCGAGAGTGATGGCTTCAAGATTTGAGGCCGAAAAATTTATCGGCAAGAATGATTTCAGTCTATGGAGGATGAAGGTCCGAGCGACGCTGATTCAACAAGGGTTGGCAGAGGCGTTGAATAAGGATGATCCGATGGTGGTGCTCGATGAGAAAGCCAAGGCTAAGCGAGCGGATGTTCTTGCTAAAGCACACAGTGTTGTGGTGTTGAGTCTCAGTGACAAGGTCCTCCGAGAGGTGTCGAAGGAGACCACGGTGTTGGGAATCTTTGAGAAATGTGAAGAGTTGTACATGACAAAATCGCTCGCGAATCGGCTCTTTATGAAGCAACGATTGTATGCCTATCGGTTTTCGGAGGAGAGGAATATTCTGGAGCAATTGGAAGATTTTCAGTAAGGCGATAGACGATCTTGAGAATATTGACGTCAAGATCGATGATGAAGACAAGGCAATTCTTCTGCTCAATGCCTTGCCAAAAGTGTATGATCAAAAGAGAGATGCGATTCTCTTTGGCAGGGAAGGGACTGTCACATTGCAACAAGTCCAGTCAGCGCTGAGGTCAAAGGAGTTGCAAAGAAGTGCGGATCCTGTAAATGGACCGACTCCAGAAAGCTTTAGTATAAAGAAATTCAAGGCCAAGAAGGGTTCAAGAAGGACAATGAAGCCCTCAAATCTGGTGGCAGTGAGCAGAAGGAAACTCGGGCTTGCCATTGGTGCAAAAAACCTGGCCATTTGAAGAAAGATTGCTTCGCTTGGAAAAGGAAGCAGACACAAGAAGGTACAAATCCCAAACCTAGCTCCAATTGCGTTGAGGAACAAGAAATTACACTTGCTTTAAATGTTATGGAGAAAGCTTGTGGGGAACCTTGGATTTTAGACTCTGGTTGCAGCTTGCACATGTGCCCGACACTTGATTTATTTGAGGAGATTGCAGAAGCTCATGGCTCAGTGGTCTTGGGAAACAACCAAGTATGTCAGATACAAGGGATTGGCAAGATCCGTTTCAGGTTGAATGATAACACTTCTGCCACTTTAAGCGATGTGAGATATATCCCCGAGGTGAAAAGAAACCTAATAAGTGCAAGGAAGAATGTGAGACCTCCAAATAGGTATGCTGACTCTTAAATGCTCCATTTTGCACTTTGTGTGGCTGAGGAGATAGAATTCTCAGAACCTGAGTCGTACAAGGAGGTAATGAATAGCAGAGAAAGAGACAAATGGCTAAAGGCAATGATTGATGAAATTGATTCTTTAATCAAGAATGAGAAATGGATCCTTGTGGATAAGATGGAGGGAAGAAAGTTAGTCAGTTGCAAATGGCTTTTCAAGAAGAAAATTTAGTCTGCTGACAATGAGTGAATAAGGTCCAAGGCAAGATTGGTAGTCTGGGGATTCACACAAGAGCTTGGTGTTGACTATCATGAAGTGTTTTCACCCGTAGTGAAACACACATCTATCAGCTTTGATGACCATGTGTTGAAAAATGGCTTTATAAGGTCTAAGTATGATGAGTGTGTGTACATAAAGAAGAAAAAAGGGGTTGCTGTTGCTTATTTGCTGTTGTACGTAGATGATATGTTGGTGGTAGGGGCATCAAAGCAAGAGGTTCAAAAGGTGAAGGATGATTTGAGCTCAACTATTGATATGAAGAATTTAGGTGGAGCCAAGTGGATTTTGGGAATGAATATAGTCAGAAACAGAGAAAGGAAAGAGATTTGGCTAAATCAAAGTGACTACATTTCCAGAGTTATATCTAAGTTCAGAATGGGAGATTCCAAGGTAGTGGGGACTCCTATGGCTATGCACTTCAGATTATCAGTAGAGCAAGCACCAAAGGATATGGAAGAAAAGCTGGAGATGCAGACAATTCCCTATGCAAACATTGTTGGAAGTGTGATGTATGCAATGATTGGAAGCAAGTGGATGTGGCACATGCAATTAGCACCACTAGCAGGTTCATGAGCAACCATGGCAGAGAACCCTGGCTAGCCCATCAGAGCATCAGCCTTACTATCTGCATTAGACCTGAACAAAATTCCTAAGTTTCCAGCTCCCCTCACATACCTGAGAACCCACTGTGATAGTGATTTTGCAGGGAGTGTTGACATTAGAAAGTCTCAATCCAGCTATGTTTTCACTATATATGGTGCTGCTGTGACCTGAAGTCAGGTCTGCAAAGTGTGGTGGCCTTATCTACTACAAAGGCCGAATACATTGCTCTAACCTCAACTGTGGAAGAGTGTTTTTGGCTCAAAGGGATGGCTGCTGATTTTGGGGTGGAGCAACAAACAGTAGCCATAGGATGTGACAACAATGGAGCTTTGAGTTTGGCAAAACACCAAGTCTTCCATGAGCGTAGCAAGCACATTGATAAGCGGCTACATTTTGTTAGAGAGGAAGTTGAGAAAGGGAGAGTCAAGCTCTTCAAAGAGGATACTGCAGATAAACCTGCAGATATGCTGACTAAACCATTGGCTAAAGAAACGTTTGAACTCTGCCTTAAGCTAATTGGTATGTGTAGTCAGTGATCATTTCATCTAAGCAATGAAGGTGGAGATTTGTTAGTGTTAATTGCTTAGCTGCAATTAAGTGTGCAATTAGGTGATTGTTAAATGGCTGATTCCTAGCCATTAGATGATGTATTAGAAGTTGATTGAATCCTAGCAGTAGGATTTGTTAGTTCTAGCTAAAAGGGGGAATAAGGGAAATTAGGGCTCATTCATTGTAATTGAAACTTTCCCAATTTGAATACAATACACACGAATTTCCTCTCGCAAAATACATCTTCTTCTTCCTTCATTCTTTGTCATCTCCGATCAATTATCCAAAAGATAATATATTTTTTTCAAAGACATAACACAATTTAGCAATACTTAACAAAATTTATTAAAGATACTGACAAACACGGATTTTGTATGTTTTTTAGGACTAGATTTGACTCGTTTTAAATGTCAATCATGCAAATTATGTTCTTAAATTTCATATGTTATACATTTGGTATTTTTGATGTGTTTGTTGATAAATGATAGAAAAAGATAGAAAAAAAGTGCAAAAAGGCCAAGGTGCAGCAGCCTCTGTTCGTGCCCATTCTGCCAACGAGTTTGAATTCCAATCAGTGCTTAATTCATACCATTCTCTTTGTCTTCGAAAGAGCTTCGCGTGAATATCTTGCATGTCTCAATTAGAGTTATGCGGAGAAAGTTATGTCTATTCTACGAACGTTGCGCAGTGCAGTCAAAGCTAATGGGAATTTAAGCGGAAATTTACAGAGAAGAAATTATTATATTGTGAAGCCCAATCTCTCCCATTTCTTGTAGGGTACGAAAATCATTAAAAATAAACCTTTCTCCTGCCTATAAATACCCAAACCTAATTCATAATCATGATCTCAGAGCCTCCAATCCTTCCCCCTCTAAACATTCTTCCATTCAATCTTCCACAAATAATTCATCCATCTTCCATTAGAGCGGAGCTCTGCAGATCCAGGCAAAAGAAGACTGAAGATTGAAGATTCAACCTTGGGTTTTATCAATTTATTTCATGTCTTGTGCTTTTATTATTGTTTTTACTACTTGTCTATAGTAGTTGAACATACTTTGTAGATTTTTTGGTGAAAACTATTATAAACATGTTTTGATTTATTGAATTGAACCTTTTCCTAGCTCTTGTGATTGTTTTGCTTAGTCTTGTGCTTTTATTGTTCTTTTGTCCGGCCAACTTTAGAACTCTGTCCGTTTAACTAGATTAATAGAGAGATAGCTAGTTTTACGTGGTAAAAGGAACGAGTACAACACATAGGTTTATCTGCACTCGAGAGAGGGGACCATTTGTGAGGACTTGAGTCTTAGGAACTTAAAGAGTTAGAATCTAATCTATTGGAAGGAGACTTTGATAGTTAGAGTATAATCTACTGGATAGGTGCACTCGAGAGAGGGCTTATTCTAGAATCGCGACTTTCCTAAAACACTACATTCTTTAGTCTGCTTTTTATTTTCTTTTATTTGTTTATATTATGTCTAGTTTATAAAACCAAAACCAAAAATATTCCGTGTCTCTAGATAGTATATGACGCTTAGTATATGATAGCCAGTTGCAATCTTATTCCCTATGTTCGATATCCCGGTATTGACCTTTAGTTATACTAGATCTACCGGTAAACTTGCTGGTATTTTTAGTGCTAATAAATAGTGCATCAGATACTATGCAAATCGATTAGTAGCAATTAAAAAGGTAAAAAGAAATAGAAAACACTACTCAAACACAAGCAGTAGTTCCAAATCAAACACAAGTAGTTCCAAATCAAACACAAGACATCACACAATTCTCTTTGGCTTCAAATCAAGTTCCCCTGCGTGTTGGTGTAGCTCGGTTGCGTTTCTTCTTCGTCTTATATTTATAACCAACTCCGAAAAAGAATTCCACTAACCATCTTGGCCTTCCACTTCTAATAATCATGTAACCAATTCCAATCCCAACTGCGAATCCACTTCCATATCCCATCACAACACATCGCCAACCAAATCCATCTATAAATCCATTTTCATAATATTCTTCTTCAGCAGCAGGCTGTATCAATTTCCCATCATCCTCTTTGCATTTTCTTGTCAACGGAAGTCCACACAATCCCAAGTTTCCCATATATGAATCATTCTCAAATGTGGAGAACTGATTATATCGCGGTATTTCTCCAACAAGATAGTTTATTGAAAGGTTTAATTTCGCAAGAAATGTCAACCTTGTCAATTTACTTGGAATTTCTCCATCCAATTTGTTTGCTGACAAATCCAACGATTCGATGTCACTCATGTTTCCTAGAGATGAAGGTATATGTCATGTGAGGCTATTATGGGACAGGTTCAAGTATTTGAGAATCGTAAGATTTCCTATGGAATGTGGAATAATCCCGGAGAAATTATTGGAGGATAAGTCAATTGTTGTGAAGGTTTCCAGTAGTTTATTCAATAACCGATCCTGACCTTTCAAGGTGACTATCATATCCACAGATATTCGATACTCGTCATCATAATATTCTTCTTCACTGTTGGAATTCTCTGTGTCATCTCTTTGCTTTTCCTCAATCATTGTTCTGAAATTCTTGAAATATCTTTCAGGTAGAGAGCCTATAAATGCATTATGAGATATATCTAGAACTTGTAACATAGGAAATGGATGTTTCGTTGGTGAAGGAAGTGATAAGTTGCCATCAAACTTGTTAGACTTCAACACTAGCACTTTAAGCTTGGGAAAGTGTTCCATCCAAAAGGGAAATTCGTCTTGTATTCTATTATTCCCAATGTCGAGACCCCTTAGACTTGGGCAATTGATTAAGGATTTAGGTAATCGTCCGTTAAATTTGTTATTACCCAAATTGATGGACAAAAGACTACAATTCTTAGAAAATGTAGATGGAATGAGGCCACTAAATTTATTTTCATTTATATGAAAATAGGTCAAAGATCTGCTGAAGTTTCCAATGCACTGTGGCAGTCTTTCTTCCAAAGTGTTATTTGAGAGAAAAAGATACTCAAGGGATGACAAGTTGCAGATGGAGGATGGGAGCACACCATTTAATTTGTTGGAAGAGAGATATAAATACTTCATATACGAAAGATTTCCGATTTTGGATGGAATTGGACCTGCAAACAATTTATTTAAAAGATAAAAGAAGGATACAAATCAAATTTCTTTATTCAAAATATGCAAATGGATGTCATTTTACTCATTGTAAGCACATGCCTGTTATCTGCATTATATGTAAACATATCTGCATTATAAAGCATTGTTTTCCAACTCATTTGTGTCCTATTGTAGCCATAGTATTCATGTTAATATCCCTGAGAGATTTATAAATATAAATGTCACTAGTATGACATCTAGCACGTGAGTAGCTATCAAAATGTGGTATTTGGCCAACAAGTGCATATGGAGGATGAGAGCTCACCATTTAATTTGTTGGAAGAGAGATCTAAGAACCACAGGTTTGTAAGATTTCCAATGGTGGATAGTATTGGACCTTCAAACAATTTATTTGAAAGATACATAAGGATATAAATAATAATTCTTTACTTTTAAAAATGCACATGCATAGCATTTTAACAACACATTTATGAGTACAAAACTGATTATTTTAAAATTATTATTTAAATCAAACTGAGGTTTTGATCGATGCAAACTGTCATCAGAAATATTCACTAAGGGATATGCCTAGTTGCAAATTAATATATTGCATTTTGCTCTAAAGATCCCAAAAATGCAATACTACAAAGCATTGTGGTCAAAGAATATAAAGCATTGTTTTCCAACTCTCCTCAATCATCAAGATGACAAAATCTCGGAATAACTCTTATAATCAAAGTGTTTACATAAAGATTGTATAACTTCTCAATGTTCATGTCCTTTCGTATCCAGAGACTAGAGTATTAAGTTAATATCCCAAATACCCGAATAACGGAATTCATGTCCAATCTGTCTAGCTCAAACATGTAGAAAATCACTATATATATAATATTATGACATATTTCATTTGTTGGAATCGAGATGTATGAATACCAAATTCGATTGATGTCCAATGGTGGATGGTATTGAACCTTCAAACAATTTATTCGAAATATAAAAAGGACATAAGACAGCCATTGGTAAATGTTGATGGAATGAGCCCACAAGATTATTCAAGAGATGACAAATTGCAGATGGAAGTTAGGAGCTCACCATTTAATTTGTTGGAGGAGAGAACCAAGGACCGCATCTTTGTAATATTTCCAATGGTGGATGGTATTGGACCTTCAATCAATTATTTGAAAGATAAAAGAAGGATATAAATCAAATTTATTTATATAAAAAATACACATAAATGACATTTTACTCATTGTAACAATATGGCGGTTAACATTTTACAGTAGAGGGACCACATAAAATCAAAATGTAAGTTGTCAAAATGACCAATCTTTCATGAAATAACTCCCATAAATCAAAATGTTTAAATAAAGTTAGCATAATTTCAAATATAAAAGATGTTGCGAAAATATAACTATTCATCCTACTGTATGAACTTTTCAGTGTCCAGTCCATGTTCTAACATCCAGAGTAATGAAATTCAGGTCCAATTTGCCTAGCTTGCATATAGGAAATCATTATAACAAAAACTATTATAAAAATGACATAATATGCTATGTATTCTGAGAGTTATAAAAATTCCCAACAATCTTATTTAATGAATGTCAAGTTGCGGATGAGAATGGGAGCTCACCATTCAATTTGTTGAAAGAGAGATCTAAGGAATCCAGATTTGAAAGATTTCCGATAGTGGATGGAATTGGACCTTCAAACCATTTGTGAATAAGGATACAAATCAAATTTATTTATATATTTAAAATATACATACATGACATTTTAGTCATTGTAACAATATGACGGTTATCCGCATTAAATATTAGTAACATTTTCCGGTACAGGGACCACATAAAATCAAAGTGTAAGTTGTCAAGGTGACCAATCTTTCATGAAATAACTCCCATAAATCAGAATGTTTAAATAAAGTTAGCATAATTTTCAAATATAAAAGTGTTGGCAAAAATATAACTATTCACCCTAATGTATGAACTTTTCAATATCCGTGTTCTGACATATATAGATTATTCATGTTAATATCCCAAGTAATGAAATTCAGGTTCAATCTGCCCAGCTTGCGTATAGGAAATCATTATAACAAAAACAATTATAAAAATGATATAATATGCTATGTATTATGAGAGTTATAAAAATTCCCAACACGATTATTTAATGAATGTTAAGTTGGAGAGGAGAATGGGAGCTCACCATTTAATTTGTTGGAAGAGAAATCTAAGATCCGCAGATTT
Organism: Salvia hispanica; assembly: GCF_029641045.1. Lineage (NCBI taxonomy): Eukaryota > Viridiplantae > Streptophyta > Magnoliopsida > Lamiales > Lamiaceae > Salvia > Salvia hispanica. The sequence goes on along the minus strand of NC_142693.1, from coordinate 26,454,285 downwards.
GAAAGGTTTCCAATGGTGGATGGTATTGGACCTTCAAACCATTTATTGAAATATAAGAAGTATATAAATAAAATTTCTTTACATCTAAAATTGTACATGCATATCAGGTTGTGAACTAAACTAATACTCCATATTTTAGATAAAAGCACCACTTAATTTGTTGGGACATATATAGCCATAATTCATATGGTAAAATCTCGAGGAACAAATTACTACTAAAATATTGCATGTGAAACGATTATTGCCGAGGAATATAAAGCATTGTTTTCCAAGTTCCCACTCAATCGGTTAATGACTTGAGGTATTTCACCTGAAAATTTATTTGTTGAAAGGCGCAGCCACTACAAATTTTGTAGGTTTCCAATCTCTGGTGGGATGCTGCCTGAAAACAAGTTATTAGAGAGATCCAGATACTTGAGGTTTGTGAGCAAGCCTATTTCTGATGGAAGTTCCCCACTGAATTCATTGTCTTCAATTCGTAGTTCGTTTAGCTGTCTCCAACTCGTGATGAAACGCGACAATATTTCACCACTCAGGTTATTATCAGATAGTTCCAACACAGATAAACTGCCCAGATTTGATAAGGATGGCGGCAATGGCCCCGAGAGTGAATTCATGGATAAATCTAAGTAGGTCAGCTTGTTACACAGGCCCAGCTCCCGGGGAATGGAAGAATTGAAGCTGTTCATTCGAAGATCTAGAGTTCGTAGATTTGTGAGTAGGCCTATAGAAGGAGGGATTTCTCCTATAAACGAAATATCGTAAGCTTCAGAATATGCAGGCTTGTAATAAGGCTTACTGAATCAAGAATGTTGCCAGAGAAGTTGGTGAGTTGAAGATCCTTTAACTTGGAGAGGTTAGTGATATTTGGTGGCAGGTGGCCTTGAAAAACATTGCTGGTGAGCTTAAGATATTCAAGTTTGACCAAATTGGTAAACAATGATTCAGGAATTTGGCCTGTGAAGTTGTTTAGGGATAAATCAAGAAAAGTAAGGTTGAGACATGTGGTTATGAAGTGTGGGAATTGTGAGGTGCGTTCATTTAAACCAATATTAAGGTGAGTTAAGAAAGGGAACATGGGAAATCCATAGAAACCAAGATTAAGGTGAGTTAGGAAATGGAAAGTGGGAAATCGAGACCAGTCAGGAGTTTCAAAGTAATTGAAGCCCAAATCCAAGAAACGCACCTTCCTCAGATTGCCAATCTGATATGGGATTTCTCTAACCATATGGTTGTTGGAAAAGCTCAGGTATCGAAGCTCTGTCAAGCGGCCGATCTCTGGTGGAATGGCGCCAACAAATAGATTGTTGGAGAAGTCCAAGAGAGTGAGGCTTGTGAGGTTGCCTAAACCAGCTGGTATGGAGCCGGTGAGATCATTCCCACTGAGGTTGAAAGTGGTGAGATTCAGCAGTGCAGTGAAATGGGACAGATCCAATGTCCCTGCAAGTTCTGCACCGGAGAGATCAATCCCAGAGACAGATCCCTTGTCATTGCAGCGAATGCCAATCCATCTGCAGTGGTTGCTGATGTTGTTGACGGACCAAGACTTGAGAGAAGCAGAAGATGATAGGCTGGATTTCCATCTCATCAAAGCCTCTGCTTCACTTGTGGCTGCTCTTGAAGGACACACATATAGACACAGTGTTAGGAGAGAAAGATATGTAAGAAAAAGGTATGCTGTTTTCATGGCTGATGTTTTTGTCTATCTACTCTGCTTCATTTGCCTATTTATATGCAAACTAGGAAATGCCCTTTTACTCAAAATTAAAATAATATATTCCACAAATATGTCTGAAAGCTTATCCAATTACATTTTCTCAGTCAAGTCAACTTCAAAGTGTGAAATTTCCAGAGTGCTAATTGTAATGATGTGCTAAGAAGAAAAAAGTGGCAACTTTTGATGTTGCAATTGCAATGCTAAAATGAAATATTATACCTAAAATAATATTTTTCAAGTCAAGTCTAAGTCAAGTGCAAAGTGTAAAATTACCAAACTTTTGCTGCCCCACTAGAAATGAGGGCAGGCTTAGTCTTTGATAGGATAGAGAAGTGGAAAATTGGTAAGCTTGAACTTGCAAAGAATATAACACACAATAAATTAACTAGAAACAGAAACGAATAAATAGGCCAGCATTGAGAAATAATATAATAAATTTTCTCAAACATATCCATCTAAATTTTCGTCCTAAACCTTAGCCTCCAACTAGGGTTTTGAATCTCTCGCATGCCTAATTTGTATCAACGCAACATTAATATTAGAGGAAGAATTACGATATAGTTTGGCGTGTGGAATGGTTATTCGATGATAATGGGATAACAACTTCCTTGGAGAGAAATGACTCAGTGGGAAACATAATTGTATACAAGACTTTAATGTGAATCACACATATTATTTTCCTTGGAATAGTCGAGTTTCTTCGAAACTGAGCCTTATCTCCACGTTACTTCGAAACTCATCATATTCTATTTCTACTGGCTCTCGATCATTGCTCTGAAATTGTTGAACAATCATTTTTACGTCTAAGTACATATGACGAAATATATTACATTGAAACGTGGATGAAACTTTTTATATAATCACCCAGCAAAAAAGGGGTGATTTCAATAATGGTTAGCGCAATCAAGTCATCAAGAGGAGGAATTTTGACATAGTTTGGCGTGTGGAATGGTTACTCCATGATAATGGGATAACAACTTTCTTGGAGAGAAATGATTCAATTGTCAGAGTTTGTATACTAGAAATCATGTTTTGAGTGATTGAATACTGTAAAACTCTTATTTTATTTTTCAATGAATAAAACAGATTATTTTTGTCATAGGGTCTATTTCTTGTTCAGTAGCCATATGCCAAATCTCCTGAAAACCCTCAACCTAGATAAAAAAATCATACAAATATCAATACGTATATAACACATGAAAGCATATAGTTTAATATCACAAACTTACAAATAATCTCATCGAAGAAGCCGGTTCGTTCATCCCAGCAGTTGACCGTACCCTCCAGGTTGAGTTAGGTACGTCACTGTAATCCTGTTATACCATGCCATATATCCCGGACTCAATGGGATATTTATGGACATCGTCGCGGCATCGGATGCCTGGAACCTTTCATACCTCATGTCCCACTCCCCAATGAACAACTGATGCGTCTTTTCCCAATCATTACCCTTCTTACCACGCCGATCATTTTTACCCAAATGATCAGCATTTTTGAGCAACCTATCGACTGATTGAGGAATCTCCTGGTACCGATTGAATTGTCTGCGCACTTGCCCAGCCTCATGCGCCTCGATATAGGCCCAACACACTAAATAAGTATCACACATGGAGCATTGGTTCGCATCATTGCAGTAGTCAGGCAGTATGCGATCCACATATGGTGTCCACAGAAACTACAAACCAACAATGCAAACGCCAAATTAACAAAATAATAAATTCATAAATTAAGTCAACATAAAAATAAAATTCACTTGGCCCAGGTGTAATCAAGGATATTTGATAACAATAATGCTCCACCGAAAATCTAGGAGCATTTCCTATTTGAGTAGTTCCTATTTGAGTAGTTCCCAAGATGCATAAACAAATAAATGTTCAAATACATCACCTAGCCCCACATGGTGTATACGGCTCGTGCACAGACGCTACTACGAACGACGGCCTCAATGTAGGCATTCTTTCCCACGCCCAAAGCTGCAGAAGAATCATAGGCCCGCCCAACTCTTTCCTCTTGTGAACGGAAGCCTCGCACAATGATACAAGTACGATAAAGCTGCACTTCCCTAACTAATGGTGATCACCTCGTCCGGATCCTCAAATGCATTGAGCCACATAAAAGGAATCTTACACCCTGTGGTGTCTGGGAAAATTAGTCCTCCTAACAAGATTAAAGCATGGATACGTGCCCTTTGGATGTAGACATAATCAGGTAGCCCATCACCCAAAGGTATCATCGTTTGATTAATCAGAGCGGTCATTAGCATTCCGCCTTGCTTTGTCTCGTATGTTGCATCGGGTATCCATCCCAACAAATATCGGCACTTGTTGGGTCGATCGGGATATCCGACATGATGATCATGACATGTGAAAACACGACCGTCCGCTCTCAAGCCCCACAGGAGTACTTGTACATCTTCTAGGGTGACTGTCGCCTCTCCTAGATGGAAAGTATGTGTCTCCGGCCTCCAACGCTCAACCAAAGCAGTTATAAGCTCGTTGTCGACCTTCATCGACTTCCCACATTAGATCACGCCTCCAAAACCAAACATGTTAAGCCAATGCCTCACATGGGCATGAATATCCACATCCCATGTCTTACTTTCCGTACGGCGAACTTTGAAAATATGTGATGTCCCTTCCGTTAGTAGTTTATTTGATATGCGTTATTTCTGAAAATATAGAACTGATGGATCTTCAGGTCTATTGTCACGACCACAACTCCCTAGTGCTAGTGAGCGTAGCTATTTCGCGACTAAACAATTCTCAGTAATCAAGGGACAACAATAAAAAGGATGAAATCACTTAAATCAATAGTATCAAAGGCATATGGGTACATAGTCAAAACGTGTTCAGAGTATCAAGACTAAGTTCATAGCTTTCTAGCACATAACTCTAGATTGCAGCGGAAGAGTCCAAGACAAAATAGCACGTATGAAGACATGCTACTTTGGGTTACCTAACTACTTATTTAGAAGTCTTGTCCCAACACCTTCGCCTCCTCGTACACGTTCAACCTGCACATTTGAAAATAACATGCAGGGCTGAGTATTTGATATACTCAGTGGGCACATTGCCAAAAATAGTTCTATCTTTAATTGTCAATGCCACAGTTAAGTGATCACGGGGTTTTACTTAAAAGTCCCGAGTCACTAAATACTTTTCCTTTAGTAAAGATTTTGATTGCGCAATCACATAACATGGATATACCATATCTGAAACTGATGTGAACCGGGAATGTGGCCACATTCCACGACGGTCACTGGACCGGCCAACTCCTTTGTTAGCTCACGATCCCCTTATGTGTACACTAGTCCGAGTAGGGTTTGCGGCCCTACTAGGACCCGAATTCGATTTAACTTAAATTGGCATAGCCAAGCAGATAGGTAATCATAAAACAAAACATGGCATGACAACATACTTGAGCAAAAATTCACATTTTCATACTGAAATCACGTTTTAAAAGAATGCCCGCCTTAAAAGCTAAAGCTCCTTCCGTAATTTCCTTAACTTGGCCTTAGATGCCGTGTGAAGACGTCCCTTTAGGAAATAAAATGATACTTAATTAGATTTTTGAGATATCCATTAAGCTTAAACATGAATGCATCCTAAGTGCGTGATCATTTTATTCTTAAAAAAATTTTCTAGAAGAGTTCTAGAATTCTTGAATATTAATTAAATCAGTAGATTTAATTAAATTGGAAAATTATTCGCTTAACTAGAGGGTGCTACCTCCTATGCCATTTATTTAAGTACTAAGAAAAATTTAGGCTCGAGGTCTATTCATCGTTAGTGTATCATAATTAATCATTTGAGCACCCATACTAAAATCCGGGACAATTAGACTTATCCTCGTGGAAAATAATTAGCGGGCTATTACCTAATCCATAACATATAAAGGCCCATGATTCAATTAGGTTCCTACTTTAATTTAATTAGTGGCCCAAGACATTAATCAAATTGTCAAGGCCCAGAACATAAAAAAAAGGTGGCCCAATACTCCCCCATACCCATCGGCCTCTCTCTCTCTCTCATCCAACACAAAACAAAAATCCCCAATTTTCAAAACACCAAACCCTAAATCCATTTCTCTCTTCTCTCTCGGCGTATCGCCGCCATCCGCCGCCGCCTCGCCCTCTTCCTCGGCCGTCCGACGAGCAGGGCTGCCGCCTGCTGCGTCGCTCGGCGCCGCTGTGAATGCACAGGCAGCGGTTACGCTGCCCTGCTCCTGCCCGGAGGTCGCCTTCACAGCAGCCCGGCCTTCCCATCACCGGACAGCCGGAGAGCCCTCCGCCACTGCACCCTCTCGCCTCGCCATTATTCCGTCAGGTAAGGTAGGGCAATTTATTTACAGTATTTAATTATTTATCATCTTTCCCTCTTTTTGTTTAAAGGTTGGTGCTTTTAACTTGTAGCTTGTAATTGCTAGGTTGTAGTGGTGGTTCGGAGTGTGGGGCTGTCCAACGGAGAGCCGATGCTCGCTGCCGGAAGTCCGGCAGATTCACCTCCTCAAGATAAGTTTTCCAGTTAGCTTAGTCATTAAAGTGTCTACTTACTTCTGCTGCTTCATGAATTCAGTGATTTTGGAGCATTTGTCTTACTGTTTTGGCTGGCTTAGTGGTGGAAAATGATGTTAAACTTGTTGTGCATTTGTTGATGTTACTTGGGCAGATTCTACTATCAATTATTTGTGCATATGCTTGTAAAATAAGAAAGAAAATGAAGGTTTGGGGGTCTACTGATCTTACTTAAGACTTAACATGTTGATTGAGACTTCTAAGTTATAGAGCTTCTATATGATGACATGAGAATTGATTGGAAGAAAAAGATGGAGGTGTAATACCTCTGGAAAATCGAAAGGATGGCTGCCTTTGCTGCCGTTTACCTTGTTCCACCCTTTACTCTCGGTTTATGCTGAAATTTGAAGTGTGTGTGAAAGGGAGTTGAATGTGGTGTGGAGGGAATTTTATAGGCTGATTGTGGTGTACTCTTGAGCCTTAAATGGCTGCTGTACCATTTGTTGCTATGTGGCAGAAAATCTCACCTTTAGTGATCCTTATGCAGCACTCTTTAACTGAGAATTGGTGGTATTCTAAGGACATAAGGACTATGCATTCATGTTATTTGTTGTCTTTCTTTTCTTTTTGCAGGGGCTTGTTGGGGGATCAATAGCTGCAGCTGCCCTTGCCTCTTTTGGCAAGGTATTTTGGTCTATATTTGAAAGGTTGTTGCTCCCTTTTCTTTACTTAGGAGACAGTTAGCCTCAGCACTTGCAAGGTCATTATTTTTTTTCTTTATTTGTTCTTGGTCTTCATGTTACATGTGCTCAATAGAGGTGATGGCTCGTACTTGGCTCGTATTAAACCAGAAGGGCCGAGAAAGGGTTTGGGTCTGAGGAGGAAGTCGAAGTCCAAGGGTGGAAACTGCACAAAAAAAAAGTCCCTCTTCCAAGCTCTAGGCCCATACTTGTATAATTTGTACTTAGCATTCAAATTTCCTTTTCCTTAAACTCACATGTATTTAATTAAGTAAGCTAAAGTGTAACTTGGAAAGTAGTTGCACTTTCTTAGCTAGAAAATGAACTCTTCATATTCTTCCTCGTTAGATATGTATCGTAACAGAAATGGAAAAACTTTGGTTCACTCCAAATCTCACTATTTTTATTTTGCATCTAATCGGCACTTAAGTAACACAAGTTAACGAGTTCTTATTTATTTCATCATAAGAAGAGAGTGACGAAAATTTCCAAGTTGGTGAACCTTTACAACTTAACTCAAAAGAAAACGAGCGGGTATTACATCTATATAACAATTGCCCTCTAGAACTTGAAGTTGCCATATAATCCTACAAGATAATCACAAAACAATAATTACAAACAAATCATATGCTAATTAAGCCTTGTTGCAGCAGGCTGATAATGCCTCCAAATGATCAATTAACAACAAGATGTCTAATAATGCATTTTAGGCCATACACTAATTTTATTAAGCCAAAATACTATGCAAATAAAGTGTGTTAAGGATATCAATCAACGTCAATACTGAAAAGGATGGTTAGGGGCCTATCCCAAAAATAAAAATTAAGAATCCACCCAATTTAACAATCCAATGTAAGGTGAATTACTCACATTAATTTCTGAATTTCGTTCATAAATCGGAGACAAAAGACTTACCAAAAATCTCAAGATTCAACAATTTTTCTTCACTAATTGGATAAATTTCACAACTTCAATAATTGGATAAATTTCACAAACATATAGAATCAATTGCTTGCATATCATCAACAAAAATCCGTTACAATTAACAAAACAACAAATCATCGGACTAATTGAACAATTTCATCAAAAACCCTAATTTACAAAATCACCTAAAACCAAAACAAAAAAAGTCTATTATCAACGAATAAGTGAGGAATGTTGAAGGATTAAAGAAAACTTACCGAAATAAAACGGAAAATCGGAAGAAGTCGCCGGAAATCGCCGCTAATTGTCGGATATCGTCGCTGCGCTTCTTCCTTCTCTACGCTGGGGTTTAATTCAAATTAAAGACGCGTGTGTGTTATGGCGTTTTAAGTATCGACGCATTAGCGTCATGCGTCTTCAAAAAAATTAAAAAAAAAAATGAGAAACGCATAACTGTGATGCGTCTTTCTTTAAAACGTGTAACTATCATGCGTCTCATTAACGGAAGACGCATGATCCTCATGCGTTTCTCCCAAACTGGGAAGCTATAAAAAACGCAGTATTAAGATGGAATAGGCAATGTATCCTAGAACAAAAATAGAACTAACCCGTATAAATATTCTAAAGGTCCACAACTTATTAATATTAAAAGTTTTACACAAAATTCATTAATATTTAAAATGATGGCCAAAACTCGCCTTTTATATATGTATAGATAGATAGGATTATTTTCATTCAACAAAAATCGAATTCAATATTAGAGGCCCAATTGTAAGCCCATTATAAATTAAGAGAGAATATTGTGAATTCAATAGATCATGGTCGAAATTGAAGATATAGATGAATTAGGAAGAATGAATTGAAAAAAACAAATATAAAGAAATAGTTTTCGTAAACTGATTATGAAAACTAAGAACTTATTTTGAATATTATTTTTTAAATACTTTTTGAAATTATATAAACCATTAAAAATAGTGTTTTTGAATTTATTAAAAAATCTCAGTTAAATTAAACACCTACTAATTTATTTTTTCTAATTTTCCCTTATATAAAAATATAAAAAAGACCAAGTCTTCTCTGTATTATTATAAAAAGACATAAATGAGAAACAACTAATTTTTCAAGAGAAATTAATGCAACTTTTTTCCAATAAGTTGAATTGACGACTTTGCATACGAAGTCTTTGCCAAACTTCATGATCCACCACTGATAATTATTCTCTCTATTGTCATTAAATTATCTTACTTTTATTTTTTATTTATCCTTTAATAAATATTCTACTTGACATTATAAGTATGCACAACATAATCATCCTTGTTCTTCTTCATTATGTCCAATCAAGTTGCCGTGAAATCGGATATATAAATCGAGAAAGTTATATGCGTTTTAAAGTTATGAGATATTTTTCAAAAGTTAGTTACAACTAATTTGTTGTAAATTGACCTTAATATCCTTATTGACGTTTTTTTTTATTGTATTGACATTTTGGAGTTGATGATCTAGGCCGTTGATTTGAATATCTAATGACTAGTATTTAGTTATAGTTAGCAATTTAATATTGAATTAACAATATAACAATCCCCTCCATAAGTCAGATTAAAAGTCAATTTCAGGAACTAAATCAAATAAAGTCATATTTGGTGTCTCATTAATGGGAAGCTTCTCTAATCAACCTAACTTTTTGACTTGTATGTGCAAGTGATTAACCGTGAATTTATTTTCTGCATGCAACGTATAAGCTATAAAATAATGATTTTATGAATAAGATAAAATCCATATAATTAGATTACAATAAATACATAAATGTGTTTGAAGTTTGAGCACAGAAGTCTCAACTTTAATAATAATAAAAAAAACTGGCTACTTTAGTCAGCTTCCAATTGCAGAGGAGTGGTGGTCCAATTATTTTGCAAAATTATGTGAAATGAGTAAATTTTAGAGGAAAAAGAGAGAAAGACTATTCACAAGGCATATAATATCGTTTTTGAGTAGCCATAATTGGACCACGAACAGTCCCTTGCATAACAGTAAGAGAATGGACTTTGACTTAAGCACAAATTCATATAATGTCGCATTGGGCTCATCTTAAAATCCTAATAATTTAAGATAATTGCTTGTTTTAATTTTGGGACATTCATATCTTATTTCCCATTCATACATTTGGAAAATTAATTCCTATATTTATACTCAATAATTTTTAATGGGAAATTATAACTCATTTACCTACACAAAAAAGAACTTAGTCCCATACAAAATAATCAGTAATCAGTATTGATTTGATGAGTAATAAGGCTATGAGCCTAAGACAAAATAATAATATAAGTTGAGAAAGTATTAAATAAAATCATCCTGACCTTATTGTGGGACGGATGAAGTATTAAATCTCTTTCGGTTTATTCTGTGTCGTGCTTTATTTTAACTCATACTACCTCAGTCTCCCAAAATTTGCTACACTTTGACCCGACACGAGTTTTAAGAAATGTAATGGAAAGTGAGTTGAAAAAGTTGGTGGGATGTGGGTCCTACTTTAAAGTATTAGTTTTATAATAAAATGTGAGTAGGAATGAGTTAGTGGAATATGGGGTCCACTACCAAAAATGGTAAAAATTAAGTGTATCAAATTTTCAAGGACGGACCAAAATAGTAAACTGTATCAAATTTTCAGGGACGGAGGTAGTATCTTATTTCCCATTCTCTTAGTCATTATTGATAGAAAATGAAATAAACCTCGTTAGAAAAGGAATCAAACAACAAATGGAAAAACATGACCATTGGTTATTAATTAAGGGAGTAAATTATTTTTTTTTTTTATAATTTTAGCCATCAACTATTTTCTGCAGGATAGGTTATTTTTTACAAAATTTAGAACACACTGTAGCTTCATACCTGAATTTATTTATTATAGATACTAAGCGAAACGACAGAAGTAGAAATTATAAAGGTAAAAAGAAATACAAAACACAACTCAAACATAAGCAGCAATTCAAGAAATCGCACAACTGAATTAACTTCCCCTGCGTGTTGGTGCAGCTCGGTGTTAGCTTAAACCCTCAATTAACGTCTACTTCCAAGCACAAGAAACACAAGCTGGAAAGATCGAGCGCCCAAGAGGATTGGGTCGGCGACTTTTGACGGCTGAAGGGTTGCTGGACGCGAGAGAGGTTCTCGACGGCAGCGATAAAGATTAGGTTTCTTGATGCACACTTTGTTGGGCCAAAATAAAAGATTTCATAGCTAATTCAATGATCAGAGAGTGGCCCTATTTATACTAAAGACCCTAGGGTTGGTTCGACTTAACCTATACGTTCGGGAAAGAACCAACAAAGAAAACCCAAACGGGGCTTATAATTCGCCCGACTCAGTTACAAGAAAAATAACGCAACATCAACTAAAACAATATTAAAAAGCAAAAAAAACAATCTATCAATTCGTCGCTACTTAGCGACGTAATTGGCAAACTTTTGAGGCGGTTTGATTCGATCCCTTGGCCTCAACGTCCTTGATGCTTCGTTGTTCTTCTTCTTCTCCTTCGGCTGTTGCGGTGGTGCTACATCCTGTGCCGTAGCCGTTACCTCAGCTTCCTCTTCATGTGACCTCTCGTCGCTGATGTTGGGGCTGCTGTTAGGGGTACCCTTATCAACTCCCCCCTGGTTAAGAGCATCCTTGTCCTCAAGGTGGAGGTTAGGAAATCGTCTCCGAATGACATCCAATGGCTCCCATGAATGGGAGTCCGATCCATCTGACCAACGCACAAGCACATGCTCTACCGCTTTATTGTTATGCCACATAATCCGAGAATCCGTAAAAGCCACAGGATATACGATCGGCCAATCGCCCACAAAGTTCTCCGGCAACGGAACATGCGGAACAGAGTCATACCTTGCTACAAATTCCCGCAGGAGGCTGACGTGAAAAACGTCATGGATTCGGCTTTTCTCCGGAAGACGCAGGCGGTACGCTACAGGGCCCACCCTCTGCACGACTTTGAACGGGCCATAGTAGCGCCGTGTCAGTTTAGCCAAGCCGACAGCGGCTTGGCCACCGAATGTTGGCGGTACGGCTGAAGCTTCAACCAAACCATGTCTCCCACCTCAAACTCCACATGACGTCTGTGTTTATTAGCAGTATCCCTCATTCGCTGCTGGGCACGTTCTAAGTTGCCGCGCAGCTCGCAGAGAAGTGTCCCCCTTTGACGAATCAAATCAGCTACTTTAGGGGGGGTGGCAGCCGAGGGTGGTGAAGCCACTAGTAAAGGGGGGTCCCACCCATACAGTGCCCGGAAAGGAGACGTCCCTAGCGCGGCATGATGGAAGCAATTAAGAGCGAGCTCAGCCCAAGGCAACAGATTGCACCACTTAGACGGTCTATCCCCGGCAAATGCTCTTAAATACTGCTCCAATCCTCTGTTTCGAACCTCCGTTTGGCCGTCAGATTGCGGGTGATAGGCCGTAGAAAAATGAAGTTTTGTGCCGCTCAAGCGTAGCATTTCTTCCCACGTAGCATTTAAGAAAACCGAATCTCTGTCAGAAACCAAAGTCTTGGGAAAACCATGATGTCTGACCACTGTGTTAATAAATAAATGCGCCACCCGTAAGGCATCGAATTTGGTAGGTAACGGGGCGAAGTGCGCATACTTCGAAAGGCGGTCCACCACTACCATGATTGTGGTGTACCCTCGAGATGGAGGAAGGCCCGTGATGAAATCCATGGATACGTCTTCCCAAACTTGCGACGGAATGGGTAGCGGCTGGAGTAAACCCGCCGGCTTTTGCGTCGAGTACTTCGTGGATTGACACACTGCACAAGATTCGACGAACTTTTTCACGTCCTTGCGCATATTTGGCCAGTAAAAACCCGCAGATAGGAGGCGAAAAGTGCGTTCGTTCCCTGGATGGCCAGCTAACGGCGTGCAGTGCTCAGTTAAGAGAGGCTGTTTGAGCTTGGAGGCGGGACTGAGGAGGATTCGGCGCTGGAAATAAACCAGGCCATCTGCAAAGGATAAATGCGGTGGCGCAGTGCCTTCCGCGATCTGATCCACCAGCGCGCGGAGGTCGGCTAAAGTGGCTGTCTCTTCCCGCAGCCGGTCCAAATTTTTGGGAACTGGCTGAGCAATAGCAGCAAAAAATGTAGCCTGTTCCAATGGCAGTTGAGGTTGTGACTCGGCACTCTCGTCGGGGCGGTCCTCGTGTTCGCCGGTGGCAGTACTCCCGCCGCATTCATCTCTGCGGGACAAGGCATCCGCGGCCTTATTCAAGCTGCCTTTTTTGTACTCAATAGTGAACCTATACCCCATCAATTTCCGCACATAGAGATGTTGATCCGGGGTTTGGACCACTTGTTGTAGCAGATCTTTAAGGCTCCTCTGATCACAACGGATAATGAACTCCCGCCCAAGGAGGTATTGCCGCCATTTCTGCACTGCTTCGACAATGGCGTACAGCTCCTTGTGATACGTCGATGCCACCCGGCGACGTGGTCCCAATTTTTTACTGAAAAAGGAAATGGGATGTTTATCCTGGATCAGCACTGCGCCAATGCCAATATCCGACGCGTCAGTCTCGATACAAAACTGCTTGTCAAAATTAGGCAGGCTTAGTACAGGGGCCGATGTCATGGCCTCTTTGAGGGCGGCGAACGCTGCTTCCGCATCTGAGGACCACCCGAAAGCCTCCTTCTTTAAGAGATCGGTGAGCGGGGCCGCAATCATGGCATAGTTAGCAACGAAACGTCGATAATAACCTGTGAGGCCCAAAAAACCCCGTAGTTGCTTGACGGATTTAGGCAGTGGCCAAGAAGTCATCGCTACAATCTTTGCGGGGTCAGCTTTGAGGACCCCGTCCGATACTAAGTGGCCTAGATACTCCACTGTTGTGCTGCAGAAGGAGCATTTGGAGAGCTTAACGAAGAACTGTTGAGTCTGCAGCAAGGCTAACACCTCCGCCAAATGTGCATAGTGCTCCTCCAGCGTTGGGCTGTAAACAAGTATGTCATCGAAGAAGACAATTACACACTTCCGTAGCAAGGGCTGAAAAATCATGTTCATGGCAGCCTGAAAAGTGGACGGGGCATTAGTGAGGCCAAAAGGCATGACCAAGAATTCGAAATGTCCGTCGTGAGTTCTGAAAGCTGTCTTGAAAAAATCTGCGTCATGCATGCGGATTTAATGGTAGCCGGACCGCAAATCCAATTTGGTGAAGAATTTCGCCCGGCCGAGCTCGTCAAAAAGTTCATTGCAGTCGGTATAGGGAAATGGTCCGGGACCGTTGCCACGTTCAATGCTCTGTAGTCGATGCAAAACCTGAAAGTCCCATCCTTCTTCCGGATCAGTAACACTGGAGAAGAGAAGGGGCTATGACTCCTTTGAATTATGCCTTGATCGAGCATGTCCCGAACCTGCCGTTCGATCTCATTTTTCTGGAAATAGGGGTACCGGTACGGCCTCACATTGACAGGCTTCGAGTTAGAGAGTAGGTGAATACGGTGGTCGAATTCTCGCTGCGGTGGCATGCCCGTGGGTACGGCAAAGACCGGCCTGAACTGGTCTAGAACTCGCCGGACTTCCGATGGTATCTCCGTTGGAAAATCAGCACCTGCCGATGATGGCGCCTTGTCGCACTCTGAATAATCTCGTAAAACTCATGGGCTGGCGAGTGGGCCGTGAGCATAGATAGCGTCTGCAAGGAAATGAGGCGGGGAGATGGCTGGACGCCGTGCAGAGCCACCGGAACCCCATTCTGAACAAACTCCAAGGTCTTTCCTACAAAATCCGCAGAGATCTTGCCCAATGATTCCAGCCATGCCATTCCTAGCACTATGTCTGGACCGTGAATTTCCATAATGTGAAGATCAATGAGAAAATTAACCCCGTGCACTGACAGTTTAGTGCGGCGTGCCATGTGTGAGCAAACCAACGAGGCACCGTTGCCTACGTACACACGGAACGGTCGAATTGGAGTCAAGGACAATTGTAGTTGCTTCGCCACTCTGGGATGAAGGAAATCGTGTGTGCTGCCCGTATCAATTAGGATGCTAACTGTGGTCTTCCCGATTGTTCCTACCACATTGAATGGGCGCGCCGTGCTGCCTCCAGTAAGGGCGTGGAGATGCGACAAGTCCGCGGTGATGACTGCATCGCCCGCCTCGCTGCCCTCCGAGCTATCCAGCGGATCATCACCATCGGCCTCTCCCACATAATACAACATCTTCTGCTTGCAGACATGGCCAGGTACCCACTTCTCCGGGCAATGGTAGCACAACCCTTTCCGCGAACGCTCCGCTTTCTCAGCGTTCGAAACAAGGATGGGTTTAAAGCCTGGCTTCGCCGTGTCTTTGGAGCTCGAACTCGGCAGTGCAGCAGGTGTGCTCTGGTTGGGAACAGAGTACCGGGAGTCTCGGTTGTTCCATTTGCTGCGGTTCTGGGGAGGGTGTCGTTCCTCATGTGAGGCCGCAAGTCGCAAGGCCAAGGCCATCGCTTCAGCCAAGGAAACCGGTTGCTGCAACTCTACTTTCTCTTGGATGGGCTCCTTAAGACCTGTAATAAAAATCAGAATCAAAGCCTCCTCAGATAATCCTTGAACCCGATTCAGGTAGCGCTCAAATGCGTCGTGGTATTCGGCCACCGAACCGGTCTGCACCAGTTTGGACAACGGTCCGATGCAATTACGAAAGCTCTGAGGGTCAAACCTGTGGCGGACGTCCTCCAAAAACTCAAGCCATGTCACATATGGATTGTTCGCCCTATAGTTAAAAATCCATTCCGCAGCCGGTGGTTGAAAAAGCATTACCTCGTAGTGCAATCGATCAGCGTCTGGCATTTGTAGATGTTCAAAATAATATTCCACCCTCGAAATCCAGTTCGACGCATCCGATCCATCGAAACGGGGCGCCTTCATGTTGAGATCTTTAGGTCGATCCCCTCTTGCCGATTGATAAGTGGGACGGTTCAGGGGAGAATCCCAGGATGTGGGCTGGCGATAGCCGTGAAAATCGCGGTCGAGATC
This sequence comes from Salvia hispanica, assembly GCF_029641045.1. Lineage (NCBI taxonomy): Eukaryota > Viridiplantae > Streptophyta > Magnoliopsida > Lamiales > Lamiaceae > Salvia > Salvia hispanica. Next base: position 26,438,391 of record NC_142693.1, on the reverse strand, counting down.
GTGGGGATAACGACCGTTCGGCCTATCCCAGTTTGTCCTCTGCCGTGGGTATTGGTGATCGCGGCGCGGAACAGAGAACGAAGATCGATAAGGACGTCGTCTCTCGTGCCGGTATCTATCGCGCTGCATCCCTCGGCGTTGGCGGAGGTCCCCACCACGGGCGCGTTGGCCGTGGTTGAAAATCCGGGGGACATCGCCGTCGTCGGCAGAGAAGTCACGCCGAACACGATACCCTTCTGCCTCGACATCTTCAGAGTAATAGGGTTGGTCTGGATCAGGCACCACCGACTCTGCCAGATTATCCACGCGACGATCAGTGGAGTCCAACCTAAATTCCAACTCATCAAATCTTGCCATAATTTTCTCAAAACCTTGGTTTACCAGATCGTTTCCGCCCCCTGTTTCCGTTGGCTGCACACTCGATTCTGGGTGAGTCCTTAGAGAGATACGAGTGCCGACGTTACGACGGCGGTTACCCGCCTGAGTGAGGGGCGGCTGACCCATCAACAATTCTTGAGCGTTGCCTCCCGTGAGGAGGCCAGATGGTGGAATCGACTCCTCAATAGCGTCCATAGTGAGTACACAATGAAAGACACCAGTTGTTAACTTAAACCTTCAATTAACGTCTACTTCCAAGCACAAGAAACACAAGCCTGAAAGATCGAGCGCCCAAGAGGATTGGGTCGGCGACTTTTGACGGCTGAAGGGTTGCTGGACGCGAGAGAGGTTCTCGACGGCAGCGATAAAGATTAGGTTTCTTGATGCACACTTTGTTGGGCCAAAATAAAAGATTTCATAGCTAATTCAATGATCAGAGAGTGGCCCTATTTATACTAAAGACCCTAGGGTTGGTTCGACTTAACCTATACGTTCGGGAAAGAACCAACAAAGAAAACCCAAACGGGGCTTATAATTCGCCCGACTCAGTTACAAGAAAAATAACGCAACATCAACTAAAACAATATTAAAAAGCAAAAAAAACAATCTATCAATTCGTCGCTACTTAGCGACGTAATTGGCAAACTTTTGAGGCGGTTTGATTCGATCCCTTGGCCTCAACGTCCTTGATGCTTCGTTGTTCTTCTTCTTCTCCTTCGGCTGTTGCGGTGGTGCTACATCCTGTGCCGTAGCCGTTACCTCAGCTTCCTCTTCATGTGACCTCTCGTCGCTGATGTTGGGGCTGCTGTTAGGGGTACCCTTATCACTCGGTTGCGTCTCTTCTTCTTCTTCTTCTTCTTCTTCTTCTTCTTCTTCTTCTTCTTATATTTATATCCAACTCCAAAAAAGAATTCCACTAACCATAATGGCCTTCCACTTCTTATAATCATGTAACCAATTCCAATCCCAACTATGAAACCACTTCCGTATCCAATTACAACACATCGCCAACCAAATCCATCTATGAATTCATATTCATATTCATCATCATCTTCTTCTGCAGGCTGCATTGACTGCCCATCATCCTCTTTGCATTTTTTTGTCAATGGAAGTCCACACAATGCCAAGTTTCCAATGTATGAATCATTCTCGAATGTGGAAAACTGTTTTGTTTATGGTATTTGTCCAACAAGGTTGTTCATTGAAAGGTTAAATTTCGCAAGAAATGTCAACCTTGTCAATTCACTTGGAATTTTACCATCCAATTTGTTTGTTGACAGATCCAACGATTCGAGATCACTCAAGTTTCCAAGAGATGGAGGTATATGTCCTGTGAGGCTATTGTGTGATAGGTTCAAGTATTTGAGAATCTTAAGATTTCCTGTGGAGGGTGGAATACTCCCAGAGAATCTATTGGAGGAAAGATCAATTGTTGCGAAGGTTTCCAATAGTCTCGTAATTAACTGATCCTGACCTTTCAAGCTGACCCTCGTCTCCACGTACCTTAGAAACTCATCATATTCATTTTCTACCGGCTCAATCATTGCATTGAAATTGTTGAAATATCTTTGAGGTAGAGAGCCTAGAAATTCATTATGGGATACATCTAAAACTTGCAACCGAGGAAACGGAAACTTGGTTCGTGAAGGAAACGACATGTTACCACCAAACTTGTTTGACCTCAGCACTAGCACTCGAAGCTCGCGTAGGCGTTCCATCCAAAAGGGAAATTCGTCCTGTATACTATCATTTCCAATGTCGAGACCCCTTAGATTTCGGCAATTGACTAAGGATTTGGGTAATCGTCCGTGGAATTTGTTATTACCCAAATTGATGGATATAAGACTACAATTCTTAAGAAAGGTAGATGGAATGGGGCCACTAAATTGATTTTCATTTAGATGACAGATGGTCAAAGATCTGCTCAAGTTTCCAAAGCACTGTGGCAGTCTTCCTTCCAAAGTACTCCCTCCGTCCCGCTTTAGCAGTCCCATTGACTTTTCTGTCCCCATTTTGTAAAAATGATAAAAAATAGTTAAAGATGAGAAATGGTAAATTAAGATAAAGAATAATATAGAGAAGAGTCTTATCTACATTATTGTCTCTCTTACTTTACCATTTCTCCACTTTAACTATTTTTTATCATTTTTACCAAAAGAGGGCAGAAAAGTCAATGGGACTGCTAAAGCGGGACGGAGGGAGTATTATTTGAGAGAACAAGAATTCTAAGCCTAGACAACTTGCAGACGGAGAATGGGAGCTCACCTACAAAAGATGTATTTGAAAGATAAACAAGGATTTAAATCAAACACATTTATATCGGAAAAAGGCACATGTCTATCATCTGTATATGTAACATTTTGCAGTAGAGACAATACGAGCACATGTCTAAGGCATTGTTTTCCTACTCTATCGATATTTCACCTGAAAAGTTATTGGTTGAAAGGTCCAGCTCCAACAAATTTTGTAGGTTTCCTATCTCTGGTGGGATGCTGCCTGAAAACGAATTATTAGAGAGATACAGATAGTCTAGGTTTGTGAGCAAGCCTGTTTCTGATGGAAGTTCCCCGCTGAATTCATTGTGTTGAATTTGAGTGAGATTAGTTTTCTCCAACTCATGATGAAACGGGCAATATTTCACCAGTCAGGCTATTAGCAGATAGTCCCAACTCAGATAAATTGCCCAGATTTGAAAAGGATGGCGGCAATGGCCCCGAGAGTGAATTCTGGGATAAATCTAAGTAGGTCAGCTTGTTACATAGGCCGAGCTCTCGAGGAATGGAGGAATTGAATCTGTTCATTTGAAGGCCTAGAGTTCGGAGATTCGTGAGTAGGCCTATAGAAGGAGGGATTATTCCTACAAATGAATTATTGTACAGCTCTAGATTTTGCAGGCTTGGAATAAGGCTTACTGAATCAAGAATGTTGCCAGAGAAAAAGTTGCTGACGAGGCGAAGATCCTTCAACTTGGAGACGTTAGTGATATTTGGTGGCAGGGTGCCTTTAAAACCATTTCTAGTGAGGTTAAGATATTCAAGTTTGACCAAATTGGTGAACAATGATTCAGGAATTTGGCCTGTGAAGTCGTTTTGAGACAAGTCAAGAAAAGTAAGGTTGAGACATGTGGTTATGAAGTGTGGGAATTCCAAGGTAAGTTCATTGATACCAAGATCAAGGTGAGTTAGGAAAGGGAAAGTGGGAAATAGAGACCAGTCAGGAGTTTCAAAGTAATTGAAGCCCAAATCCAAGAAGCGCACCTTCTTCATATTGCCAATCTGATATGGGATTTCTCCAACCATCTGGTTCATGGAGAGGCTCAGGTATCGAAGCTCTGTCAAGCGCCCAATCTCTGGTGGAATGGCGCCGGTAAACTGATTGTCGGAGAGGTCCAAGAGAGTGAGGCTTGTGAGGTTGCCAAGAGCAGCTGGTACGGAACCGTTGAGATAATTCCCGTTGAGGCTGAAAGTGGTGAGATTCAACAATGAAGTGAAATGGAACAGATCCAATGTCCCTGCAAGGCCTGCACCGTAGATATCAATCCCAGAGACAGATCCCTCGTCGTTGCAGCTAATGCCGATCCATCTGCAGTGGTTGCTGATGTTTTTGACGGACCAAGACTCGAGTGAAGCAGAAGATGATAGGCTGGATTTCCATCTCATCAAAGCCTCTGCTTCACTTGTGGCTGCTCCTGAAGGACACACATATAGACACAGTGTTAGGAGAAAAAGATATATAAGGAAAAGGTATGCTGTTTTCATGGCTGATGTTTTTGTCTATCTACTCTGCTTCATTTGCCTATTCATATGCAAACTAAAGAGTAAACACTATAAACAAAATAAAAAGTTAAGACTAAAAAACACGGCAGAGTTTGGCGTGTTGATTGAATGGGAGACATCATTCTGTACAGGATTTTAATTTGAATCACATATTCTTTTCCATGGAATAGTCAAGCTCTTTTATTGGTGATATGACTAAAAGTTGTTTACATACAATGATTCAAATTTGTGATTTATTCCTATATTACATTTATATTAAGACCACATGAGGTCTAATACTACAAATACTTTAAAACCATTTATAGTTTATGTTCAGATCACATGAGGTCTAATATATTATTCCCATATTACATTTATATTTAGAAAGTCTAATACTCAACAATTTTTTTGTAAACAAATTATAGTTTATTTTGAGAAGGCGTTAGGTGATAACTTTATAATAACAAATAAACTTTTTGCTCACAATTTTCAGATTAAATTTTTTTTTAATGAATGTGATATGGTGAGTTAAAGGAATTTTGTAAAAATAATATTTAATTTCTCGCGGAGTGAGGAAGTGAATATTTTGGGATTCGCACCAATAATATTTTTGGAGCCCCGTGAGTTCTTTTAGTTTCGTATGAACTTGAAATACGAACCTTGAGTAAGTAATCAAATGGATGTGATGATGAATTATTGTAGTACTTGGCATAACACCAAGGGACTAATTATTGTTGATTGCGTGATGGAAAGTACGTACGTTGATTAAATAGTCATACTAGTGTAGTGTAATTTGTTTTGTCGAGAGAAATAATTTCTTCTTGTGGGAATTTAATTAAAGTACTTGATGTAGCACAAGTATTAGAGGAACTTCTCTAATGTGCTAACAAAATGAATCAACACAATTTGTTGAAGGAACAACTTCAACGTGTTGTGAGATAAGACAATCCGAATCCACGGATAACAAGAGCTTAATCCAAAGCCCTTAAAAGACAAGATCCAATCCAAGATCTAAAAGAGAACAAAGTTCAAAGTATATTTGATATTCAAAAGTGAGTCCCATGTGTTGAGGCAATGCCTCTATTTATAGGATACAAAAGCATTGACAACTCAATGACAACTAATACATGACAACACACATCCTTAATAACTAAGGCTTCTAGAAATATATAAAGGATAAACTTGCCAACCAAGTGACATCTAGTAGCAAAATTCAAATTGACTTTCTCTTCTTTGGTGTAGCAAAATTGATTTTGGCTTCTTCTTTCTTGAAGTAATATAATTGGTTTTAATACTTGAGTGTTTATATTTGATGTCCCTCATCATTCTCCTCTACTTGTTTGAAACTCGACCTCGAGTTATCTTCGTAAAGTGTCTGCTCCGGGAGATAGAGTGATAAGTCTGCCACGTTAAAAGTATTTGAAATATTCATCTCACTTGGCAATTCTACCACATATGCATTTTCATTGATCCTCTTTAGAATAGTGTACGGACCATATTTCTTTTGCCTTAATTTTCCATGAACACCAATAGGCAATCTCTCCTTTCTAAGATAAACCATAACTTTGTCACCAACTTTGAAGGTCATTTCCCTCCTCTTCTTATCAGCCAATTGCTTGTATTTCTGATTTGAAGCTTCTAATACATCATGTACCTCTTTAAACAGCTTAGAATAATTGTCACCAAACGTCTTAGCTGATCTTGAACTCTCCTTTGTTGGTAACTTTACTAAATCAACCACATGCCTTTGGAATTTTAGTGTAGACAATAGAGAATGGGCTACGACCTGTTGACCTATGCTCAGAATTATTGTAGGCAAACTCTGCAAGGGATAAAGCTAAATCCCACTGACCCTTCTTATCTCCGCATATGCAGCGAATTAAATTACCCATAAACTTGTTCACCACTTCTGTTTGGCCATCGGTTTGCGGATGGCCATAATGTAAGCCAAAATGCGGCAAGGAATTTGCTATCACGATCCGAAACAATTGATCTGGGAATACCATGTAGCCTAACTACTTCTCTAAAGAAAAGGTTAGCCACATGATGCGCATCTGTTGTCTTACGACAAGGGATAAAATGCGCCATTTTAGAAAATCTGTCTACTACCACGTAAACAGCATCATGCCCCCGTCGTGTCCTTGGTAATCCAAGTACGAAATCCATTGATAGATCTTCCCATGGTGCAGCTGGAACTGGTAATGGCATATATAGTCCAGTGTTTTGTACTTGACCCTTGTAAACTTGACACACCGGACACCTTTGCACAAACTTGCCGGCATCTCGTTTAAGTTGGGGCCAATAATAGCGTGCCTCCAGATTAGCGATAGTCTTATCACGCCCAACATGACCGCTGAGATTACTTGAATGCATCTCTCTAATAAACTTGTCTCGTAGAGAACTTCTGGGGATGCATAGGCGGTCTCCATTAAAGATATATCCATCTTGTACCACATAATTCTCTTCTAATTGTAATCCTTTCATATGCTTCATCCAGATTCGCCCGAAGTCTTCATCATGTTCGTATAACTCCTTAATTTGATCCACTCCAGGCAACTCAGCTTCGAAAGAAACCATAAGATTTGCACGTCGGCTTAAGGCATCCGCTACTCGATTGGTTACTCCAGACTTGTGGACGATAAGATAATTGAACCTCTCTAAGTATGCCGCCCACCTTGCCAACATGCGATCCACATGTTTTTGACTTCTAAAATGTTTCAAAGATTGGTGATCGGTGTAGACAATGAATTCCTTTGGCAACAAGTAGACCTCCCATGTCTTTAATGCTCTAAACACTGAATACAACTCTTGTCGGTAGGTACTCCATTTCTGTCTAGCCTCACTTAGCTTCTCACTGAAGAAAGCAACAGGTTTCCTATCTTGAGATAAAACAGCCCCAATGCCTACTCCGCTAGCGTCACATTCCAACTCGAAAGTCTTGTTGAAATCTGGTAATACTAAAACAGGTGCTTGTGAGAGCTTTTCTTTAATCTTCTTGAAGCTATCTTCAACCTTTTCATCCCATTTGAACTTCCCTTTCTTTAGGCATTCAGTAATTGGTGCCATGATTGAACTAAAATTCTTCACAAATCTTCTGTAGAATGTGGCTAAACCATGAAAGCTCCTCACTTCAGAGATTGTTTTTGGAGTTGGCCACCTCTTTATTGCCTCTACTTTAGACTCATCAACTTGAATTCCTTCACTTGAGATAACTAACCTTGTCTCAACGAATATGCACTTCTTCAAGTTTACATAGAGTTCATTTTCCTTTAATACATCCATCACCTTCTTGACATGAGCAAAATGTTCCTCCAGGTTCTTGCTATATATTAGTATATCATCAAAATAGACAACTACGAACTGCGATAAGAATGGGCGAAGAACCTGATTCATCAAGTGCATGAAAGTGCTAGGAGCGTTAGAAAGTCCAAATGGCATGACGAGCCATTCATATAGCCCCTCTTTTGTCTTGAATGCAGTCTTCCATTCATCACCAGGCCTAATTCGTATTTGATGATATCCACTTTTTAGATCAAGTTTCGAGAACACCTTTGCTCCACTCAATTGGTCAAGCATGTCATCCAAACGTGGAATAGGAAATCTGTATCTTGTGGTGATTTTGTTAATAGCCCTGCTGTCCACGCACATCCGCCAAGATCCATCCTTCTTTGGTGTGAGTAGTGCTGATACAGCACATGGACTTATACTTTCTCTGACATGCCCCTTACGCAACAACTCTTCCACTTTCTCCTTCAAAATGGCATTCTCCTGTGGGCTCATTCTGTAGTGTGGTAGGTTGGGAAGACTTGCACCTGGAACAAAGTCTATTCGATGTTGGATATCTCTCATAGGAGGTAGATGTTGAGGCTCTCCAAGTATGCTTTCGTACTCAGATAATAGACTTTGAATCTCCGTTGGAATTTCTTTCACAAGTTGTTCATCACCTTTCACAACTAATACGGCACACAACTTTGACTCCTTCAAGTCTTGAGCAAATTCTCTTGAATTTTGAGTAATGGTTAGCATACTCTTCTCCTCTACTTCAGAAGCAATATTAGGAATTTTATCCGGAAGTATGATGATCTTCCGTTTATTCCAAATGAAAGAATACCAATTGTCTCTTCCTTGGTGAGTGGTGTTTACATCATATTGCCAAGGTCTTCCAAGAAGAACATGACATGCATCCATATCAATCACATCACATAAAACATTTGAACGATAATGCTTACCCAAGGAAAGTGGTAACCAACATTGTTTGGTGATCTTGATCTTCACTCCTTTCTTGAGCCAACCAATAGTATATGGATTTGGGTGATCTCTAGTCTCAAGATTCAAGTGTTTGACCATTCTTTCAGAAACTAAATTCTCACTACTACAACTATCAATGACCAATTTACATACCTTTCCATTCACTGTGCATTTGCTTTCAAATATCTTCTTTCGTTGCGTCTCTTCAGGTTGTATAGTTGAGCATAGAAGACGTTTGACCACACATACTATTTCTTCCCCATCTTCTACACATAGTTCAGCTTCTTCGTTTTCAGGTTCATCCACATCTTCATCGCTTTCATCATTTTCATCACGACGAGTGGTGTTGACAAACTTCCTCCGGGGACAGTTACTTGATATGTGACCTTCTTCACGACATTTATAACACTTGATAGGGTTAGATGGTTGCTTTTCATAAGTTTTGCTAGAAGATGGCCCTTTATCAGTCTTCTTTCCTTTAAATGGAGTAGGTTTTTCCTCCTCTCGGCGTGGCAAATTTCTTGATATGTTTTCTGGACAAGAATAAGACATGGCTTTATAAGATACCTTGGTCTTTATGAATCTCTCAGCTTTCAAGGCAAGAGTTTGAGCTTGATCTATAGACCAAATTTGTTGTATGCCTAAGCGTTCTTGAATAGAATCATTGAGACCATTGACATATCTTGCAACTTGCTGGTCTTCATTTTCATATAGATTGCACCTTACTTGTAGCCGTAAGAACTCCTCGGTATATTCAGAAACAGCTTGGTTACCTTGAACACAGTTATGGAATTGAAGGTATAATAGTTGTTCATAATCTGCTGGCAAGAATCTGGCCTTTAAAAGTGCTTTCATCTGTGCCCAATCTCTTACACGATTCTCACCCTTCAAGCGTAGCTCTTCTTGATGACGATTCCACCAAGCTCCAGCACCTCCCTTCAATTTATATGCCACCAATGGTACTCTTCGATCCGGCGGGATGTTCATTATCTCAAAGAATGTCTCCACCTCATAGATCCAATCAAGAAATCCTTCAATATTTGCATTGCCGTTGAAAGTTGGAATTTCTGCTTTAATTTTGTACATATCTCCACCACCTCTTCTTCTTGGTTGTTGGTAATGGTCATGCTCCTCTGCATCATCTTCCTCTTCCATTTGTTGTTGGCCCCGTTGTTGTCTCCGATTTCCTCCTTGGTTGATGTTGTTTCTCTGGTATCCAGCTCCAACACCAGCACCAACACCTTGATTATATCTCACTAATATAATAAGTTCTTCAAACCTTCTAGTGAGATCTTGATGAAGGGCATCGATTCGTTGATCCAATCTTTCTTCTAGGTTGTTCACCCGTGTTGTAAGATCATCCATAGCTTGTTGCATTATTCCTCCGAGATATAACAACTAGAGTTGATTAGTCTGGCTCGTGATACCAAACTGATGTAGCACAAGTATTAGAGGAACTTCTCTAATGTGCTAACAAAATGAATCAACACAATTTGTTGAAGGAACAACTTCAACGTGTTGTGAGATAAGACAATCCGAATCCAAGGATAACAAGAGCTTAATCCAAAGCCCTCAAAAGACAAGATCTAATCCAAGATCTAAAAGAGAACAAAGTTCAAAGTATATTTGATATTCAAAAGTGAGTCCCATGTGTTGAGGCAATGCCTCTATTTATAGGATACAAAAGCATTGACAACTCAATGACAACTAATACATGACAACACACATCCTTAATAACTAAGGCTTCTAGAAATATATAAAGGATAAACTTGCCAACCAAGTGACATCTAGTAGCAAAATTCAAATTGACTTTCTCTTCTTTGGTGTAGCAAAATTGATTTTGGCTTCTTCTTTCTTGAAGTAATATAATTGGTTTTAATACTTGAGTGTTTATATTTGATGTCCCTCATCAGTACTATACGTAGTACTTATTGTGTTTAAATCGAGGATTAATCTTGATAAATTTAGAACAACACCAAATATAAGTGTACTGCATTGGGCAAATTTAATACTCCCTTTGTTTCAAGATAAGTGAGCACAAACTTTTCGGCACAGGATTTAAGGAAATGGGGTTTTGTTAGTAAAGTGGAAAGGGAATAAAGTAACATAATTAAAGAGAAAAAGTAAGACAGAGAATAAATGGTAAAAAGGCACCACACTCCGCTCACATATCATTTAAAACTAATATATACACGTGGACCCATATTTCACTAACTTTTGTGTACCCACTTTTTTAACATTTTTAAAACTCGCGCCGGAAAAAAAATGAGACTCCTATTCGCGGACGGAGGGAGTATAATTTAAAATATTATAATGCTATATGAACATGTACTAAATAATATGGATTTGATTCATGTAGGTGATATTCCAGAGGAGATTGGTCGTCTAACAAATTTAAAAAGATTGGGCATGAGTTCCAACAAATTAAAAGGCTCATTGCCTGCAACTCTTTTCGGCATGACATCCTTGCAATATGTTGACTTTGCTTCCAATGAACTAAGTGGATCATTATCACCACAAATTGGAAACATGACATCCCTTCTCAGAATAGGCCTTGAATATAATAATCTAACCGGTATGAGCAAATCACTTGTTGATGCTTAATTTGAGCTAAGTTTATGATTTCTATCGTAATCCTATAGGTGAAATTCCAAAAGAGATCGGTCATCTTACTAGTTTCGAGCGATTAAGCATGTGTTGCAACAACATTAGTGGTTCAGTGCCAAGAGAACTTGGGAACTTGAGAACTTGACAGCCATGGTTGGTGTATACCTTTCCTATAATGCTTTAAGTGGTACGACCCCAACCCTTCATGACTTACTTTATCGTAAAGTTTTATTGCTGTTGTTGCTACTAAAACTAGTTTAAGTCGTTCAATTTTGTGTCAACATGAATGCGTCACATTTTCCCATAATATGATACTCCTTCCATTCCTTATTAATAGAGCCACTTTTTTTAGTCAGAGTTTAAGAATAATGTGTTAAACGGATGGTAAATAAAGTGAGAGAGAATAAAGTTAAAGAGAATGTTACTTTTTTCCAAAAATAGAAACTCAATTATCTTGGAACTTCTCAACATAGAAAATTTACTCAATTAATATGGAAAGGTGGGAGTAACTACTACCATGTGTCATCCATCGGATCAATCAGGTATATTGATGTTAACTCGGTATAAATGAAAATTAAAGTTTATTAGTTATAACTAAATCATTATCTTGTCTCAAGGGGCCATTCCTATGTTTATAAAGCTTGCACAATGTTTTTTGTATATTCTCGCAGGTCCTATACCAAAAGAGATAGGTCGCATTTTTAATTTATGGGAGCTGCAGTTGCAACACAATATTCTAATAAATGGATCTATACCGAAGGAAATTGGGAACAAGACATCTCTTTCCTACTTGCGGCTTTCCAATAATACATTAAGCGGTATGATATTTTCTCTTTCATTGTTCCACAGAGTTATATAAAGTACTCCCTCCGTCCCGCAATAGTAGAGTCTTATTTAGTTTTGACACGGGTTTTAAGAAATATAAAGAAAAGTAGGTTGATTAAGTTAGTAGAATATGAGTCCCACTTATATATATTAGTTTTATAATAAAATGTGGGTGAAATAAGTGGTGGAATGCGGGGCGTACTTACCATTTATGGTAAAAGTGAAATAACTCTTATTGTGGGATGAATCGAAATGACAAAATATGACTCTTATTGTGGGCGGAGGAAGTAATACATTGTGTCATGTTTTACTGAACCCTAAACATACATATATTAGTGTCACAACTTCCATGTTTTAAGTAGCATGATTTCATGTCTCTTTATATATTTTTGGATACAAAGTTGTACTAACTCATTGGATGTTATGATTGTCATTTCAAAATTTGTACGAGTACGTAGGTACAATTCCAAAAGAAATTGGAAACCTGAAACACCTCATTGAGTTATGGCTTCACGACAATAATTTAAATGGTATCATACTCTCTCTCTCTCTCTCATATGTCAATATCTCATTCTTGATCCCTGTTCAAAATCAATTTTCAGGTCCAATACCTTCCGCCATTGGGAATATGTCAGAGCTGGATTATTTAGTGCTCCCTCATAACAAACTAATTGGAGAGATTCCATCATCCATTTGCGACTTGAGATTACTGACACTCCTCCATTTAGCAGACAATCATTTGGAAGGACAGATTCCAAAGTGCTTGGGAAACTTCAATAGTTCATTGTTGGCTCTTAATTTAGGTCAAAACCAAATCACAGCCCTTCAATCCACATTTGCAAAAGGTTGCAGTCTTCAGTCCCTTATTCTGTATGGCAATAAGTTGGAAGGAATAACACATTCCCTAATCAACTGCCAACGCCTGGAAAGCATTGATTTTGGTGATAATGAAATACGAGGTGCATTTCCTTTCTGGATGGAAGCATTCCCTCAACTTCGCGTCCTCGTCTTGAGGTCTAACAAGTTGAATGGTACTATGTTGGAGGCTTCAAAGACCGAGCATCCGTTTCCAAAGTTGCAAGTCTTGTATATATCAAGAAATGCATTTGTTGGCTATTTACCTGATAGATATTTCAAGAATTGTGAAGGTACAAGTCTTGTATATATCAAGAAATGCATTTGTTGGCTATTTACCCGATAGTTATTTCAAGAATTGTGAAGGTATGATAGATGCCAAGGATAATCTGACACGCGTTGGGAAGGATGGGCTCCAAACATATTTAGACTTAGGTGTCATTTTGAAGGGTTTGGATCAGGAATTGAAAAGATTGTTAGATACGTTTACAATGATTGACTTATCTTCCAATAGATTTTCCGGGAATATTCCAGTTTCCATTGGCAATCTTAATTCTCTTAGATACTTGAATTTGTCCAATAATACTCTCACGGGAGAGATTCCTGTGTCTCTTGGGAATATAAGTATTAGTAATACTCTCATTGGATATAGTAATAGTAAGATGAAGAGAAGAAATACAGCAAAAGCAACAATAAGGGGAAGGTGATTCAAGACAAACAATTGTGCTATTCTTGAGTTTCATTTGGAACACTAGCTGGTTGTGTCTATATGATGTTTTGCAAATAATGCATCTTAAATTGTGCAATGTTGTATTTCTAAGTTAGGCTACTTTTGTTCATAAAATTGTACAAGCAACCCTTGCATGCAATCTGCACAGATGCTAAAAACTCAAATATTTCAATGCTCAAAATTGTTTTCTAATCGTATGTCTTAGACTTTGGACCAAAATATAACTCTGATATTTTGTTTCTCTTAAACAGAAATATCAGAAGTAATTGTTCAGAACTTGATGATGATTCTAACAATACTAGCCACTTCTGTTAAACTTTAATGTGGACTAATATGACTCACGTATTCTTGCCTTTTCATGCCCGTTTCACCTATATTCTTACTTCTTAGCACGTTCTAAACAAACTCATTAAACTCCTAAAAGTCATATAATTGGTCAAAAACTATAGGATTTAAATTGAGTAAACTTCAACTATCAAAACATGAGTTTATCAGGGGTCCTCTCCTTGTCTCCTACCACGCATACCACAATCACCATGTCTACATCTCTGATACCAAATGTTGCCTAGTCGCTCTAAATAATAACCGAACATATGAGGGAAACGAAGCCTAACACATACAAAATCTAAAGTTTCTAAATCTTCTATTTAATAAAAAATCAAAAAGGACCTCATTCAAACTAACAATAAAGCCTAGACAACAAAAATCCTATTACAAATTGAAACAAAAAGATAAATTCAATCTTATAAGAATTATATCCAACTTCAACTTCTAATTATAATTGGAAACAACTGCAAATATATTCAATCCCCACAAAATTCAACTCAAAACAAATAAAACAACCAAAACATACCACTCTCACTTGAAGCCTTCATCGTACATCTTCTCGAATTCGCGCGCAAGCGCAAACATTTCACACAAGGACGACGGCTTTCGCAAGTGTAGATCCCATCGAATAGCATCTTTGAAGCCCGATTCACATATGGAGACAAGGTGACTCTCCGATAGCGATGCACCCTTAATCTTGACCAAAAGCCTCTCGAACTCGTCCTGATATTCCATCACCATGTTGAGTTGCTGCAGCTTGCAGAGTATCCCAAAGTGATTGTCATGATATGTTGGATCAAACCTCTCTTTCACCGCCTCCATGAAACTAGGCCATGATTTCAGCAAATTGTGTTTTTTTCGGTAAATGAGCCAATCCAGCGCCGGCTGCTCGAAGAGTAGTCCGACAAAAGTGTAGACGATGCTCTTCCGACATTCCGTAATAGTCGAAATACATGTCAACCTTGAAAGTCCATCCCCATGGATCGTCTCCGTTGAATTTCGGGGGATCGAGCTGAAGATAGGGTCGCTGCTCCGAATTGTTGGACTTTGAATTATCAGCATGAGCCATGGCTGAACAATTTTGATGAAGGGGAAGGTTAGGGTTTAAAACAATATGGAGTAATCTTTGTCATTGATGATATGAAGAACACTTAGACTACACCAGACTTTGTCGGGCATTTTGGCAAACGGTTGGAGTGCCTCTTATGATGTCATGTGAAATATGATAAATACTGAAATGGTGACATGTTATGATCAAATAAAAAATAATAAAGATGTATTAAAGCACAAATGTTAAAGGGGAACAACCGTACATGGAGTTGGTGACCGGCGACGGCGGTTTGGTGGCGCAGATGAGGTCACAGCTTTTCTGATTTGTGTGTGTTAAGGCAGCATCTTATTCTCAGGAGTTGGGCTCACTTTTGGGCCAGTTTGTTTTGTTTAAATAATTCAGTTGGGCCTATTTTGTTAAGAAGAAGAAAGAAGTTTTGGGCCTTTTTATTTGATTTGAGACCCCTTTTGAGATTATGGCCCTTTTTTTAATCTTTAGAGTGGATCTTTGGACATTTTTGTCGATCTAAATTGAGATTTAAGATGGAATAAACTAGAAAAATTGAAATTTTGTTATCTAAGTAGCGGATTTCAAACTTTATGGAATATATCAGATTTTAATATGGCTATTTACCTTTAAAAAAATGGAGTCCCCTCTGTATAAGTCAAATTGTATATATTGATCGTGACCCATTTGTAAACCTTGGCCGTTTAATAATGTCAAGAAAACATTACCTTCAAACATTTACTTTCCGCAATATAGGTGTCATGCCCCAATTGTTAGTTAGTCATCATGATTAACGACAATGGAAAATATTCAATCACAATTCTTCCTTCCGTTCGCCATTTATAGTTCCATTTTGACTTGACATGAATTTTAAGAAATTGTTTAATTTTATAAAGTAAAATGGAAAAATGAGTTAATGAAATGTGGGCTCAAATTTTATATACTGATTTTACAATAAGACGTGAGTAATTATTTGGTTGAGTGTGATCCACATACCTAAAACATTTTTTCACTGACGGAGGAAATAATATATTTAAAACTGATCCATAAGTAGATAATATATCAGGATTAATCCAATTTCAATAACTCTAAAACAAATAAAAACGAAATAAAATCCAAACGTACTTTGAATAAAATAACAAGCCAATGATTAGTCCAATACCAAAGAAAGATAGAAAATGGAATAATAAATCAACTATGACAAAAATGGAAAAATGAAAAATTGAAGGCCTCTGAGCTAAATAAGAATATAGGAAGCATAACCTCGTTAGACTCATTGCATATCATTCTTCGTGAATGTGCTTTAGCTAATTAGCTTTTAATAATCTTTTAGAAAGGAATTTTGTGGGGGTTTGATCTTTAAAATGGATCTTTGCTTAGAGATTTTGTGAAAGCGGTAAAGATATTATTTTCTCATAAATATTTTGTTTTATTGAGATCCTCATCTACTTGCTATTCCAATGAGTGAGGAAATTGAATTCGGGCTTTGGTGGAGCAAGGCAAGAAATTAAATGACGGATAGCTTCAAAATTAATTATTTTGGATATATTATTTTGTTGTTGTTTTGAAATCTAGAATCTTTACTACTCCTATAGTCCTATTATTTAAGATAAGCATTGTTGTTAATTTTCTTGAGCTTAATTCGGCAGTCTCGCATGCTTGGGGCAATTAATGTGTGATGTTTTGCAAATAATGCATTTTAAAATTTGCAATGTTGTGGTGTGATCAATTGCTAACTTTCATAAGTTGCAACTCTGCCAATTCATCAACGCCGTGTATTAAAAATGTTAACAAGATGACATTAAAATATCAACACATAATGTCATATTGACATTTTTATTACATTACATTGATGAGTTATTAGAGTTAGCAACTTAAAAAGTAAGCATTATAACACACCCCTATACCTACAATCATTAAAATAGTCCATGATGCCAATATGTTTATGCATTTGCATTTTTAGATTTTATTAAAGAAATTTGAATTATATCCATCTTTATAATTCAAATAAGAATAGTTTTATTTTAGTGCGGCCCTATATATATCATAGCTAAATCTCAAAATTACTGCAGCTGAAACTAACCCCAAACTATACAAAATTCATTTGAAACTTACTCTACGTTACATAATAATGATTTGCACAAACATGTCAACAAAGTAGGGTAAGAATTCATTAAAAAAGCTTCACTCATTTTCCATTAACACGTGACCTTAGAGCATCCACAATAGATATAGGTCATCCATAGGCCAGCCACTCTCTCTCCCTGCCACGTCAGCAGCACTAAAAATCTGCCACATTAGATTTAGGACAGTCATAGGCCAGCTGCAATAAAAATAATTCAAAAAATACTACATTTACGGAATTAAAATTACGATTAAATTTACGACACATATACAGGAAAATTAATTCATTTCATTAAAAAAAAGTACAAAGATTAAAAAAAATACATGATTTTTTTTTAAAAAAAGGGCTTCCACACACGAGTCCCGCCACTCTCTACTCCTCGTCGCCGTCGCCGCCGCCACCCGGGGTATCTGAGCCCACGTCGGAACCCCCCACCAGTGCCCTCGAGGCATTCAAATCCACCCAAATGTTCTCGAGCATCGAGTGGAGAAACATCTTCTTCGTGGGGTCAGTTGCGGCCCTCCACTCTACGAAGGCCTTGTACATCCGTTCCTCCGTTTTTTGACACGAGAATAAGGTGTACTCGCGTGGGGGGTGCCGAGATGACCTCTTGGGGCGATAGGGGGGATCCTCCCCTCGTTGCCCGTTGTGCCCGCTTTTGTCCAACCGGGCGAGGGCGATGAGCAAAGGATGGAGAGGACGGAAACTCCTCAGCATCCGGGGGGAGGTCATGGGATCCGCCGCTGCTGCCGCTATAGTCGCCGGAATAGTTCAGCCTCTACTTCTTCGACCACCCAGCGTCGCACCCCGCCCGGAACTTCTCGGAGTCCTTCAGCAACACATAACATTCCCAGAAGTGGAACTCCTTATACTTCCCCGGCAAGGGGAACTGACTCTCCGCTATCCTCCGGGCGTCCTCCTCATTTTGCCCACTAGTGAGCTGACGGAGGGCGTTGGCGTACAATCCCGAAAACGGCCGACCGCGGCCCTGATGCGCTGACAAACACAGATTTTGCATGTTTTTAAGGGCTAGATTTGACTCGTTTTAAATGTAAATCATGAAAATTATGTTCTTAAATTGCATATGTTATACATTTGGTATTTTTAATGTGTTTGTTGATAAATGATAGAAAAAGGTGCAAAAAGACCAAGGTGCAACAGCCTCTGTTCGAGCCCTTTCTGCCAGCGAGTTTGAAGTCCAATCAGTGCTTAATTCATATCATTCTCTTCTTCTTTGAAAGTGCTTCGCGTGGACATCTCGCACGTCTCAATCGGAGTTCTTTGGAGAAAGTTATGACTATTCTACGAACATTGCGCAGTGCAGTCAAAGCTGACGGAAATTAGGCGGAAATTCAAGGAAGGAATAAATTATTGCTCAAATCTCTCCTATTAATTGAAGAATTCGAAAATAATATCTTTTATATTTCTTGGAGGATAATTTTTATCATTCCTAAACCCTTTTTCTAGCCTATAAATACCCAAACCTAATTCACAATCTCTATCTCAGAGCCTCCAATCCTTTTCCCTCTACACATTCCTCCACTCCATAATCCACACATAATTCATCCATCTTCCATTGGAGCGGAGCTTTGCAGATCCAGGCAAGAGAAGACTGGAGATTGAAGATTCAACCTTGGGTTTTATCAAATTCTTTCATGTCTAGTACTTTTATTGATTTTTACTACTTGTCTATGAGTAGTTAAATATCTTTTGTATGGTTTTTGCTGAAAACTATTATGAACATGTTTTGATTTATTGAATTGAACTTTTTCCTAGCTCTTGTGATTGTTTTGCTTGTTCTTGTGCTTTTATTGTTCTTTTGTCTGGCCAACTTTAGAACTATGTCCGTTTAACTAGATTAATCGAGAGATAGCTAGTTTTATGTGGTAAAAGGAACGGGTACAACACATAGGTTTATCTGCACTCGAGAGAGGGGACCCTTTGTGAGGGCTTGAGTCTTGGGAACTTAAGGAGTTAGAATCTAATCTATTAGAAGGAGACTTTGATAGTTATAGTCTAATCTACTGGATAGGTACACTCGAGAGGGGGCTTATCTGATAATCGCGACTTTCCTAATAATCCTGGAGACACATAAAGGTAAAGGTTCTATGAGATTAATCATCACTAGTTTATATTAGTTGGATCCTAAAACTCTACATTCTTTAGCATGTTTTGTATTATTTTATTTTCTTTTATTTATTTTTATTTATGTCTAGTTTATAAAACCAAAAACCAAAAATAATGCGTGTCTCTAGATAGTATGTGATGCTTAGTATATGGTAGTCAGTTGCAATCTTATTCCATGTGTTCGATATCCCGGTACTGACCTTTAGCTATACTAGATCTACCCTGTAAACTTGCAGGTATTTTTAGTGCTAATAAATAGTGCATCATGCGCTCCCACCCTTTCCGGCACTCCTCCCCGCTGATGTCCTTCCCGTGCGGGCAGTTCCTCCTGTAGGCAGCTCTAATCTTCGCCCACATGTTGGTCGCAACCAGCGGATCGTCGCACACCATCAACCACGCCTTGGCCACCCCTTATGCCTGTAAGAAAATATGAGGGGCACGCAGTATCCGGCTTGAATCATTAGTGTCAAGGGCTGAGCCTGTATGACTATATCAAAGTAGTGAAGGAGCCAATTGGACGCCCGGTGTTCAAAAACTAGTCCAACTTAGAGGTGGCCACGGTTCGAAAACCGCCGGTTCCGGTTCGTCGATATCGTGAACCGTAACCGGTCCGGATACCGGTTATCCGGTTCCGGTTTAACCGCCGGTTACCGCCGGTTCCGGTTCCGGTTACTAACCGCCGGTTTTTCACCGGTTCTGTTCCGGTTCATTTTTTTTTTTAAATCTTAGAGTTATAACTTTTATTGCAATTCTATAGTAAAATCCAAAGAGAATTGATAACGCTAAAGAATTGCAATTTTATTGATTTGAAACTTTGAATGTAAATTTCTACAATACAATATTACAATTACAAGTTACAAAATACAACAATACAACTATACACTTGAATTTAAAATTTAAATAAAAAATTACAATTTACAAAAAACATATTAAAAGTAAAGTTGAAACAATTAGAAAAAAAAAAAAGAAATAAAAGGAAAAGGACTTGAGCTCAACTTAAATTTAAAATTTAAGTTGAGGTGCCTACGTATCCTCAATGCTCAATTGCATTGAGGAATCAAAGTCCACGTAGTTCTCTTACCTTGCTTACCTTGTTGGTTGGACTTGGCGGTTGACGACGGTTGGCCTTCATTCTCCACCTTCATCCTCGGTGTTGGTGAAGGTTTCCTCACTCTCTTCACGAGCATCCCAATATGGTTCTTGCGCTCTCTTTGCAGCTTTACCCCAATCATCAAGTAACATCACAGCTTCCATATTTCTCGCGGAGAGTTTGCTTCTTCTCACGTCCAAGACACATGCTCCAACACTGAAAGCGGACTCGACGGCTACGGTGGAAGCCGGGACTGCAAAGATCTCCTTAGCCATTGACGCAAGTATGAGATAATCTTTCTCGTGTGTTCCCCACCACTCTAGGACGTCGATTTGGGCGGGTGTAGGACCTGCATCACTAAAAGTATGGTGGCGTGCTTCCAAATAAAAATCTAACTCGCTTACCGATCCCATTGAGGTGGACCTTGAACTTGAGCCTGTGTCGTAGCCGTATAAGTCGGCTAATTGTGATTGAGCATCGGGGTCATCATAAGCAAAACCAAAACCGCCGTATTGCTGCGGTTGAGGAGCAAGTTGTGTACGTGGACGAATTTGGTGGGTACGGTTATACTTTTCTTCATATTCCGCAAAGAGAGTACGCAAACTACTTTCAAATTGAGCTTGAACAAGTGATCTATCAGGAATGGTTAGTTCAAAAACTCTCGAGGTTTCATCATCATCATAAGGCAAATTTTGAAGTGGACTAAGATCAATAGAATGCAAATTTTGATAATAGAAATCTAAGATCTTAGTTGTGCCAGCTAATTTCCATTTCGGATCCAAGCACTTAGCAATTAAAAACACAGTTGGAATTTCACTAAAATACTTCAACCATTTTTCAATCATATAAAATAAAACACACATTAACTCACGAGATCTAGCATTTTTCATGCATGTTTTAAAACCAAGTGCTATATACATGCAATGCTCTAACACACGAACAGATGTGCAATAGTAAACACTCGATAATTCAACGGTCGCACATTTGAAAGCTTTGAACAATTGACATAAACTCATGCTTTGGTCCCAACAATTAGGCGTAAGAACTATATCACCATAGGGATTAGTTCTAAAAAAATCGCACAAAGCATCTTTATGCTCCAAAGTAGAATTGAGGCAATCATATGTAGAGTTCCATCTAGTAGACACATCCATTATAAAAGTTGTATACCTGATGTTCCTGTTACGGCAATATTTTTTCCAAGCCTTGCCAAGCTTGAAATGGATCGCTCTAACTGCATTTCTAATAGGATCAACATGCTTTTGCCATAAAGAAAGCGCATCTTGTACACATAAGTTCAAAATATGACATACACATCTTTGATGAAAATACTTACCATCGATAATCGGAGAGCACGCATCAATCAAGTCGCTAATACTCGCAGTATTAGCAGTTGCATTATCAAAAGCAATAGAAAACACCTTATTGCATAATTGATATTCATTCAAAACTTGAATAATTAAAAAAGCAATTGCATTTGCAGTGTGTGGTGTAGGAAAATCTCTAAAAGCAATTAAACGTTTGTTCAAAGACCAACTATTGTCCATAAAGTGAACCGTAATTCCCATGTATGCATGCTTTTGGAAAGCGTCAGTCCATAAGCAAATATTCACTTTGTGTCCCATGTTACTCAAATATTGTGATAAATCTTTTTTCATTTCATAATATTGATTTTTGGTAGATTGTTGAATACTAGTTCTAGGTTGTCTTTTTGAGTTCAAATTATAACACTCTTTCATCGAATCTTCGTAATCTTGATTATCATAAATACCAAAAGGAAGATGATGCATGGCAGCAAATTTAGCCATAACGTCAGTAGTATGCTTATGATCATATCTTAAAAGAGCGGAGGACGGCGTACCTGTTTGAGACGAACCGGAGGCGAGAGCCATGGGCACTCGCACTTTGGAAGTTGAGTTGGGTTTGGCTAGCGCTATGCCCATATAGTTTGGGATGAATCGTCTGCATGTGACGGATGAGAGAGCCATATCCCCGGGACTTCTTGAATTTGTATTTTTTGGTGCAGTAGTTACAATATGCCATAAAAAATATCGGCACTTCATTAGCGGTAGAAACTATTGGGACCTTTTTGAAATGTTTCACAAACATATCAGATTTATATTTAGATTTTTCTCCGCGGCCGTCTTCTGACGGGGGGAGGGGGGGCATTTCCTCATTTTCGTGGTCACCGTCACTATCCTCATTATCATCGTTCAGATTAACATTAACGTCATCAATATCGTAATCATCGACCGAGATGTAATTATCAGCATCGGATTCGGCGCCAACCGCGCCATAACCTGGTCTTGTGTTTGCTGGTGGATGTCTGTGTGTTCTCAGGTGTGTAAGTTTGTGTGTTTTAGCCTTGCCTCCTGTGTTCTTGCAAAACTTGTTGTAAAAATGTCTCAGCCTGTTGGTGTGGTTCCTTATAATGGTAAAAATGATTTTGCTATCTGGAAACAGAAAATGAAATGTGTTCTGATTCAACAAAAAGTTTTCAAGGTTGTTGATGGCTCCTTAACTGAGGATACTGCTCAGGATAGGAAAGATGAGTTGAATGAGTTGGCTAGGGCCACTATTGTGCTAAATTTGTCTGATTTTGTGATTAGAAAAGTTGATCATGTTGAATCTGCTTCTGAAATGTGGAAATTACTTGATACTTTGTTCACTGAAACCTCTATGTCCTCAAGGATGTATTTGCTTGAAAAGTTGTTTAAGTTTAAGCTTGATCTTACTAAGGACATAGATGATAATGTTGATAGGTTTCAGAAGCTTGTTCAAGATATTAAAAGATCTTGTGACACCACAGTAGATGCTTATACCAGTATTGCCCTAATGAATGCCATTCCTGACTCTTATAGTGATGTAAAAGCTGCCATTAAGTATGGCAGAGACTCTGCTCCTCTGGACTTAATTGTTAGCTCTCTAAAGTCTAAGGAACTTGAACTTAGGGAAAGAGCTGCTGATAAGAATGCCTATAACAAAGTCCTTAATGTTAGAGGTAGGTCTAAAACTAGAGGGGGAAATGAATCAGGTAGTGGCTCTAACTCAGGTAATAATGGCAAGAAAAAGTATAGATCTAGGTCCAGAAGTAAGGATCCTAAGACCTATAGGAAGTGTTTTAACTGTGGGGATATAGGGCACTATAAAAAGGAGTGCACTAAACCTAAAAAGAATAAATCCCAGAATTATAATTCCCAGGTTGAACCTCTTGTCAATGTTGCTACTTATGATAACATGAATGATTCTGTGTTCATGGTGCATGATCTGCCTCTTGTGAATGTTTCCCCTGCATGCCCCTTTACTACTAATGATTAGTTATGTGACTCTGGATGTACTTATCATATCAGTCCTTTCAAGGAAGTGATCTCTGAGCTAAAACCTGTAACTAAAACCTTTGTGTCAATGGCTGATGACAAGAAATGTGAAATTCTTGGTATTGGCACTGTGTGTTTGAAGTTTGAAAATGGTTATGTGCTTAACTTGAAGGATGTGAGATATGTCCCAGATCTGTGTTATAACCTGATGTCTTGTACTGCTCTTGAAAATGAGGGTATGGGGGGAAAGTAGGGGGAAGGCTGCATGAAAATTTGCAAAGGGTCTATGTGCTTGTTCAAGGCTAACAAAAAGTGTAGTTTATATGTCTGTACTGCTGTGCCTCTTTCATGTGAAAAAGCTTATGCCAATGTTGTTAAAAATGATAGAACCATGTTGTGGCACAATAGGCTTGGTCACATGAGTGCTAAAGGTCTGAGTATTCTGAAAAAGTAT
Organism: Salvia hispanica; assembly: GCF_029641045.1. Lineage (NCBI taxonomy): Eukaryota > Viridiplantae > Streptophyta > Magnoliopsida > Lamiales > Lamiaceae > Salvia > Salvia hispanica. Next base: position 26,414,496 of record NC_142693.1, on the reverse strand, counting down.
GCCATCTTGTCTGATAATGATGTCCAAAGTGAGTTGCCCTTTTGTGATTCTTGTGTGCTGGGTAAACAGCATAGGGTTTCTTTCCCTACTACTCCTGCACCTGCTAATGTAAGTAAATGCATTATGGAATAGTTGCATATGGATGTGTGGGGTCCTGCTTCTGTGTCTTCTCACTCTGGTTGTGTATATTTCTTATCTGTGATAGATGATTTTTCAAGAAAAGTTTGGTGTTTTTTGATGAGACACAAGTCTGATGTTTTTTGAAAAACTTAAAACTTGGAAAATCTTGATAGAAACTCAAACTGGTAAGAAAATCAAGGCTATTAGAACTGATAATGGCCTGGAGTTCTGCAATAATCAGATGGATGACTTATGTGATGGATTTGGAATTAAAAGATATAAAACTGTGCCATATACTCCCCAGCAAAATGGGGTTGCTGAAAGAATGAACAGGACTCTTCTTGAAAAAGTGAGATGCTTGCTATCTAAGTCTGGTTTGTCTAAAAAGTTTTGGGGTGAGGCTTTATTAACTGCTACTTATTTGGTGAATAGGTCTCCTTTTGTGCCTTTGGTTGGTCAGTGTCCTGAATATGTGTTCTATGGAAAACCTCTTAATTTTTCTCACCTAAGGGTCTTTGGCTGCTCTGCTTTTGTGCATCACAAGTCTGATAAACTTGAGCCTAGGTCTAGGAAAGGTGTTTTCCTAGGGTACCCTGAGGGTGTTAAAGGTTATAGGGTCTGGCTTAGGGATGAACCTGGGTTTAAGGTCATCATAAGCAGAGATGTAGTTTTCAATGAAGATGAATTCCCCTGCTTAAGATTGACAAGTACCCCAGATCCCATAGATGTGGACAATGAGCCTCTTAGTGAGGTGGAGTCCACAGACTCACTCACTGCTGTGGAGCCTCTCAATGATGCTCCAAGTGAGGTGGAGCAGCCCTTCTGGAACACCTATCCAGCCTATATGCCTGATGAGACACCTAATGAAGGACACCCAAATGGTGTTCAAAATGTGATTAATAGCCCTGCTGGTATTATTTCAGAATGCCCTGCTGGTATTCAGAATGCCATTGAGGTTCCTAACTTACAGGATTATGTGCTTGCTAGAGATAATTAAATCCAAGAAAAATAGGATTTCTTCCAATAAATACGAGGGGTCAAAAATTTCCACATAAGCAAATAATGCTCCTATTTAATTCTCACTCATCCCTTAGGAAAAATAATTCGCCACATATTATTTCACTCCGCATCGAATTATTCATATATTCGAATTTCACCTCCATTCCACATTTTCCAACGACTTTGACCATTCCACGGCCACGTCATATTTTCCACAATATTGACTATTCAATAGCCATGTCACATATTCCACAAGTTTGACTATTCAACTCAAACTCAATTCCATATCGCAATTAGGTCACAAAGAATATTGCAATAAATCACTCATCATTTAATTCCACATATATCATAGCATTAAAAGCATTTAATGCAAAAATTTTCACGTCTCAAAAATTAAGATTCGAAAAAGTGGGACGTTACATATATGTTGAAAATAAATAATAATATAATGGAATTATTTATAAACTGACTATTGTAGGGAAGAACTAGTGTCCTCCACCTTTGAAATTATAAGAACATTCTGGCTCTAAAGGGGAAAGATAAAAAGGGTCTTTACCTCTTCATTAATAGAAAGATAAAATCTTATAGTTTTCATATTTGCCTTCTTATAAAAAAAATCATTCTATTAAGTTAAGACTTACTTTATTGAGCCCTCTGCCTAAGTCAAAATAAATCATACCTCTATATAATTGAGGTCCATTTAATTTGTTTCCACATATTTTCCACAATATTCCACCTCCACGTTACGCAAGAGAAATCAATGCAGTTTTTTCGCAATAAATTCATGAGCTCACTTTAATTTTTTTCCATCACAATTCTTTCTTATATAAAATCATTACTTTGCTCATACTGTATATAATTTCGAATGTATCATATTTTTGTCAAATCAATAACGACTATATGCTTATTGTTACTACTATATACTATGATATATCTGTGAAATTGTGTTTTAAGAATGTAAACAATATAAGAAATATTTTCCTTTTTTCGAGCCGTTTCACGTCTCACTAAGAGTGTTTTTATTTCTCATAAAAAGGAACAAACTATATGCCCAAAATTAACAAGCCAAACATATTTTGACAGAAAATATATTAGCCAAATGGACTGGCCCGACCCAAGAAGTTATAATCCTCCGTTCTTTTAGAAATTCTTTTCTTTTTTGTCTGTTTTATGAAAATAGAAACTTTCCATTTTTAAAAATGGACTTCATAATTTACTAACACTAATTCTGTTAGGCTTTTCTCTTCCTCTCTCTCCATCCCAGTTAAGGAGTGTTTAGTTAGGACAGAGTTTTAAGAAATTATTGGAGTGTGTAATAATTGAAGTAAGGTAGTTGTTGTTGTTGGAGTGTGAAATAATTGAAGTGAAGTAGTGGAAAGTGAGGTCCTTTTGACTTTTTGTATATTTATGATTTTGTTTTATTATATTTTTATGAAAGTAATGACATTTGAGTGTAAGTTTCATCAACAATGAGGTCAAATTTTGTATCTAAATACGGTAATATCCAAATAGGACTCTTAAATTGGGACCGACGGAAATGACAAAACATGACTCTTAAACTGGGACGGATGGAGTATTAGATAATATACGGAGTAATAAACTCGTAATGATGTTAATAGTAGCAACGACGGACCCAGGTGGGGTCAGGCGGGATCGGCCGACCCCACCGTCGGTTCGTGACAACTGTTTGGGAAGCTCTATAATCCGCCCTCCGACCCACGGCAGCTCCGCCTTCCGACCCACGGCAGCTCCGCCTTCCGACCCACGTACAACAACTCCGCCTCTATAGGAAACAAGAGAATAAATGAGAAAAGAGTAGAGAAATATAGAGAAACCATTTGTTATGGATTATAATGAGGAGGAAATTTAGAGAATAAGAATGAATTTAAGGATACTATAAAAATTTAGAGAAATTTTGAGTTAAAAAAGCTGTAAACTAGTGGTAAGTTGCATAATAATTGGAAGAAGATAAGGGGCGGCGCTAAATCTAGGAATAGTTTTATTTATTTATGACTTTTATTTTATTATATTTTAGTTTTAAGATATAAACTAGTAATTAATATATTTAATACTATGAGCTTGTTTATTTCGTGTAACTAATTTAGCTTTAGTAGATTATATAAATATGTTAATATTAAAAAAATGTTTATATTTAATTGATTTATTTCAAGTTTATAAATTTTATTAACAAAAAACGTAATAAGAACAACAAAAATTATAAAAAAATTATTTAATATATATTATAAAATTATTATTTAAATATTATATACTATTAAATTTTCGGTCCGATCCCACGAGCTATATTTTCTGGGTCCGTCATTGAATAGTAGTACCAGCAACAATAAAATTAACATTAATTATTTTTCTGTGTTAAAATAACTTATAGTAAATTATAATCATCTCTCATCATTATAAAAAAAATTACTATAATCCATCGCCAACGGCTCAGTTTGATCCACCCACCCTTTTCATGTTAGCCAATTGGGCTCGAACTGATTCCGTGGAGATATCACATGTTATTCACAAAAAATGAGTTCAATATATTATAGAGGCCCAATCGTAAGCCCATCATAATTTAAAACACTAAAAATTGTAAATTTATGACGCTAAAATAAAAATTGAAGAGTTATACTTCCACCGTCACTAAAAATAATACGAACCATATTTTTTTTTATTCCATCTCTGAAAATTGCTCCTCCATCCGTAAAGTGTTGTCCATTTTTGTCATTTTAGTTCGTCCATGAAAAGTTGTCATGTTAGCTTCTTCTTCTTCTTGTTCTTCTTTTTTTTTTTACTTTTTCTTTTCTTATTTCTATTTTTGGTAAATGGATCTCACTTTCCACTGCTCTTTACTATCACATTCTATTATAAAACTAATACTTCCTCCGTCCCATAAAAATATATGCACCCACAAAAATATGTGCATTCCATTTTTAGAAAGATATATCAATTTAATAATATAGGTCCCACTATCCACTAACATTATTTTAACTACCATTTTCCTCTTCTCTCTTATTTGACAGATTTTGTATTAATTCTCGTGTCATATCCATTGCCCATATTTTTATGGGACGGAGAGAGTATATATATGCGGAACCCTCATTATATTAATTTTTATCAACTCACTTTTCTTCATATTTCTTAAAACCCGTGGAGAGAAAAATTTGGACAATATTTCATGGACAGAGGGAGTATGGACTTTTAAGTTTTGGAAATTAAACTACACTAATAATTTGGACTTCACTCTCCACTAATTAACACTACTTCCAATATCCACTCTCTGATTCACCAATTATACTTTTAAACCCGTATCTAAACCAAAAATTTATACTTTTCAAGAACGATGTGAGTATGAAATACGAAGAAATGAAACTGTAGTATATAGTTTTATAGAAGACATCAAATATAACGGAAATATTTACTACAGTCATTATGAATTGAAGAGAGTTAATTGTAATTATTGAAGAGACGAGGGTATTTAAAATTACAAAATTCAATGGAATTATAATCGAGTATTTGATTTTGTCAAACGATTTTCAAAGAGTTTATAAACTCTTAAATATTTTAGAATGAAAACATTCTAAAAAATGAATTTATTTACATTTAACCAAAAATGAACTTCATCATTGTCGTGTGATTAATGATTGATAGCTCAATATGCATGCGAACCTTTTTATATGATTTATTAGACGCTTGACGAAGACTAATCACTGGGGACAAAGTGGTCCTTTATCCTATCAAGCTACGAGTAAATTTTTGGCTTAATTCTCCTAAAGTCTTCCCATCTAGGGATATATGTATAGATTTGTTGAAAATGCAAATAGTGTTCACACATACTATTCTCCTAGAATTGACGGGGCCAGACTTTATACTCCCTCCGTTTTATAGTAGATGTCACAATTGAGAGATAGCACGATATTTTAGGAGATTGTTATTTTTGTATGTTAAGTGGTGAGAGAAAATATAATTTTATAATTTTCTAGAGGAAGAAATGTGACATCTTTTGTGAGACAAACTAAAAAGGAAAGTGTGACATCTATTATGGGACGGAGGGAGTGCATTGGATAACTCATTATACCATGCTGTACTGGTAATCCTAATTTACTATTCCCTCCATTCCATTGTAGTAAAGTAATTTTGTCATTCTATCATTTTGGTACGTTCATAATAGTGGAGTCATTTCATTTATGTCAACATATTTCTTCTCACTTACTTTACTCTCTCTTACTTTATTCTCTCTTCGTCTTATTCAAAACCCCAATCATGACATCCCTTCTCTCCTACTTTACACCTCGGAACGTACCGTTCTTATAGAGATAAACGCGCTTTCACATCTTCTTAGCCTGAAATGGCCGGGGAGAGGAAAGATTCCTTTTTTTGAGGGTACTCCCGGGAACAGATCCAGTGGAGACGGGGTGGGGCCTGTAGCTCAGAGGATTAGAGCACGTGGCTACGAACCACGGTGTCGGGGGTTCGAATCCCTCCTCGCCCACAACCGGCCCAAAAGGGAAGTACCTCCCCCTCTGGGGGTAGGAAAATAATCTCTCTACCTTTTCCATTTCCTACTTTATCATTCCTTTACTTCACTTAACATAATTTTTCTTAATCTTCGTACTAGAAAGAAATGCCTCCATTACTATGGAACAAAGCGAGTACTATGAGTTTTTTTTAATTAAATTAATCTTTATATTTGTTAAATAACTTTTGAGTTACTTATATGCATGCTACAAACTAGTAAGATAAAACCTCCACTAATGTAAATTATTTATTAATAGTACTCCTTCCGTCTTATTCTACGTGAAAGCATTTTTACTTAGACACATGATTTTACGTAATATACTACTCCCTCTGTCCCATTTTAGGAGACCAGGTTTACCATTTTTGGGTGTTCCAATTTAAGAGTTCCGGTTAAAATATTCCATACATAATATTAGACTCCACATTCCACTAACCTTTTTCCACTCATATTTTATTATAAAACTAATATAAAAAGTAGAACTCACATTCCACTATCTTTTTCACCAACTTTCCTTAACATTTCTTAAAAAACACGTGTCGAACTCAACTAGAACTCCTAAAGTGGGACGTAGGGAGTATTATTTTTTTAATTTGATAGTTATACTATTATCTCTATATTCTAAATAAAAACTTTTAAAATTATGCTGATTTTAATGCAAAGTTGGTAAAGTATAAGAGAAATAAAGAGAAAAGTGTTTTAGTGAAAAATAGGTCTCATTCTAGTTGAGAGAAAAAATTTGCCAAGAATTTTTTAAACTTTTAGAAGATGAATAAAAAGAAAAGAATTTCTATTATTAGGAGACCGATGGAATATGAATTAAAAAGTGATGAAAAGTGGGGTCTAATTCTAGAAGAGGATGAAAGTTGACACCAGCGCAATAGCATGACAGAAATTTTGAATCAATATAGCTTCTCAATAACAAAGAAAAGTTGATTTTGAAGGTCTAAAGAGCTGACTAATGATGAGGACGTAGCTAGATTAATATGAGGTGAAGAATCTTATCGGCCAAAACTGCATTGATAAAATAAAAATAAAAATAAAAATTATTGGCCAACTTTTTAAGTAAATAATTTTGGGGTATATGAATATAATGTTACAGAAACACCTTTTTTTAATTTAATTTACAAATTAGTAACTAACTTATAACACTAGACCATTCCAAGGAAAAATCATCACTACTATTTAATTCTTCATGATAATATATGATTTTTAGACTACTTTTTCTTTATCTTTGTTAAATTATTTAAGTAGAAATTTTAAAAAATTCATATACAGCACGTACTCTTTCAAGGTATATATAGTGGTAGCTCATACCTTGTATACTCCATACAATTACCTCTTTAAAAATCAAGCCTAATGGATACATCTTCCCATCTCTGCCTCCTTATAACATCATTCTTACTACTTCAATGGTTGATTGATTATAGCTCAGCCAACTTAGATAGCAATAATGATCGTTCTTCACTTACTGCCTTCAAAACTCAAATCTCTTTTGATCCCCATAATATATTAACCAAAAATTGGAGTAGTGAGAGCAGTATTTGTAGTTGGATCAGAGTTATTTGTGATTCTCGCTATCACAGAGTGACTCAGCTGAATATATCATCTATGGGTGTTGCAGGAACCATATCTCCAGAAATCGGAAATCTTTCTTTTCTCATTTCTTTAGATATGAGCAATAACTCTTTTCATGGTCCTATTCCCTCATCTATTTTCAACATTTCAAGTTTAGAAGTTTTGAATTTGAGGAATAACAACTTGTCTGGCAGCCTACCTCTTGATATGTGCAAACACAATCTCCATAGGCTCAAGGGACTTAGTATTTCTTATAACAAGTTGTATGGGGAAATACCATCGAGTTTGGGGCAGTGTTCAAAGCTTGTGTATCTTTCTTTGTATAACAACAGTTTTAGTGGACACTTGCCAACACAAATTGGAAACTTGACATTCCTTCGAGGACTATACTTGGGTGCCAACAATTTAAGAGGTAAAATTTTATCTCCATGATCTCATCAAGACTTCATATTGCATGTACAAATTTATAGTATAATGTGATGTAAATTATTTACAGGTAATATTCCAAAAGAGATCAGTGCTCTTACGAATTTGCAATTTTTGGACATGAATACCAACAACTTAAGTGGTAAGATCTAATCTCCATGATCTCAAGATCGACTTCATATAACATGTACAAACTCGATGTTGATTTAATGCAATTAATTACTCTCAGGTATTATTCCAAAAGAGATTGGTGCTCTTACTAATTTAAAAGCTTTGAACATGAGTACCAACAACTTTATTGGCCCCGTGCCAAGTGAAATTGGGAACTTGAGATTGCTTCAACTATTATATTTGGACGCCAACAAGTTAAGTGGTAAGATATGATCTCCATGATCTCAAGACGTCATATAACATGTATACAAATTTGGATGTTGATATGATGTAGTTTACTCACAGGTAATATTCCAAAAGAGATCGGTGCTCTTACTAATTTACGAAGTTTAGACATGAGTACCAACAACTTTATTGGCCCCGTGCCAAGTGAAATTGGGAACTTGAGATTGCTTCAAGAACTATATTTGGGTGCTAACAACTTAAGTGGTAAGATTTGATTTCCATATATGATCTCAAGACTTCATATAGCATGTACAAACTCGGATGCTGATTTGATTTAATTTACTCGTAGGTAATATTCCAAAAGATATCAATGCTCTGACGAATTTACAAAATTTGGACATAAGTACCAACAACTTTATTGGCCCCATGCCAAGTGAAATTTGGAACTTGACAATGCTTCAAATGTTGGACATTCATAGCAACATGTTAAGTGGTAGTTAAGATCTTATGCCAAGCTCTTACATTCCCTATATTTTGTTTGTTTTGATCGATTTGATGCAATTTACTTACAGGTGTTATTCCGAAAGAGATTAGTGCTCTTGCTAATTTACAAACTTTGGACATTAGTGTCAACAACTTTAGTGGCCCCGTGCCAAGTGAAATTGGAAACTTGACAAAGCTTCAATGGTTGGCCCTTGGTATCAACATGTTAAGTGGTAAAATCTCATGTCAAGCTCTTACATTCTCCACATTTTATTTTGTTTTGATTGATTTTGATGCAATTTACTAACAAGTATTATTCAAAAAGAGATCAGTGCTCTTAGTAATTTACAAGGAGCATTGATTTAGATAAAATTGTAAATCATAACAATGTAATAACATTAGTACACTAGTAGAGTTTCCACATTTATTTATTTATATGACTATGTATAATATCATTTTTTATCAGCTCTTTATTCCTTTAAGAAATAATGTAATACTGGTTGTATGAACTCATTCTTCTTCTGGCCCATAATTGGAGTCCTATTTGATTTAGGCACGAATTTAAAAAATTGTAAAGATAAGTTGTTGGATAAGTTAGTGGAATATGAGTCTCACTTATATAAATTGGTTTCAACAAACTTTTACTTTATTATCTCTTCATCTCTTTTAATTTATTCTCTCTTTATTTCTCTTACTTTATTCTCTTTTACTTTATTCACCATCCATTTAACACACTATTCTTAACGAGGCGCTGAAAAGAAACGTCTCTATTAATGAGGAACAAAGAGAGTACTATTTATTTATAATTATGTTTATATGAGAAAAAAGTAGGTGAACTAAAATTAAAAGATAGTATATTTCACTTCAAAAAAGGAATTAGCGATGCAAAATTTTTGCTACGAATTACCGACGGAATTTTCCGTCGCTAAATTTTTTCCTTTTTTAAATAATTTATTTTCCGTCGGTAAAGAGCTCGTCGGTAAAAATAATTTTACCAACGGAAAATACTTTAATTAAAAAAGGAAAAAAATTTAGCGACGGAATATTCCGTCGGTAATTCCATTGGTAATTCGTAGCAAAAATTTTCGGTCGCTAATTCCGTCGGTAAACTGACATTTTTTTTAGTCTTTGAAATGGATAACCCAATCAATAATTAGTAGTAGTAAAAATTTAATCCCAAACCAATTCAATAAATGCGCAGTCTCTCTATGTATTGGAAGCTTCAATGAATTAAAAAGAGATGAAAAGTGGGGTCTAATTCTAGAAGAGGATGAAAGTTGACCCAATCAATAATTAGTAGTAGTAAAAATTTAATCCCAAACCAATTCAATAAATGCGCAGTCTCTCTGTATTGGAAGCTTCAATGAATTAAATTGTACGTAGTGCTGTCACGTGTCAAAATCAATCATTTCTAAAATCGATATTCAATCCCTCATATACAGCTCTCTTTATATTTGAATACAATTGCATTTCGATTTTATGCAACTTTTACGCAGATAATATTCCAAAAGAGATAAGTTATCTTGTTAACTTACAAATCTTGAGCATGAGTTCCAACAAGTTGACAGGATCATTGCCAAAGGAAATTGGAAACATGACATCCCTTACCAACTTATGGTTTAACAGCAATGAATTAAGTGGTATGATATTTTCTCTTTCATTACTCCTCTATCAATTTGAGTAATTTAGTGTACTTATTAATAGTATCTCTTGTGTGGCTGATTTATAATCTCACAGGTCATATTCCAAATGGAATTTTTCTTCTCAGTAAATTATTTATATTCGGAATTTCTAACAACCGACTTGGTGGATCATTGCCGAAAGAAATTGGTAACACAACCATCTTAAATGTGGATCTTACCTACAATAATTTAAGCGGTATGATTTTCGATTTCCTTTCATAATGTAAATTCTGCCCATTTCATTGATCAAGTTGATTTAACAATTAATGTTTGCTATCTCCATTTTACTATCTCCATTTATTTACATTATTCTGTTTGTACTTGTTGGCAATTGAAACTATAAATATAACATATAACTGTCCCAACATCAGTGTCAAGAGAAAACTGAAAATAGTATATAAGTCTCATGGGCCCTCCTCCTATCACCAATTGGTTTTAGGATGAAACCCATGGATTTCTATCATGGTATCAGAGCAGGTCGCCGACTGTGGGTCAAATTTAACTGACCCAGCAGTATATCTGGACTTAAAAATTTGGGCCAAGTGGTCCAACCGATCGAAAAAAAATTGGGCCGATTGTCCAGTCGATTAGAAAAAAAGTCCAACCCCTCCAAGATTCACCTTGAAGGGTTTGAGGGAGGGTGTTGGCAATTGAAACTATAAATATAACATATAACTGTCCCACATCGGTACCTTGAAGGGTTTGAGGGAGGGTGTTGGTAAGTGAAACTATAAATATAACATATAACTGTCCCACATCGGTGTCAAGAGAAAACTAAAACTAGTATATAAGTCTCATGGGCCCTCCTCCTATCACCAATTGGTTTTAGGATGGAACCCATGGATTTCTATTGGTACTTATATCACTCAACACTCAACACCATTGTTATATGATATCTTACTATGACGGAGAAAGTGTAAATAACACTATTACTAGAATATTGTCATGTAGGGTGACTTATATATGTCATTTGATTTGGCTAACTCTTTCATTATATTCTTTTCAAATATCAAGTCCTGTTAAAATGATAACTAACTTAGTTTGATATCTTTGATAACTTATCAACTCGTATATTAAAAATGTCAAAAACAATAACATTATCAACACAATTTTAGATTTATGTATTTGTGTTTTTGTGTTGATATTTAAATATAAATATCAATATTTCACATTTAGTACGATAATTCAAAATTATATATGTTGACATTTTTAATATAGTGAGTTGATTAGTTAGCAAAGTTATAATTTTAAGTTAGCTATCATTTAATTACACGCGTCCATGTATACATTACAATAATGCATTAATTTATGGCAACGATAGATTATTTTTTATTTCAATTAAATAGAAATTAACACGAAAAAAAATAAACTTTCAGGTCTGATACCATCCACCTTTGTGAATCAATCAAGACTGCTTAATTTAGGACTACGGTCCAACAACTTGAGTGGAAAGATTCCAGCATCCATTTGCAACTTGAGATCCCTCCAAATCCTCTATTTGTCAAACAATAATTTGGAAGGAGCAATTCCAGATTGTTTGGGAAACTTGGGCTCATCTGCGCTTATCATCTCTTTGAATGCAAATAAACTTAGCGGCATCATACCATCAACATTCCTAAAGGGTTGCAGACTTGAGTCAATCAATCTAAATGGAAACAAATTGGAAGGAACACTTCCCCAAACATTGGGCAACTGCAAATATTTGGTTAACGTGGACATTGGTGATAACAAAATACAAGGTGGGTTTCCCTTTTGGATGGAAACACTCCCTCAACTTCGCGTTCTTGTTTTGAGGTCAAATAAGTTCAATGGTACGATGTCGGTGTTTTTAAAAACTAAGCGGCCTTTCCCAAAGTTGCAAGTATTGGATGTGTGATATAATGCATTTATTGGCTCTCTATCCGACAGATATTTCAAGAACTTTCGGGGTATGATAGATGTAACAGCCCGACATTTCTAGGGTATAATAAATGCGGCGACTGTTAACTAGGCGAACGTAAGTGCAACAAGAACATAGACTAGGGTTTCAATTAAAGAGATTTGACCAAGAATTTAATGAAGCATCAAGGCAATAAGTCAACGACTAACTCACGAGAATCAAGACTTAATAGATTAGGCTCAAAAGTCAAAGGTTTAGCATAATTCCAACAAACGCAATAATTTCCCTCAATCCAAAACAAAGAATTAAGTTCACCATAACCAAGATAACAAGTTCAAAAATATTCAGCGGAAGCATATCAAGAGAAAGCGGAGCCATGTATGAAGACACGACTACACTTATAGTTCCAACATCCATTTTATTCGATTCAATCTTCTCAACACCACCGACCGCCCATCGCCGCTCAACCTGCACATAGGGAAAACACATGCAGGGCTGAGTATTTTAAACATACTCAGTGGACTCATGCCAAAACATTTTATAGTTATGCCACCCTTACCATAGTGAACTCGAGTTTTGCATTTATTTAAAGATAAGCATCGAGTATCACAAAAATATATCATGGACTGGCCAGTCAAATAATACCTCCCATTTTCTCATCAATCATCATTATCATATGGTGCGACGAAGTGTGGCCACACTTTCGCCCACGAGATCGGCCGACTAGCAAGGACGGCTCCCGATCTCCAGTGTACACTAGCCTGATAGGGTTTGCGGCCCTACTCAGACCCGAATTCGTTTTTATAGCCACTGTAGCCTAATGGAGCATACTCACAATCTAGGCATCAGGCACACATAATATCCAAAATAATTTATAGGCATGGCATAACAGTTCAATCCACCCTTATTTCTCCAACATCATAAATTTGCATATAGAAGAGTTTAGAATAAAGCCCACCTCGATTTCCTTCAAGTTCAACACAAAAAAATGCACTTCTTCTTGATATCCCACCGGGAACGCGAACTATCACCTTTAGTTCATATTTTCCAAATAAGTCTCAAATCATGGATTAAAATTATGCATGATCTCACGTTTCCCTTTTTCCTTCGATTATTTCCAAAATCAACAATCAAAATCAAAGTACGATTATCATATCGTTTTTATTCCCACAACGATTCCAGATTTATCATCAACTCGTGTCACGTATGAGTGTTTCCCACACACAACACACGCACACACACAACCACACATACACGGTCACATAAACACATGCATACAAATTTCACCAATTAAAAATCCCCCTTCACTCGTTCTAAATGCATGTGGACTCAAGAACACCGATTAATCGGTAGAGGAAGAAAAGATTAATAATAGAAGTACCTTTTCTTGCAAAAACAAACGGTAGAAACAAGTAGAATCTTGATTCTTCAATGAATTCTTGAATTGCAGCTTCAATTCTTCTCCAAAAGATGAAGAATTAATGGAGAAAGTATAAGAAAAATTTGAGAGAGTGGGGAGAGAGAAGTGGACGAAAATTTGGAGGAGTGGGCGACGGTTTTTGATGCTAGGGTTTTGATTCTCCCTCTTATATTTATAGAGTGCAAGATATACTCCAATAATTAAATAAATCAAGATTTGGAGAGGATTTGGTGGAAGAAGTGGCGTTACAATGGTTGAGAGAAAAGGGGATTTCAAAATTTAGGCCTTTTAATTAGCCTATGATTTAATTTAAATATTTCACGGAGTAGAATAAAATATCATGGAGCAAGAAAATAATAAATATTACTCCCCAATTAAAGTCAAAAGTGGCATGTAGTTTAGGGTTCTCAAAAGGGATTTAATATAAAATCCTAATTTAATTAGGATATGGTAAGATCTTCTTAGATTTGGCAAGATATGCTAGGATATTTGAATTTAATTATGGAAGAGAATAAACAAGGGATCAAATAATATAATAAAAATAATCCCTTCTCCCATAATAAGGGAATTTCAAAAATCCCTCTAGACCAATCATAGGTTTCGAAATTTTCATCAATTAAATAGGAATAATCGGACTTTGGATTTAATTTGGATAATTATCCCAAGCAATAATTAAATCCAAGAAAAATAGGATTTCTTTCCCATAAATAGGAGAGGGTCGAAAATTCCACATACTTAAATAATGCTCCTACTAAATTCTCACTCATCCCTTAGGAAAATAATTCTCCACAAATATTATTTCTTCCCACATCAAAATATCCACATTTTTTTTCGAAAATCATCTCCATTTCACATTTTCAAACGACTTTGACCTTTCCACGGCCACGTCATATTTTCCACAGAATTGACTATTTAATAGCCACGTCACATATTCCATATGTTTGACTATTCAACTCAACCTCAACTCAAAATCGCAATTAGGTCACAAGAATATTGAAATTAATTCACGCATCAATTAATTCCACATATCATAGCATTAAAAGCATTTAATGCAAAATTTCCACGTCACAAAAATTAGGGTTCGAAAAAGCGGGGCGTTACATCCTACCACCCTTAAAAGAAATTTCGTCCCGAAATTTGGTACCTTCATGGAAAATGTTCTGGGTACATTTCCATCATTTATCCTCGAGCTCCCACGTGGCTTCCTCGTATTCATGGTTTCTCCAAAGTACTTTCACGCTAGCAATAGATTTGTTCCTCAAGATTTGAACTTTACGGTCCAAGATCATCTGAGGTCGCTCCTCGTAACTCAAATCCGGATTCAAGGCAACTTCTTCATAGTGAATCACGTGTTTTGGGTCGAACACATACTTTCGCAACTGCGACACATGGAAAACGTTGTGTACGTTCCCAAAGTTTGGCGGTAGCGCTAATCGATATGCTACGGGTCCTACTCCTTCGAGAATTTCATAAGGACCGATAAATCGTGGTTTTCAACTTTCCCTTAACACCAAAACGAGTTATCCCTTTCGACGGGGATACCTTAAGAAACACTTTATCACCGATTTGAAATTGTAAGTCGGTCCGTCGAACATCAGCGTAAGACTTTTCTCTGTCTTGGGCTTCCTTCATTCTCACACGGATTTGTCGAACAATTTCGATCATCTCCTCGACTGCGTCGGGTCCAAGTACCCTTCGTTCGCCAACTTCATCCCAGTAGAGCGGTGATCTACATTTTCTTCCATATAAGGCTTCATACGGAGCCATGTTAATCGTTGCTTGGAAGCTGTTGTTGTATGCGAATTCGATCAACGGTAGTGCGGTCTCCCAACTTCCGCCTCGGTCGAGCACCACGGCTCTTAGCATATCCTCGAGAGTTTGTATCGTCCTCTCGGATTGTCCATCCGACTGCGGGTGAAACGCCGTGCTAAAGTTCAATCGCGTTCCAAGCTCGCGCTGTAGACTAATCCAAAATTTTGATGTGAACTTCGGGTCACGATCAGACGTAATCGTCACTGGGACTCCATGCAATCGCACGATTTCTCTTATGTAGATACGCGCTAGTCTATCCGATCCATGCGTTATCGGAATCGGTATGAAATGCGCACATTTGGTGAGTCGATCCACAATCACCCAAATGGCGGTGTTTCCTTTGAGAGTCTTTGGCAAAGCCGTCACGAAATCCATGGTGATGTGCTCCCACTTCCACTCGGGTATTTCCAACGGTTGTAGTTTTCCATAAGGTCGTTGATGTAAAGCCTTCACCTGCTGGCAGGCTAAGCAACGTTCTACAAATGTCGCGATATCCTTCTTCATACCATTCCACCAAAATGACTTCTTCAAGTCTTGGTACATTTTGGTGCTTCCCGGGTGAGCAGTGTATGGAGTCTCATGAGCTTCACTCATGATCTCATTCTTGAGTTCCTCGTTGTCGGGCACGCATAGTCTTCCTTCAAAGATGAGGGCATTGTCGGACTCCTCACTAAAATTTCCCGATTTGCCCGTTCTCACTTCCACTCGAATCCCTTCGAGTTTCGCATCCATTCGTTGCGCTGCAACGATTCTTGTTTTCAAGTCTGGCTCCACCACTAAGGTGGCAATTCGTCTTTCCACCGTTTCAGGTGCCCTTATTACTTCCAATCGCAAATTCCTAAACTCTCGTATCAAACTTTCCTCTTCCGTTAGGAAAGCTAATTGCGGATGGTCCTTTCGGCTCAAAGCGTCTGCCACCACATTTGCTTTGCCGGGGTGGTAATTGATACCACAATCGTAGTCCTTCACTAGTTCGAGCCACCTTCGTTGTCGCATGTTCAGTCCTTCTGCTCGAAGAAATGTTTCAAGCTCTTGTGGTCCGTAAAGATTTCACATCGAACTCCGTAGAGATGATGCCTCCAAATCTTTAGGGCGTGTACCACTGCTGCTAACTCCAAATCGTGTGTTGGGTAATTCAACTCGTGTGGTCTCAACTGTCGTGACGCGTAGGCGATCACCTTGTTGTTTTGCATCAACACGCATCCTACTCCAACCTTCGAAGCATCGGTGTAGACTACGTAATTCACTCCAGACTCGGGCACAACTAACACTGGCGCGGTTGTCAACTTCTCCTTCAAGAGTTGAAAGCTTGCTTCACACTCTGGGGTCCAATTCACCTTGACTCCCTTCTTAAGTTGTTGCGTCATTGGTCTCGCTATCTTGGAGAACCCTTCTATAAACCTTCGGTAGTATCCTGCCAAACCTAGGAAACTCCGAATCTCGTTTGGGGTTGATGGTGACTTCCATTGTTGCACAGCTTCAACTTTGGCGGGGTCCACTCTAATCCCTTCCGCCGATACGATATGTCCAAGAAAGTTTACTTCCTTAAGCCAAAATTCACACTTGCTAAATTTGGCGTACAGCTTCTCATTTCTCAAAGTCTCCAAAGCGATCCGTAGATGCGCCTCGTGCTCCTTCTCGTTCTTCGAGTAGACTAAAACGTCATCGATAAATACTAAGATGAATTTATCCAAGTACGGATGGAATATTCGATTCATCAAATCCATAAATACCGCTGGGGCATTCGTCAATCCGAACGACATCACTACAAACTCGTAGTGTCCATATCTTGTGCGGAATGCGGTCTTCGGTATGTCCTCCCTTCGAACTCGTAGCTGGTGATATCCGGACCTCAAGTCCATCTTTGAAAAGACTCCGGCTCCTCGAAGTTGATCAAACAATCATCTATCCTCGGCAGTGGATATTTGTTCTTAAGAGTCAACTTGTTTAGCTCCCTATAGTCGATGCACATCCTCATCGACCCATCCTTCTTCTTCACGAAAAGAACTGGCGCGCCCCACGGCGAAACACTAGGCCTAACAAAACCTAGGTCCATGAGCTCTTGGAGTTGTATCTTGAGTTCCTCCAACTCCTTAGGCGCCATTCGATATGGTGCTTTGGATACGGGTGCTGCTCCCGGCTCGAGATCGATGGTAAACTCCAATTGTCGGTCTGGCGGTGGTCCAGGTAATACTTCGGGAAAAACATCTGGAAATTCCCGCACAACAGCGACGTCTTCCACTCTTCTTTCATCATTCTCATCGCCGTGAAGATAGACGAGATAGGCAGGTCGCCCCTTTCTCATCATCGCGGTAGCTTGCAGCGTAGAGATTATTGCAGTTCATCGGTTCCTCGAGATTCCACGGTACACGATTGGTTCCTTTCCCGGAGCTTGTAGAGATATTTGTCTTTCCTTACAACGAATCGTTGCGTAATTCGCGGCCAACCAGTCCATTCCTAGGATCACGTCGGTATCTTTCATCGCCATAACTTGTAAATCGTGAGCGACTATCTTAAGTTCTCCTAGCACGATTTCTATGTTCGAGCACGTTCGAGATATTTCTATCGTTCCTCCTACTGGTGAGGACACCATCATTCTATGTTCAGATTCGCTAGAAGGCAAGCCCAAAGTGTGCACACATAACTCAGATATAAACGAGTGCGACGCGCCCGTATCAAACAACACAACAACAGGGGTGTTGAGAATTTCGCCCATACCTGTCAAGTTTCCTTTTTCGCGTTCATCTTGTTCTTTCTTCGGCTTCTTTTGCTCCAGCGCGAACGCTCTAGCTTGTGGAGGAAGTCTTGGGCGGTGAGGCTGTTGCTGCCGCGACGATTGGTCGCGATTTCCTCTCGATTCACCTTGCGGTGCCCTCGATGGCTGACGGGATCCTTGATCGTTCTACCTTGATCCCGATCCTATCTTGTTATTGGCACACTCCCTAGAGTAGTGGCCGTTTCCTCCGCAGGTGTAGCACTTGACGACGTTCTGATATCGGCATTCTCCGAAATGGTACTTAGAGCACACATTGCACTGCGGTGCCCTGGGTCGATACTCTCCTCTCTGGCTAGACGTATGTTGCCCTCCTCCGTGCTGGGATCGATGCTGATTCGACTGGTGTCGTTTCCCATCGTAGAAATTCCTAGAATCCTCCCACTTTCTCTTCTCTCGGGAGTGATGTGATGGGGGCAGTGACGGTGTAGAGTTCTCCTTGGCTCTTTCTTTAGGCATTGCGGCTTCAATATCCAATGCGAGTGCCAAAGCTTTAGCGTAGGTGAGTCTTCCTCGACTGGCCAATGACATCTTTATCTCGGACCTTAGTCCCTCACGGAACTTGTCCGACAGCTTCTCGTCAGTGTCGACTTGATCAGGGGCGTATCGAGTCATGTTGTTGAGCGCTCGATCGTACTCGGTTACGGTCGTACGTCCTTGAGTCAGATTATGGAACTCGGATGCCTTCGCTTTCCGATAGCTCTTCGGCACATACTTGTTGTACAATTCAGTCTTGAAATCTTCCCACGTCATTGCTTCTACTTGATCTCGCGTCAAGGTCTTTGTTCTAGTATCCCACCAAAAGTCAGCTTCTTCGATTAGTTGGAGAGTGACGCAACTCATCCGTTCCCTATCATTGCATCCCAAGATTGCAAAGATACGCTCTATCGCGCGGATCCATGCTTCGGCCTTGGCCGGTTCTCCAAGTCCGTCAAAAACAGGTGGTTTCTGTTCCAAGAACAGCTTCACTATTTCCCGATCAACCGGGCGTGGGGGAGGCGGCAGTGTCTGAATTGACTGCGTCACACTTTCCTCGCTTGAAGGCGGAGGTGTCGGTTGACGGTTATGGCGTCTCGGCGGCATTCTGATTTATCAATACACGGATTATTCTCAAAATTCTATCAATAGTCGCGTGATATAACAAGGTGCATAGGACAATTGTTTTGGTGTATAGGGCCAAGCAAAAGTTCATCACATAGGTGGATTTCACAAGTAGTGTCAAAGCATCACAAAGTCGGTTGCACCATAGGGTATCAAAAGAATCATTGGTCCTTATCAACAAGGTAACTGTAATCAAGAGGCACTTATGCAATTCAAGTGGCAAGTATAAGGCGCAATAAGATGTTCAAAAATAGTGGTGTGATGATATGATGGCATGATAACATAGTGATAGAAAATTTTCTCAATGGCATGGGAATAACAATATGGAAATCCATCACATTATAAGGTAGCGAGATCGGAATGAAAAATAAAAATTCTCCCCAAAGCATATCAGAAAAAAACGTTGCCTCTATGAGGTCTTAGTATCAACAGAAATTTCAAAAGAGCAAAAGAAAGATACTGCAAATGTTTAGCAAAACAATCAAAAATATGGGGAAAGCAAAACAATGTTTTCCACGACTATCACTCCTAGTCGATATCGTTCATGTCCTCTTCGGGGTCCTCATCCTCCTCGACATTTCCCATGTCCAAGTCGTGCCCTTCCTCGTAAGGTTCCTCGTCCTCGCTTGATTCACCAACATCCGGGGGCGGAGGGGTTATCGCACGCATGTCCTCCACGTTCCCATTTATGACCAACGGGTTAGACGTACGAGTCCTAAGCCTTGGTTTAGTAGGGACACGATCAACGTGCGGCTCCTTATCACGACGATATCTCCATCGACGAGCTTGACTCGGCGGATACTTGTGCGCTGGGGGACTAAGCGGCGGTCCATCCCTTGCAACTGCCATGGCTGGGAGTAGCACTCCAATCAAGCCGATCATATCACCTCGAGGCTTGTACTCGGGCGGACTGAACCATGTAAACGGTATCGCAGCTTGAGCAGTCCATTCGCTCCATGGAGAAGGCAGGCTATGGATCAACCTCGAGATCCCCGCGTGATGGGTAACTCCTCCATACGCGTATGCATCCATCCAACGATCATAGAATTCAGTGACGTAGGTTAGGAGAAAGGACTTTCCATCCCACTCAAACTCCTGATAGGTCTCGACGGGGAAAACCTTGTTCTTCGCGTAACGGTCGCGCATCGGTGCGTAATACTGATTAGGCATCTACAAAAGAAATCTCAGCATCAGAACAAGAATCGAAGAAAATATCAATAGTGTATTTCGAATGATGCTGAGAGTATACGAGGGATATATATATATATATATATATATATATATATATATATATATATATAGAGTCCTATTAACCACAACTCCACTCTTAAAGACCGAACTAGAGACCGAATCTTGACCATATGATCTTGAATTTGATGGATTAGATTAGATAATCAAAGGTTAATTTTCGCACTTCATTATACACTCAATTTACTTCAACTCGGGGGTATTATAGTAATTTCATAATTAGGGTAAAAATTCAAAAAATTACTCTTCCTCTCTCACGCGTTTTTCGCCGGCAAATCTTCTCTCAAAAGCTTCTCTCAAAAACCACTCTCCTCTCAAAACTTCTCTCTTAGTTCATCTTCATCTTCATCTTCCATCGATCGTCGCCGGAAGAATACCACAGAAATCGGCTATAAGTTCAACATTTAATCGCTAGATTAAGTATCAAAATGGTCGATACTCGCAAAACTTCTTCTGAACGCCAGTTGAGTTCTGGCAATATTTCCGATAAAGGTAATACAATTTGAAGCTTTGAAAACTTCTTACTCGTAATTTAATTCATCTAATTCCTAACCTAGATTCTTATTTTCGTCAAAATAGTATTGGAATATAAACGCAAGCAGCCGGCAAAAACAGAGACAATCAAAAAGTCAAATCGGAAGCCGGATGAAGTTGCTGGAAAAAAAATTACAGATACAGAAGGTAAACCTAGAATTAAATCGGAAAAATGAAATATAAATTATGACAATGAGGTAACACATGATCTGTTGGATGCTTGTTGATAGAGGATTTGTTCATTAGTATTCGAACATGAAGTTTCATCAGAGAATGTAGGATTAAACATAACTTTTGTAGGTAAATCTTCCTTGAATGAGTTTAGGATTTTAGAATAAAAATTAACTGCTGCATTGTTTGATGTTTTTGAAATAAGAATTGGTTGTAACTGAGATTGAGCTTGTTGTTTTTTGATTTTGTTGTTTATCATTGTTCTTGATCATGAACCAGTTCGGGGTTTGGAGTGAATTGCTTGAATCTTTTGATCTATGTCAAGGTTTGCTTTGTATTTGACTTTGCCTAAAATGCTTTTGATCCTGAATCTCTGATATAATCCTGTAAATGAAGTAATAAAATCTTATACTGAAGTAAATTCCTAATATACTGAAGTAATTTGATAAAATGAAGTTAAAGCCCTAATATAAAAACTATCTTGTTTAGAATGTGTGGCTGAGTATGTTGAGATGCATCTAGTTTTTCCAATATCCAAACTGTAACATGTGCCATCTCTTGCTAAAATGATCTATTACTAAAATGAAGTAATAAAACAATATAATGAAGTAAATGACACTAAAAATGAAGTAACAAAACATTATAATGAAGTAACATCTTTAACTGATGTATTGTTTGTACATTAAAATAAACTACATATTATTTTTTATGAAGTAGTAAATTGATATAATGAAGTTAGTTGTGTCTTTAATGAAGTAATATAAATTGAAAATCACATTAAATGAAGTAACACAGTATTCTCAGTGAACTATATGTTGTAAATTTATTCTATATTCTGATGTATAGGTGAAAATTCGTCTCAAAAGAAGAAGAATGCAAGAATTTCTTTAGACATCCTCTCAATGTTCATATGCAAGTACTTCATTCATACACCTAATTACTTAATTCATATTAATGAACACATTAATGAAAATAGAGACTGTGCTATATACAGGTGACAATAAATTAAAGCCTCCAGATCAAAGTATTATAACCACAGAGAAACTAAAAGGTTTAATTCATAAACTCACATTATATTTTAATTTAATACAACATGTCATTTAATAAATTGGAAAGATGAAGTAATAAATTGATATAATGAAGTAATCTATCTACTAAATGAAGTTATCATCTAAAAGGCTTAGAAATAATTCTGTGCCAGAAATTAAAAAGTGAAATCTAAGCTATATAATGAAGTTAACTGTGTATTTAATGAAGTAACATAGTGTTCATTGAGAACTATCTGTAATTGATAATGATATCTATATTTATTTTGTAATCTTGTGTTTAGGTGAAAGATCCTTACAAAAGAAGAAGAATGCAAGTATTTCTTTGGAAATTCTCTCATATTACTTAGGCAATTACTTCATTCATACACTTTATTACTTCATTTATGTTCCATGTTACTTCATTTATACAAACTGTGCTATATGCAGAGGACAAGAAATTGAAAGCTCTAGAAAAGAGTATTATACCAACAGAAAAATTACAAGGTTTAATTCATAAACTCACATTATATTTTGATTTAATACAACATGTCATTTTATCCATTGACTAAAATAGTCCTCTTTTTTTTTTCTTCCAGAAATGTTGAAAATGAAAAATGTAGCTGTTGGTGATAATACTTCAAAAGAGCATACTAATGAAGAATCTGAAGTCGATAATGAATTGCGTACAAAGAAAAAACATGACAAGTATCCAGCAGATCACGAAGGAGATAAAAACAGAGGTATATCAAATTAATGTTGGATTTTTGTTTCATATTTAATATCTCGTTTGATGTTTTATTTAAATTAACTGATAAATCTATAATAGAATTGTGTAATACCATATTGAAGTACTACAGTGCTCTTTTTTTTTCCAGAAATGTTGAGGATGAAGAAATTATCTAGTGGTAATAGCTCTTCAAAGAAGCCTGCTACTCAAAATCTAGATAAAACAATTCAAGCATCAGGTTTGCAGCATATGTAAACAAGTTTTAATTATTCAATAAAAAATAATAATATAGGTGACTAACATAGATAAACTGACATGTTTTAATGAATTTAATGATGAATTGAGAACAAAGAAAAGACATGACAAGCAGCCTGTAGAAGAAGCTCAAAACAGAGGTACTACCCTTGTGTGTGTTTCACTTCCTTGTATCTGGAATTTCTTTACTCAACATTGATTATATTGTAGTGCAGAAAGAGCATTTAAAAATGTGCATTATTGACATCTCTTTTGACATAATTATTGGATAGTAATGAACTATATTCAATAAATATGAACTAACTTAAGTATGTTATGAAGTATTTTTGAAATGTTATTGAATTAGCTTAATGATACAACAAATTTTAGTGTTAAACCTTAAGCGGTAGTAATGAACTATATTTAATAAATAATGAACTAAATGACAGTCAGTAAAGAAGTAAATATCACATTTTATTGAAATATAATGTTAACTCACTTCATTAAGTCATGCGATTGCTTCATTACATTAGTTTATTACTTCATTTAGTCGTGCTATTACTTCATTCAGTAATGCAATTTAGTGTCAAATATGATGTTAACTTTTAAACATTTTATATCATTATCATTATTAATTATAAACATATGTTAGGTATGAAGAGGATAAGAGGAACTGAGCAAGAACATACTTCACCTACTGGGGAAGATGTAAACAGAAAGATAGTAAAGAAAGCGTCAAAGAATGTTGATAAAGTTGCTGCAAAGAAGGGCACAGGAGTTTCTGACAGAGTTCTGTGTCTTAAAAGAGGTCCGACAAAGTTTGTTGAAGCAATAAAATCTCTGAATGAGGAACAACAAAAGGCAGTAGAAGATATGGGTTTCGGGAGTCTTCTTCATTTCAATTCGACCTTTATTCCAGCAAAGCTTGCATACTAGATAATTTTGATATAGATACATGCGGAGTAAAGTTCAGACGAGGAATACTACATATCGGCGATGATGATGTCCATGCCACGCTTGGTTTACCAAATGGTCATTTGAAATTTGAAAGGAATGGACATCAAAAGTTGGACAAATTCATCAAAGAGATTGCTGAATCTTGTAACCGAGCTAGAAAAAATATGGGTCCTGATATGTTTATGGAAAAAATGTTAAGTGATGTTGAAGGTGGGGAAATGTTCAGGAAGATTTTCTTGATTTTATTCGACAACACAGATTGAAGAGGTAATTGATGACATTGATAATGTCAAAGATTATAATTGGTGCGGTTATGTGATTGATTCTCTCCTTCATGCCCACAAGGTTTGGGCTAAAGACAAGAGCAAACCATTCACTGGGCCAGTTTCATTTCTGGTGGTAAGTAACTAAAATATATTGCCTTGAATTAATCTGTTTTAAATATGAAGTATTATTTAGAAGTGATGAACTAATGCTAAGTTTCATTTTGTAGCCATGTTATGTTGATAGGATTGTTCTTCAATCACGGCTCGTCACAAGAACATTCCCAACAATCAAGGGCTGGACAAGCAAACTGCTAAACAAAAGACAGAAAATGGAGCTTGAGCCTGGGCCATTTGGAAGAGGCATTAAGGAGGGTATTTTCAATCCTCAAAGAAACAATCTGTTTGAATTGGGTGGAAAGAATGACATTGCCAGCTTATCTTGCATAAAAGGAAGTGATATCTCTGCTGCTGCAAAACGTAGAAAGCACTTTTTCAAAGTTATGGGAATTGCAGCTGATGCACTAAGTGAACTTATGAAGAATATAGAAGAAGATGCAGAAGATGTCAAGAAAGATGCCTGCTCTAAAGTTGCAGCCAATTGCTCATTGAAAATGATGGGCGTGCAACAGATGGGACAAGAAGAAGACGGCATTGAAATCCAAAACATGTCTCAAGCAATGTCTCAAGCAATGCAAGATGACGACGTTGATGATCCAGAATTTATCGCTGCAGTTGAGAAAGTAATGAAGGTGGCAGAGCTAAGAAAAAGATGGGAAACTGAAGGTCCTTCGTTTGATTTAGGATTTGAGGTTGGAGGAAGGAACGTAAGTGGATGAATGGCTTCTTGGTTGAAAACTTGGATGTTGTAGTATGGGAACTTTGTTTTGTTGTGTTGTAATTCATATAAACAATGGGATGTAACTAACTGACTTATTTTGTTTTGTATTTGGGGATGAACTAAACTTATTTTGATGTAAAATATGAAATGGTTTTTGTAACTAACATGTTCTATTTAGGCAATGGAGAACAATTGTTCATTGGGTTTTGTTTGTATTGTTGTTTATAATTGACAGGTTGATAATACACCGTCAAGGGACATATATACCGGGAACTATATCTTCGACGCTGTACAATTCATGCCCGTAGATGATGTGAATAAGGTAAAATTTTACCTTGCTTTTTATTAAGTCTGTTTGAAGTAATATTTCTGTATAATGAAGTAATTATCGTACTGAATGAACTATTTTTTACCTTGTCCTTTATTAACTCTGTTTGAAGTAATATTTCGATATAATGAAGTAAATGTCATACTGAACGAACTATTTTTTATATAATACTACTGGCAGGATCTTATTGTACAAATGCCAGATCTTACATCGCCATCAAACTTCAGTGTTGATGCATGCCTTATGGATAACTTAAAAGCTAATATAATGGAGAAGGTAAAATCTGAATTTTCAGAAGCATACATCTCAAATAATGAAATAGTTTGTCTTTGGAATAAATAATTTTCTAAATCAATACCAGGATTTGAATACATTATGTGTTGTTCAACATGGATCAAATGTGAAATTTGCATATAGATTGCATATATGAGATTGTATATACATTACGTAGAAGATGTTATGTTATTTAATGAAGATTGCATATAGAAGATTGCATAGTAATCCAGTTCATTATGAATAAACTATCTTATTTAATGAAGTATTTTGTTATATTATTCTACTTCCATAATCTTAGTATACAAATGGCAGATATTACACAGCCATCAAAGTTCAGTGTTACCTTGCCTTTTATTATCTCTATTTGAAGTAATATTTCAGCATTATGAAGTAAATGTCGTACTGAATGAACTATTTACTACCTTACCTTTTATTAACTCTGTTTGAAGTAATATTTCAATATAATGAAGTAACTGTCGTACTGAATGAACTATTTTATACCTTGCATTTTAATAACTCTGTTTGAAGTAATATTTCAGTATGATGAAGTAACTGTCATACTGTATGAACTGTTTTTTATATAAATCTAAATTACATGATTAAAAATCTTTATCACCCAACTACACACAACAAATGTCAAACCTAACAAGCACCGAATACTTTTTACTTCATTATATTTATAATATGGTTCATTATGTAGAAGTTCCAGTTCATTATTAATTAACTATCTTATTTAATGAAGTATTTTGTTATGTAATTCTACTTCCAGGATCTTAGTATACAAATGGTAGATGTTACACAACAATCAACGTTCAGTGTTGATGCTGGACATATGGAAAACTTAAGAGTTAATCTAACGGAGAAGGTAAAATAACAATTTGAGAAGTATACATCTTAAATAATGAAGTATCTTGTCCCTGAAATGGATCATTTTCTGAACCACTACCAGAATTTGAATACACCGTGTGTTGATGAGCATAGATCCAATGCGAGATTTCATAAAGATGATGGAACAAAGGTACAAATCTAATTTACATAATTAAAAATATTTATTCCCCTACTACACACAACATAAAAGCATTGAAATGATCCTTTGCTTTTATTGATATATGATTGTCATACTCAAACAGCAGTGCATACTTTGTACTTCATTATATTTACAATTTAGTTCATTATGTAGAATATTAATGTGGATGCGGAAATTCAGTCAGTGTTGAATGCTTATAAGGATATAGACATGGATGATGATTTCATGGAAAGTGGTTTGGTTGGTAAGCCAGTGTCAACTGAGCTCATTGTTTACAACGCCAACAAGGTAAGCTTGTGCAAAGTCATAGATAATTTGAAGTTTGTTCTTAATATGATGAAGCTATAATAATTGATTTATTTATTGCAAACAATAGATCAAAACTTTGAAGGAACGGATAGATGTACGTACTAGAAATGAGAAAACTGTGTCTCATGCATTGAAATCTCCATTCAATGAACGAGCAGTTAAGATTACAAACAAGCTCAGTAAAGATGAAAAAGAATCATATTACTGGATTCTTACAACACATAAAACAGAAGAGTATGATTTATAAATTGCTTTCTAACATTGTATCGCATTATTTTTACTAGTATGTGAAATTCTAACATATATTAAAAAATATGCAGACTTGAACTTGTTTATGACGATGACGTTGTAAAAGTTACAAAGATGGAAATGTGTTCCTTGATACCTAGGAAATTAATCGTGGTTGGCGTTATAGATGCATGGGCTTCCTACCTCAACAATATGGAAGAATTCCGATCATTGTACTCATCAAGACGACTATTTTTCACCACTTATCCTTGTGTAAGTAAAAATTATTTAAATTAAATAATATTAATTGTTGTGAAAATCCTAACTATGTTAATATACAGTTGTATACAATTGTTACAAAGCCTCAAAACATGGATGTCAGCAAAATCATTGCAAACTTCTGTACCAACTTGGACAGAGAGGTGAAGGAAATACCGAATTTCAAATGGGAACATGTGGACACGGTACAAGCATCATTCTGAAGTATCTTAATTTTTTATAAAGTAGTAATTTGAAAAAAGGAAGTTAAAGCTATACTGTATAAACCTATGAAGTAGTTAATTGCCAAAATGAAGTAATAAAACTTAATAGTGAAGTAATAGACTCTAAATATGAACTATCTATTTACTGTTTTGTACTCAGCTGCTGTGTTGTTTCATATTCTTCAGATATTTAACAATACTTCATTCTCCCAGTTTTTTACTTCACTCGAGTGATCTTTTACTTCATTACATAGGTCTTTTTCCCCATATGTGCAAATGAGCATTATTATGGTATTTGCTTTTGCTTCAAAAGAAATGGAATTGCTGTACTAGATAACTCTGAAAATGGCGACGACAATGATCTCACAACCAATTATAGTGACATTCCAGAGACGCTGGTTTGTATTCTTCACATATGATTTAATTTTATTACACTTACATATGATACACAACTAAAAATAACATATATTTTATTATACATGCAGAGATCATATTTTTGTCAATTCCTCACCAACATTGGTCTTCACAAACAGTGCAAGACAATATCCAATGCTAAAATACAGAGATTCAAAATGCCATGGAGAACTTCTGAAAATGTTGAAGACTGTGGAGTATTTCTAATGCGCCACATGGAAACATACAAGGGTGAGCGCGAAGGTTGTTGGAACTGTGGTTTAAAAAAATCAAGTTCAGGTGTTCTCCAAAGCTTGAGGGCCAAGTATTGCTCTGCATTGATGTTAGCAAATAACAGCCATACAAGCTTCAAGAACAAACAAGTTACCGAAACATACTATAAGGAGGAAAGCAATAGCCATGTAATAGATGTTGAGAAAATGATTGCAGCATATTTAAAGAAAAAATGAAGATTTTAGCAGATTAAGTTTTGATATATACATAGATCTGTTTTGAGCAATTCAAAATAAAGTACTTTGCTTATTAATGTTGTTCTATATTAGATTTAAATGTTGCATTAGATAATAGATATAGTTCATTGGGTAGTTAATTTGTACAATGAAGTAATAAATTATAATAATGAAGTGAAAATCTATAATAATGAAGTATCAGGCTTTTATTATGAAGTATCTATTTACTGCGTTGTATGGGTTTATGGTTTAAATTTAACTGCTGTGATCAAAGTTCAGTGTTACCTTTTCTTTTATTAACTCTATTTGAAGTAATATTTCAGTATTATGAAGTAATTGTCGTAATGAATGAACAAGTTTTACCTTACATTTTATTAACTCTGTTTGAAGTAATATTTCTATATAATGAAGTAAATGTCGTACTGAATGAACTATTTTTTACCTTGCATTTTATTAACTCTGTTTGAGGTAATATTTAAGTATGATGAAGTAACTGTCATACTGTATGAACTGTTTTTTATATAATACTACTAACAGCTGTGTTATTTACTCATATAAATGAACTAAATATTCTATTTAATGATATAATAAACTCATATCAATCAATAAGCTAATGATCTGTTTTCATAAAAAGTTTAAACTAATTCAAATTCAAATTTTAAATGAAATAAGAAACTACGGGTCTGAAGTACTGAACTTAAAAAAAAATGAAGAACAAAACATATACCATTGAAGTAATAAACGACAAAACAGAACTACTGTTAGAGAAAAGAACAACAAGCATCAACATTGTTGTTTCCTCTTTTTCTTCTTCTTCAACTCTTGTATCTTGTCACAATTCCTTGAATCATGCTGACCAATCTCGCCACATTTGCCACATTTCCTTCCAGGCTTCGACAACTCTCTTATTTCTTTCTCAAGTCGTGAAAGACGTCGACCAGAACCCTTGGTGCTGACAACATCAGGTGGATGAACTTCTATTTCAGTAGGGACTTCTGAGCCATAAAAATTCTCAATCATCTGTCTCTTTGCACTTATAGACAATACATTTCCCTCACCAAGTACTTCTTTTTTCCCTTCAGCCATAATATGTCTAAATGCACGAATTTTATCACCATCTCCCTCTATAAGCCGTGCAATATCATAAAAATCTGCATGCATATCACTGTATTCCTGCTTCGTCTCATCCACAGCAATAAATGACTCAATATTATCATCAAAACCAAAATGCACAGGCTTGACAAATTTAGACTTCAACCAGCGTCCTCCATGCAACTCATCAGGGACTAACTTCAATTTTTCGTTTCTCAAGATCCAAAATATGTGACTGCAAACGAGCCCAAGCCTCTCAAACATCTTACAACCACATGCATATGAACCACAAGAAATTGAGTATGAAACTGTCCAGTTCTTTGAGAACTTATCATTCAACACATAAATCTCATTCTCACCAACAGTTGACACTGTCACCATGGTGACATTATCGACTGCTTCCTCAATCTCACTCTGAATTAGTTTGAAACCACTGTCACTATAAATTGTTGATGCATGCTTCTCAAGAGCCGAATTTGTTTTCAAAGTTGGAATTGTGTTAAAATCCAAGTATTCAAGCCTATTATTGTTGCTCCTTTGACCATCCAATGCATTGTTGTAATGCATAAGAAATTCAACAAGATTAGATCGAGACATGGAGTACCTCTTGAAGAATATATTCTGAGATTCAGATATAGATGTGGTCTTTATCAGTGAACTCATTGGAAAATCCCTAAAATATGCAGGAACCTGTAGTTCATCAAGTAATAAAAATACTTCATTTATTGGCTAATATACTTCAGCAGATAGAAAATGTGTTTCCAAAGGAGGATACATACCCAATATTTTCGTGAGTCAAACATAGAGGTAAACCATTCATTGTCCTTAAGCCCATATTTTTCCATTACATTATTCCAGGATTCTTCAAATTCTTCAGGCTCTATCAACTCAGACCAAACACAACTATTTAACTCCTTTTTCAAATCTTCATTACCAAGTTGACTCTTTGGTAACTTTTCCACAACTTTAAACATGATGTGCCACATGCACCATCGATGTCTTGTATCAACAAGGACTCTTTCCACATCAACCTTCATTCCCAAATCCTGATCAGTAATGATCAATTTTGGTGCAGAACCCATGCATTTGACAAAACGTTCAAACAACCATGAGAAAGAATCGGCATTTTCCTTAGATAATAAGCCTGCACCAAATGTTACAGGTCTTCCATGGTTGTCTTTTCCTGTGAACGGTGCAAATATCATGCAGTACCTGCATTAAATCAATTCATCAAAAAGATTCAGTAAATATTATGCAGTACATGAATTATAAGTTAGTTCATTCCGTTAATTAAATACTTCATCTTGTCCTAGTTTTACTACATTCAATTAAGAATTCTAAATAATTATACACTCACTTTATTCCAGTAGACTATTAATTCATTATTGACAGTTACTAGTACCTAAAGTAAATATTTCATGCATATGCAAGTTGATCACATCAATAATCATTTTACTATAAACAGCATTATAAGTTAGTTCATTTTGTTTGGTAAATACATCATCTTATCGGAGTTTTACTACATTCAACTAAGAATTTTAAATAATTATGCATTCACTTCATTCCAGTAGACTATTAATTCATTATTGACAGTTACTAGTACCTAAAGTAAATGTTTCATGCGCAAGTTGATCACATCAATAATCATTTTACTTTAAACAACATACTTCATACCTATTAGTTGAATAGGTTGTGTCAAACGATACTATATCACCGTAGAGATGGAAATTCTTCTTAGCAATGGGATCACACCAGAAAAGACGAGTGAGCCTATCTTTGGAGTTCACCTCAAAATCATAAGTGAATGCCGGACAATTCTCCTTCTTTCGGCTCATTTCATTAAGTATCATCTGTGCATCTGCCCCACGAGTAAATGCTCTCAAGTCGCGCCTATAGTTTCGAACTTCTACAACCGTACACCCAACATAATCCAGCCCACCAAGAACCTCATTCAGCAACTTAAAAGTCAACGTAGGACCTATGTTTGCACTTGCACAATCTAATATAAATTTCTGATGCATTAGATCAATGTTGCGATTCAGCCTCATGAATCGCCTATGGCGTCCCTCAACCATATCATGATTATGTTTTTCTTCAAACTGTTTGACAACATAACCAATTCCCTTAGAAAACTTAATCCCAATTTTAGACTTGCAAAAACACTTCCTAGAAGATCGTCTTCGTTTTGACTGCCCTTGCATTTTATTTTTCTTCTCACCTTCTCTACTACACACAACATATAACCATGTGACAAGATCCCCCTCCTTCTTTGATCCATGTTTACGAGTGTCAAACCCAACATACCGTGCATACTTATTATAGAACTCGGTAGCATCATCAAGTTTAGGAAAAATCTGTCCTACATAGGGCTTTAGTTGGGATGGACAGTCAGGTAGGTATGACACTGATATAAAACATGCAAACTACTGTCAGTGGAAAACTAAAACAAACAATTTATGCCTACGAATTTAGTTCATTATAACAACAGTTTAGTTCATTTAGCTGTTTTATTACTTCATTATAACAACAATTTAGTCGAATTAATGGCATACTTTAATGTGCAAACAACACATCAGTTAAAGATGTTACTTCATTATAATATTTTATTAATTCATTTTAACAGTGATTTACTTCATTATTAATATAGGAATTTAATATTGAATAAGAATAGAAGTTCAGTTTTAATGGATATTACTTCAGGATAACTTAATTTTACTTCATGAAGAGTTCAAATCGCATATACACTACAATAATATCAGAATTTAATATTCAATAAGAACAGAAGTTCAGTTTTACTTGTTATTACTTCAGGATAACAAAACTTTACTTCATTATGAGTACAAATCGTATATACACTACAATAATATCAAAATTTAATATTCAATAAGAATAGAAGTTCAGTTTTAATGGATATTACTTCAGGATAACCTAATTTTACTTCATGAAGAGTACAAATCGCATATACACTACAATAATATCAGAATTTAATATTCAATAAGAACAGAAAGTTCAGTTTTACTTGTTATTACTTCAGGATAACAAAACTTTACTTCATTATGAGTACAAATCGCATATACACTACAATAATATCAGAATTTAATATTCAATAAGAATAGAAGTTCAGTTTTAATGGATATTACTTCAGGATAACTTAATTTTACTTCATGAAGAGTACAAATGGCATATACACTACAATAATATCAGAATTTAATATTCAATAAGAACAGAAGTTCCGTTTTTAGCTCATATTTCCGACCATTTACTTCATTATTAATATGTCTACACTACAGACATGAAAAACATCGAAAATAACACATTGCTCGATTGAAAAAAGTTACGAACCTTCAACTGTGGTATTATCTAATTCTGGCTCTAAATCTGAATCAGAATCCGTGTCAAAAAGAGATCCTCCTAGATTAGTAAGATCATCCATAATCGATCCAGTTGAAGTAGATCCAGTTGAAGTAGATCCTAATCCGTCTTCAACCTCGGAATTTGTTGATGTAGATCCGAATCGGTCGATATTCTCCATGAGAGTCAGAATATTGCCAAATTGGAGCAAAACACGATGGTGAATCAAAGGCAGTTCGTAATTTAAAGTAGAACGCGATCGTTCGTGGAAGGCAGATTGAAGAAGATTGTAGAACGCGATCGACGAATTGAAGATCGTGGACCGCAGATCGTGAATTGAACGGGAATTGAAAGAGAATTGAAGGAGAATGATGAATTGCGATTGAACGAGAATTGAAGGAGAACGAGAATTGATTCGTCAACGATGTGAAGGAGAACGAGAATTGATTCGTCGACGATGTGAAGGAGAACGTGATCAGCAAGTTTTGCATATTTGGATAGTAATTTGTAATTTCCTAAAATACCCCTGAGCATGTTTTAATTGAATAAAATTAAAAATAAATTGTAAATTAATCTTAGCCACAAGATTAAGAAAATGGAAGGCCCTAATTTAGTCTCTAGTTCGGCCCTTAAGAATGGTTCGACATTGATCACAACTCTCTCTCTCTCTCTCTCTATATATATATATATATATATATATATACATAGGTCGAACGATAGAGGTGTGAAGATAATATCATATCAAGAATGAACGGAATTTCATTTCCGAGACAAAAGGCTCGTATATATACATATATATTGTTCGCATTTCGATAGTTTGCAATTTCGTTCTCGCAAGTTCGTTCGCCTCGCATTCGGTGTTTTTATGCCTCCAAGTTCGACATCGGCATACAAATTTTCCAATCACAACACGATTTTCAACTAAGTATAGCATGCTCAAGTTCAACTCATATCTTTGTTCACCGAACAATCACAAAATCACATATCATATAGAATTTCATTTATTCAATTCATAGCGATCTTGGTCGCAAATCACTTGCATAACAACATTCATCTTTTATTTTTGCATAATCGCAGTTGGCAATTTCAATTGCATGCATAATTGGCATTTCATATTCCAACACAAATTTCCAAATATCACAACAACTTCCATTCGCTTCAACCTCCAACATTTCATAATTCAAATCAATATTCAAAGATACGGGTTACCTCATTCTTCGTGGTTGAGCGGAGACGAGTCGTGGTGTTGAGTCTTCAACCATTATTTAACCATTTCCCACAAATTTCAGATTTTAAGACAACAAGACTCTTGGGTCCAGAGCGGAAAGAACTGAGGCTCTGATACCAACTGTAATAGCCCAACATTTCTAGGGTATAATAAATGCGGCGACTGTTAACTAGGCGAACGTAAGTGCAACAAGAACATAGACTAGGGTTTCAATTAAAGAGATTTGACCAAGAATTTAATGAAGCATCAAGGCAATAAGTCAACGACTAACTCACGAGAATCAAGACTTAATAGATTAGGCTCAAAAGTCAAAGGTTTAGCATAATTCCAACAAACGCAATAATTTCCCTCAATCCAAAACAAAGAATTAAGTTCACCATTACCAAAGATAACAAGTTCAAAAATATTCAGCGGAAGCATATCAAGAGAAAGCGGAGCCATGTATGAAGACACGACTACACTTATAGTTCCAACATCCATTTTATTCGATTCAATCTTCTCAACACCACCGACCGCCCATCGCCGCTCAACCTGCACATAGGGAAAACACATGCAGGGCTGAGTATTTTAAACATACTCAGTGGACTCATGCCAAAACATTTTATAGTTATGCCACCCTTACCATAGTGAACTCGAGTTTTGCATTTATTTAAAGATAAGCATCGAGTATCACAAAAATATATCATGGACTGGCCAGTCAAATAATACCTCCCATTTTCTCATCAATCATCATTATCATATGGTGCGACGAAGTGTGGCCACACTTTCGCCCACGAGATCGGCCGACTAGCAAGGACGGCTCCCGATCTCCAGTGTACACTAGCCTGATAGGGTTTGCGGCCCTACTCAGACCCGAATTCGTTTTTATAGCCACTGTAGCCTAATGGAGCGTACTCACAATCTAGGCATCAGGCACACATAATATCCAAAATAATTTATAGGCATGGCATAACATTCAATCCACCCTTATTTCTCCAACATCATAAATTTGCATATAGAAGAGTTTAGAATAAAGCCCACCTCGATTTCCTTCGAGTTCAACACAAAAAAATGCACTTCTTCTTGATATCCCACCGGGAACGCGAACTATCACCTTTAGTTCATATTTTCCAAATAAGTCTCAAATCATGGATTAAAATTATGCATGATCTCACGTTTCCCTTTTCCCTTCGATTATTTCCAAAATCAACAATCAAAATCAAAGTACGATTATCATATCATTTTTATTCCCACAACGATTCCAGATTTATCATCAACTCGTGTCACGTATGAGTGTTTCCCACACACAACACACGCACACACACAACCACACATACACGGTCACATAAACACATGCATACAAATTTCACCGATTAAAAATCCCCCTTCACTCGTTCTAAATGCATGTGGACTCAAGAACACCGATTAATCGGTAGAGGAAGAAAAGATTAATAATAGAAGTACCTTTTCTTGCAAAAACAAACGGTAGAAACAAGTAGAATCTTGATTCTTCAATAAATTCTTGAATTGCAGCTTCAATTCTTCTCCAAAAGATGAAGAATTAATGGAAAAAGTATAAGAAAAATTTGAGAGAGTGGGGAGAGAGAAGTGGACGAAAATTTGGAGGAGTGGGCGACGGTTTTTGATGCTAGGGTTTTGATTCTCCCTCTTATATTTATAGAGTGCAAGATATACTCCAATAATTAAATAAATCAAGATTTGGAGAGGATTTGGTGGAAGAAGTGGCGTTACAATGGTTGAGAGAAAAGGGGATTTCGAAATTTAGGCCTTTTAATTAGCCTATGATTTAATTTGAATATTTCACGGAGTAGAATAAAATATCATGGAGCAAGAAAATAATAAATATTACTCCCCAATTAAAGTCAAAAGTGGCGTGTAGTTTAGGGTTCTCAAAAGGGATTTAATATAAAATCCTAATTTAATTAGGATATGGTAAGATCTTCTTAGATTTGGCAAGATATGCTAGGATATTTGAGTTTAATTATGGAAGAGAATAAACAAGGGATCAAATAATATAATAAAAATAATCCCTTCTCCCATAATAAGGGAATTTCGAAAATCCCTCTAGACCAATCATAGGTTTCGAAATTTTCATCAGTTAAATAGGAATAATCGGACTTTGGATTTAATTTGGATAATTATCCCAAGCAATAATTAAATCCAAGAAAAATAGGATTTCTTTCCCATAAATAGGAGAGGGTCGAAAATTCCACATACTTAAATAATGCTCCTACTAAATTCTCACTCATCCCTTAGGAAAATAATTCTCCACAAATATTATTTCTTCCCACATCAAAATATCCACATTTTTTTTCGAAAATCATCTCCATTTCACATTTTCAAACGACTTTGACCTTTCCACGGCCACGTCATATTTTCCACAGAATTGACTATTTAATAGCCACGTCACATATTCCATATGTTTGACTATTCAACTCAACCTCAACTCAAAATCGCAATTAGGTCACAAGAATATTGAAATTAATTCACGCATCAATTAATTCCACATATCATAGCATTAAAAGCATTTAATGCAAAATTTCCACGTCACAAAAATTAGGGTTCGAAAAAGCGGGGCGTTACATCCTACCACCCTTAAAAGAAATTTCGTCCCGAAATTTGGTACCTTCATGGAAAAAGTTCTTGGTACATTTCCATCATTTATCCTCGAGCTCCCACGTGGCTTCCTCGTATTCATGGTTTCTCCAAAGTACTTTCACGCTAGCAATAGATTTGTTCCTCAAGATTTGAACTTTACGGTCCAAGATCATCTGAGGTCGCTCCTCGTAACTCAAATCCGGATTCAAGGCAACTTCTTCATAGTGAATCACGTGTTTTGGGTCGAACACATACTTTCGCAACTGCGACACATGGAAAACGTTGTGTACGTTCCCAAAGTTTGGCGGTAGCGCTAATCGATATGCTACGGGTCCTACTCCTTCGAGAATTTCATAAGGACCGATAAATCGTGGTTTCAACTTTCCCTTAACACCAAAACGAGTTATCCCTTTCGACGGGGATACCTTAAGAAACACTTTATCACCGATTTGAAATTGTAAGTCGGTCCGTCGAACATCAGCGTAAGACTTTTCTCTGTCATGGGCTTCCTTCATTCTCATACGGATTTGTCGAACAATTTCGATCATCTCCTCGACTGCGTCGGGTCCAAGTACCCTTCGTTCGCCAACTTCATCCCAGTAGAGCGGTGATCTACATTTTCTTCCATATAAGGCTTCATACGGAGCCATGTTAATCGTTGCTTGGAAGCTGTTGTTGTAAGCGAATTCGATCAACGGTAGTGCGGTCTCCCAACTTCCGCCTCGGTCGAGCACCACGGCTCTTAGCATATCCTCGAGAGTTTGTATCGTTCTCTCGGATTGTCCATCCGACTGCGGGTGAAACGCCATGCTAAAGTTTAATCGCGTTCCAAGCTCGCGCTGTAGACTAATCCAAAATCTTGATGTGAACTTCGGGTCACGATCAGACGTAATCGTCACTGGGACTCCATGCAATCGCACGATTTCTCTTATGTAGATACGCGCTAGTCTATCCGATCCATGCGTTATCGGAATCGGTATGAAATGCGCACATTTGGTGAGTCGATCCACAATCACCCAAATGGCGGTATTTCCTTTGAGAGTCTTTGGCAAAGCCGTCATGAAATCCATGGTGATGTGCTCCCACTTCCACTCGGGTATTTCCAACGGTTGTAGTTTTCCATAAGGTCGTTGATGTAAAGCCTTCACCTGCTGGTAGGCTAAGGTTGACATTTCTTGTGAAGTTAAACCTTTCGATGAATAATCTCGAGGGACGAATACCACAGTCTACTCAGCTTCCCACATTTGGTAATGAATCATATGCGGGAAATGTAGGATTGTGTGGATTTCCATTGACGAGAAAATGTGAGGGGAGTGATGAAAAACCATCACCGCCTAATGTGGAAGTAAAACCAGAGAGGGAGATTGAGTGGATTTATGTCTTTGCTGCTGCTGGATATGTGTTGAGCATAGGAATCTTTTCATGGCTGCTTTTATTCTGCCCAAGTTTCAGTTATAAATACTTTGAGAAAGTTGATGATGTTTTTGAGAAGATATTTGAGTGTTCCAGCGCCGGAAGAAAAGAGATAGACGAAGAAGAGTTGTGAGGAATCAGGATAGACGAAAATAAATAGTATTGTGAATGTTTTTGTTTTAGTTATCCGATGTTTTTATTGTTCGGTATTAGTGTTCTGTTTATATTTAATATGTCCTTGCATATTATATGTAACTATGCAGTAAGAATTGTTCATGAAGTCCAAATAATTATTCACAAAGGTATTAACATTTTCTTCAATTTTATGTATTCTCTTGTGTTTTTAAAATTTCATACGTATAGAGTTAGAATCCACTCAAAGGATTCAAATTCATAACACTTAACACGTTTTTTTTAAATCCAGTGAGTGCACTTTTCTATCATACTTACTGTATGCTTGCTGTGCATTCGCAGCTTATGCATAAAATGGTTCACTTGCAAAAAATTGCAAGATAGGCATAGAACAAAATACTCCCTCCGTTCCCTCATAGTTGACTTATTTTTCCATTTCAGGAAATTCCCTCATAGTTGAGTCATATAGAAACTTTTTTCTTTCTTCCTCTACTCTCTTTTACTTTATTCTTTCCATTTTATTAACTTTCTACTTTATTTTTTCTACCTGTTTCTCTATCTTACGTTTCTATCTATTTATTTAACACACTCAACTTCCCTTTCTTAAATTTCGTGCTAAAAAGTTTCGCCTTAACTATAAAGGAACGAGGGAGTATTAATTATGGAACACTTTCCTTAAAAAACTTGAAAGAAAAAAATTGTTTGCCTCAATTATAATAGTTCCCCATTTAATTACTCACCCTGAGCCTCCAATCTATTAGTTAGAGGGAAAACATCTTACCACAAAATAAGTGGCACTTCATGGTGCTAAGAAGTTGTCAACCCTTGCGTTCACTTTCCTCGACAGAAACTTCATACAAATAGGCGGCTTCACACCCCCCAGAGCCAGAAGGGAGCTCGGCAGCGTCCATATCCCGTCTCCGCAGATCAATGATCCCACTCACGAACATAGACCGCGGAGACGAGAGGGTCATATACCCGGTCTTGAAGTCTTGGGTCAGGTCTGCTGCAGTCGACACATTGTTCATGATCACCACGCAGGCATGCGCACTGATCAAAATAATCACCAGCTTCCTCGTTGGCATATGTTCGATTTTAAAAAAAAAACACTAACTGAAGGAATGACTGCAACCTGTTCGATCTATTGCTTCACTGAATTCCTTGGATCTGTTCACAACGGGCGCACATGCAGAGTGTTCGACACTTTGTGGTTTCCTCGCCATAGCTATTAAACAAAATCTGTCCTTCCCATGCTTCTATGCGAGTTAGCACGGTAACCGCTCGACGTATTGTCCCAACGAAAATACGAAATACCTTGTACCTGTTCACAATTTGTATAAAATAGAAACTAACTTGTCTGTAGAAAGATACTAGAGAATCTGGCATCATGTGGATATTTCTTATTCCCGAAATACAACTTTCCGGTCACGTCATCATGTGGGATTTAATCAAACATTTAGAGCAATTTTTTGTTGAAGAGCATTATACCATGAGTATTATTTAGATAATGGAAATCAACAAAATTTAAAAATAAAATATTAAGATCTATGTGGGATATTTGGCATCAAGAAATGGGATATTTCTTATTCCCTAAATACAACTGCCCGGACATGACATCGTGTGGGATTTAATCAAACATTTAGAGCTCTTCTCACCACACAATATTTTGTTGGGTATTTCGGCAAACAGTAAGCGCAATAAATTTTACATGATGAGAGTTTTATTTAGATAATGGAAATCAATAAAACTAAAAATAAATTATAGAGATCTATGAAGGATTATATTAAGTTGACAACCACTTTTAAAATGACAATGTACCACCAATGAGAAGAACCCTTAGATTTAGGTGCAGATTCAATCTTAGCCTGCTTGCCTATGTATCGTAGATTGCTTGATTATCTTTGATTTCGTATCACATATAGCTTAGAATCATATGCCAAGTTGCTTGCCTATGTATCGCAAATTGTTAGCCTAGGTTGTCATTTTAACTATGGTATCACGATAGTGCTCTATTTCGTATCCTATATTGCTTGGAACCATATGTTGAATTGCTTGTCTATGAATCACATATTGCTTGCATATATATTGACCCTAACACACCCCGATCTATGAAAGCACAAATGCATATAATAAAATGAGAGTTTTATTATTACATCGCTTTTGCGTGTTTAAATATTCTGTCAACTTGTTAAATGTCATTTCTCAGTTATCGTAAAAATATTAAAGATGTCAACATTCATATTGTTTGACTTAAACACTAGGAATCGTCATATTTTAGAGAAGGTGGTAACCAAGTCTAGTGGTATCTATTTAATTCAATCTTTACATTTCAATCTTTGACAAAATCTGATGAGATTGTTCATGAAAAAGTAAAAAACATAATAATTGGTGGATACATATTTTAGAAATTGAGATCACTTTCATTGACTTAATAAATAATTCTACAAGTGTAATCAATTATGAAGCCGCCGCGGCATCATCAATTATCAGATAGATATAACGTTAATTCATGGCTTTGACTTTACCTAATGCTTTCATATTTGTTACAATCTCCTTAAAATAAATATCCCACACACATACATGTATATACATCGTAGCTCAATCACAAAAATACTATTGTTGAAATCAAGTCAAAAATGGAAAAATCTTCTCATTTTCTCCTCCTTACTCTACTCTTGTCGTCTGTTCACTATTTGATGTATTATAGCTTAGCCACCGATATCAACACCGATCGTTCTTCACTTCTTGCCTTAAAATCTCAAATCACTTCCGATCCACAAACTATATTGACAAAAAATTGGAGCACTGAAGCCAGTGTCTGTAGTTGGATCGGAGTTACTTGTGATTTTCTCCTTAATAGGGTGACTCAGTTGAACATATCGAACATGGGTCTTGTTGGAACCATCCCACCAGAAATCGGAAATATTTCTTCTCTCGTTTCTTTAGACATGAACGACAACTCTTTTCATGGTCCTCTTCCCGTGTCTATCTTTAACATGTCAAATTTAGAAGTCTTGAGTTTGAGGAATAATAGTTTGTCTAGTAGTCTACCTCTTGATATGTGCATACACAATCTTGATCGACTCAAGATTCTTCGTATTTCTTACAACGAGATGTATGGGAATATACCATCGAGTTTGGAGCAGTGTTCGCAGCTCGAGTATCTTTCTTTGTACAACAACAAATTTGATGGAATAGTGCCAAGGGAACTTGGGAACTTGACCAAGCTTCAAACGTTGTACATTGATGCAAATAAGTTGACAGGTAACTTGATCTTATCTCCATGGACTATAGTCAAATAATTCTTTTTAATGTCATTTTCTATTTATTTTCAATATCTATTATTTTTTTACAGTCATATACGTAGAGGGTCAAATTAATATTAATAATATTCTTATTATTATGGTTATTTATTATCATAGTTATTATTATTATAATTAGGTATTGTCCATATTTTAAAACTTATATTAAAATTTATTGAAGTTATTATTCATTAATAATAATAACAATAATAAAGATTCAATAAAACTTAGGGAATACGAATTCTTGAAAGTTGCACCACTTTGAATTTAATTACTTATCCTGTTATATAAAAAATCCAACAAATACGAATAAACATTTCAAGGTCGAGTCATAGTATTATTTTTTTAGGTCATAATCTTACTAAACAAATAGGCCAAGGAGATAAGTCTAATTGTATTCTCTATTTCTCTATAGACATAACTTTCTTCTCCCTTTGTGCGCGAATAGGAATCCCATTTTTTTATTATGGTCCGTCCGCGAATAGGAGTCCCGCTTTATAATTACCATAAATGGTAAAAAGGCCCCACACTGCGCTCACATATCATTTAAAACCAATATATACACGTGGACCCATATTTCACTAACTTTTGTGTACCCACTTTTTTTAACATTTTTTAAAACTCGTGCCGGAAAAAAATGAGACTCCTATTCACGGACGGAGGGAGTATAATTTAAAATATTATAATGCTATATGAACATGTACTAAATATTATGGATTTGATTCATGTAGGTGATATTCCAGAGGAGATTGGTCGTCTAACGAATTTAAAAAGTTCG
Organism: Salvia hispanica; assembly: GCF_029641045.1. NCBI lineage: Eukaryota > Viridiplantae > Streptophyta > Magnoliopsida > Lamiales > Lamiaceae > Salvia > Salvia hispanica. The sequence continues at coordinate 26,371,961 of NC_142693.1, read as the reverse complement.
GACATGAGTTCCAACAAATTAAAAGGCTCATTGCCTGCAACTCTCTTCGGCATGCCATCCTTGCAATATGTTGACTTTGCTTCCAATGAACTAAGTGGACCATTATCACCACAAATTGGAAACATGACATCCCTTCTCAGAATAGGCCTTGAATATAATAATCTAACTGGTATGAGCAAATCACTTGTTGATGCTTAATTTGAGCTAAGTTTATGATTTCTATCATAATCCTATAGGTGAAATTCCAAAAGAGATCGGTCTTCTTACCGATTTCGAGCGATTGAGCATGTGTTGCAACAATATTAGTGGTTTAGTGCCAAGAGAACTTGGGAACATGACAGCCATGGTTGGTATATACCTTTCCAGTAATGCTTTAAGTGGTATGATTCCAACCCTTCATAACTTACTTTATTGTAACGTTTTATTGCATTTATTTCTACTAAAATTAGTAAGTCGTTCAATTTTGTGTCACATTTTCCCATACCATGATACTTAAGAATAGTGTGTTAAGTGGATGGTGAATAAAGTAAGAGAGAATAAAGTTAAAGAGAATGTTATTTTTTTTCCAAAAATAGAAACTCAATTATCTTGGAACTTCACAAGATAGAAAAATGATTGAATTAATTTGGAACGGAGGGAGTAACTATTATCATATGCCATCCATCAGATCAATCGGGTATATTGATGTTAACTCGGTATTAATGAAAATTAAAATTTATTAGTTATAACTAAATCATTATCTCGTCTCAAGTGGCCATTCCTATGTTTATTAAGCTTGCACAATGTTTTTTGTATATTCTTGCAGGTCCTATACCAAAAGAGCTAGGTCGCCTTGTTAATTTATGGGAGCTGCAGTTGCAAGACAATATTCTAATAAATGGATACATACCAAAGGAAATTGGGAACATGACATCTCTTTCCTACTTAAGGCTTGCCAATAATACATTAACCGGTACTCTTTCCGTCGCAATAGTAGTCCTCTTTAATTATGACACGAGTTTTAAGAAATGTAAAGAAAAATAGGTTGATTAAGTTTGTAGAATATGGGTCTCACTTATATATATATATATATATATATATATATATATATAGGGACGTGTTCAGATCAATAAGTGAAATTCTGTCAAAAATTAAAACAAATATCAGTCATTGGATCTTGTAATGTAACCGTTAGATTATTGACACGTGTCATCTAGTAATGTAGATAACTAGTCAAATAATGTAACTTAGCTAATAATGTACTATTTTAGTACAATAATGTAGCATTTTAGTCTAATAATGATAATGTAGCATTTTGGACTAATAATGTAACTTATCACATCCATCCAATCTCAGGATCCAAGGACTGAGATTTGTTTTGATTTTTAACAGAATTTCACTTATTGACCATAATGCGCCCCTATATATATATATATTAGTTTTATAATAAAACGTGAGTGGAATAAGTTGGTGGAATGCGTGGCCTACTTACCATTTATGGCAAAAGTAAAATAAGACTCTAATTGTGGGTGAACTGAAATGACAAAATAGGACTCTTATCGTGGGCGGAAGAAGTAATACATTGTGTACATGTTTTACTGAACCCTAAACATACATATATTAGTGTCACAACTTCATATTTTAAGTAGCATGATTTCATGTCTGTTTATGTATCATTGGATACAAAGTTGTACTGTATTTGTTATGATTGTCTTTTTCAAAATTTGTACGAGTAGGTACTATTCCAAAAGAAATTGGAAACCTGAAACACCTCATTTAGTTATGGCTTCACGACAATAATTTAAATGGTATCATACTCTCTCTCTCTCTCTCATATGTCAATATGTCAATATGTCATTCTTAATCCCGTTCAAAATCAATTTTCAGGTCCAATACCTTCCGCCATTGGGAATATGTCAGAGCTGGATTATTTAGTACTCCCTCGTAACAAACTAATTGGAGAGATTCCATTATCCATTTGCGACTTGAGATTACTGACACTCCTCCATTTAGCAGACAATCATTTGGAAGGACAGATTCCAAAGTGCTTGGGAAACTTCAATAGTACATTGTTGGCTCTTAATTTAGGTCAAAACCAAATCACAGCCCTTCAATCCACATTTGTAAAAGGTTGCAGTCTTCAGGCCCTTATTCTGTATGGCAATAAGTTGGAAGGAATAACACAGTCCCTAATCAACTGCCAACGCTTGGAGAGCATTGATTTTGGTGATAATGAAATACGAGGCGCATTTCCCTTCTGGATGGAAGCATTCCCTCAACTTCGCGTCCTCATCTTGAGGTCTAACAAGTTGAATGGTACTATGTTGGAGGCTTCAAAGACCGAGCATCCGTTTCCAAAGTTGCAAGTCTTGGATATATCAAGAAATGCATTTGTTGGCTCTTTACCTGATAGATATTTCAAGAATTGTGAAGGTATGATAGATGCCAAGGATAATCTGACACGCGTTGGGAAGGATAGGCTCCAAACATATTTAGACTTAGGTGTCATTTTGAAGGGTTTGGATCAGGAATTGAAAAGATTGTTAGATACGTTTACAATGATTGACTTATCTTCCAATAGATTTTCCGGGAACATTCCAGTTTCCATCGGCAATCTTAATTCTCTTAGATACTTGAATTTGTCCAGTAATACTCTCACGGGAGAGATTCCTGTGTCTCTTGGGAATATAAGTATTCTTGAGTCATTGGATTTGTCATGGAACAGATTGAGTGGAAAAATTCCAAGTGATCTGACAGGTTTGACATTTCTTTCGAAATTAAACCTATCAATGAATAATTTTGTGGGGCCAATACCACAATCTAAGCAGTTTTCTACGTTTCAGAATGATTCATACACAGGAAACTTGGGATTGTGTGGAGTTCCATTGGCAAAGCAGTGTGACACAACTGATGGAAAATCAGTGTTTCCTCCACAAGAAGATGATGATGATGAGTCAGGATTTATAGATGGATTTGGTTGGCGAAGTGTCGTGTTAGGGTATGGATGTGGATTTGTGGTTGGAATTGGAGTTGGTTACATGATTATAAGAAGCGGAAGGCCAAGATGGTTAGTGGACTTCTTTTTTGGGGCTGGATATAGTAATAGTAAGATGAAGAGAAGAAATAGAGAAAAAGCAACAACAAGGAGAAGGTGATTCAAGACAAACAATTGTGCTTTTCTTGAGTTTCATTTGGAACACTAGCTTGTTGTGTGTATGATGTTTTGCAAATAATGCATCTTAAATTATGCAATGTTGTATTTCTAAGTTAGGCTACTTTTGTTCATAAAATTGTACAAGCAACCCTTGCATGCAATCTGCACAGATGCTAAAAAATCAAATATTTCAATGCTCAAAATTGTTTTCTAAATTATAAGAATTATATCCAACTTCAACTTCTAATTATAATTGGAAACAAATTCAATCCCCACAAAATTCAACTCAAAACAAATAAAACAACCAAAACATACCTCTCTCACTTGAAGCCTTCATCGTACATCTTCTCGAATTCGCGCGCAAGCGCAAACATTTCACACAAGGACGAGGGCTTTCGCAAGTGTAGTTCCCATCGAATAGCATCTTTGAAGCCCGATTCACATATGGAGACGAGGTGATTCTCCGATAGCGACACACCCTTAATCTTGACCAAAAGCCTCTCGAACTCGTCCTGATATTCCATCACCGTGTTGAGTTGTTGCAGCTTGCAGAGTTTCCCTAAGTGATTGTCATGATATGTTGGATCAAACCTCTCTTTCACCGCTTCCATGAAATCAGGCCATGATTTTACCAATTTGTGTTTTTTTTGGTAAATGAGCCAATCCAGCGCTGGCTGCTCTTCCGACATCCGGTAATAGTCTAAATACATGTCAACCTTGAAAGTCCATCCCCATGGGTCGTCTCCGTTGAATTTCGGGGGATCGAGCTGAAGATAGGGGCTCTGCTCCGAATGGTTGGACTTTGAATTATCAGCATGAGCCATGGCTGAACAATTTTGATGAAGGAGAAGAGAAGATTAAGGTTTAAAAAACTATGTAGTAATCTTTGTCACTGATGATATGAAGAACACTTAGACTACACCAGACTTTGTCGGGCATTTCGGCAAACGGTTGGAGTGCCTCTTATAATGTCATGTGAAATATGATAAATAAAGAAATGGTGACATGTTATGATCAAATAAAAAATTATAAAGATCTATTAATGCACAAATGTTAAAAGGGAACAACCGTACATGGAGTTGGTGACCGGCGACGGCGGTTGGGTGGCGCCGAGGAGGTCACAGCTTTTCTGATTTGTGTGTGTTAAGGCACAATCTTATTCTCTGAAGTTGGGCTCACTTTTGGGCCAGTTTGTTTTGTTTAAATAATTCAGTTGGGCCTATTTTGTTAAGAAGAAGAAAGAAGTTTTGGGCCTTTTTATTTGATTTGAGATTGCTTTTGAGTGTATGGCCCTTTTTTTTAATCTTTAGAGTGGATCTTGGACATTTTTGTCGATGTAAATTGAGATTTCAAGACGGAATAAAGTATAAAAATTGAAATTTTGTTATTTAATTAGCGTATTTCAAACTTTGTGAAATATATGAGATTTTGATATTTTGAGGAATAGATCAGATTTTGACCATAATTTACACAGCTATTTACCTTTAAAAAAATGGAATCCCCTGTATAAATCAAATTGTATATATTGACTCATTGATCGTGCCCCATTTGTAAACCTTGGCCATTTAATATCAAGAAAACATTACCTTCAATCACAATTCTTCCTTTCGTCTGCCATTTATAGTTCCATTTTGACTTAGCATGGAATTAATTTTTATATATTTATTTTATAGTAGGACGTGAGTGAGTAATTATTTGGTTCAGTGTGATCCACATACCTAAAACATTTTTTCACTTACAGAGGAAGTAATATAATTAAATGATCCATAAGTAAATAATACATCAGGATTAATCCAATGTCAATAACTCTAAAACAAACAAAAGCGAAATCAAATTCAAACGTACTTCGAATAAAATAACAAACCAATGATTAGTCCAATCTCAAATAAAGAGAGCAAATGAAATAATAAATCAACTACACCAAAAATGGAAAAATGAGTTTATACTACTCAAAATGCCTTCTTCCATAGTTGATATATATCCCTTAGAAACACTCCTACTCCTTGATTGCATTGTAAAAAATATGCTGTCCCTTCTCCCAACGGCCGCCTAATGTAACCACCTTATCGTTACACGTAAATTCCATCGTGTATTCGTTGTAGCTTCGGTAAATCTCACCCAAAGTCTTGAGCCACGAAGCTCCTAAGACTAGGTTTGGAGCATGAATGGGGAGCACAAATAAATCAACAACAACCTCATGTCCTTGAAGTGAAATATTGACGTTGTTACATTTTTCTTTACACACGAATATCGACCCATTGCCCACACAAACACGGAAAGGATTGATTGGTGTAACATGCAGCCAATATTTCTTGACAATTTCGGGTTGGATGAAATTATATGTACTGCTTCCACTGATTAAGGTTTCGACATAAACTCCCGAAATCTTACCTGTCACTTTCAACGCACGGGGAGGGTCGAATCTCCGTTTCAACGCCTCCAAGAATTCAGGCCATGTTGTCACCAAATTGTTATCATGCTGGTGAAGGAGCCAATTGGACGCCCGGTGTTCAAAAAGTAGTCCAACTAAGCGTAGACGGTCCTTTTCCGACGTTTCAAAGTAGTCGAAATAGGATTGGACCTTGTGAATCCAACCTAATGGGTCATCTCCGTTGAACTTTGGAGGATCAATCCGAAGCTTGGCCTTCTTCGCGGCAAAAATTGCGTCTCCGTTGTTGCCAAGTTCCAACCTTAAACTTTTTATGGCTGACAGAATCTCTTCTTGAGAATTATCAGCATGAGTTTCTGTTGCCATGATTGAATGTGATTCTTATATTGGTAGTTTGGTGAGGAAGATAAATAAATAAAACACACACAAGTTTGATTCTTATACATAGGCAAAGAGAAATCCTACTTTATAGAAAATTAAACTTAAAGGAAAACCTAATTTGAAAGAAGGAATTATACATAGGCAAAGAGAAATCCTACCTTATAGAAAATTAAACTTAAAGGAAAACCTAATTTGAAAGAAGGAAAAATATTAATTTGAAAGAAGGAAAAATATTACTCCTAATATTTTTCCATCTACTAATTCTAATAACTGGAAAATAAATAGAACCAAAAATATAAATTGCTTCTTATGTTCCAATACTGCATCAATATATTAGGTAATTGTATATGAGTTATGTCTTTTGTGTGGAGATTTCGAGAAAATTTGGAAAGATTCGATTACCATAGTTAAAATTAAATTAAGATATCAAGAAAAGTTGGTAAGATTGCTTACTTTAGATATCGAGATTTTAGAGTATAATCCTGTCCCAAAAAACCTAAACAGGCCCAAAACAGGCCCATGTAGGATAGTTATAACCTCAATCCTCTTGAGAGTATGGCCCTTTTTTTAATCTTTAGAGTTGATCTTTGCTTTGAGATTTTTATTGATGTGAATTGAGATTTTAAGATGAAATACACTAGAAAAATTTGAAATTTTGTGATTTAATTAGAGGATTTCAAATTTTATGGAATCTAGACCAGATTTTGATATGGCTATTTACCTTTAAAAAAATGGAGTCCCCTGTATAAGTCAAATTGTATATATTGATCGTGCCCCATTTGTAAACCTTGGCCGTTTTAATGTCAAGAAAACATTACCTTCAAACATTTACTTTCCACAATATAGGTGTCATGCCCCAATTGTTAGTTAATCATCATTACTAACGACTATGGAAAATATTCAATCACAATTCTTCCTTTCGTTCGCCATTTATAATTCCATTTTGACGTGACATGGATTTTAAGAAATTGTTTAACTTTATAAAGTAAAATGAAAAAATGAGTGTGGGCTCAAATTTTATATACGGATTTTACAATAAGACGTGAGTAATTATTTGGTTGAGTGTGATCCACATACCTAAAACATTTTTTCACTGACGGAGGAAATAATATAGTTAAAACTGATCCATAAGTAGATTATACATCAGTATTAATCCAATTTCAATAACTCTAAAACAAATAAAAACGAAATCAAATCCAAACATACTTTGAATAAAATAACAAACCAATGATTAGTCCAATATCAAAGAAAGAGAGAAAATGGAATAATAAATCAACTATGACAAAAATGGAAAAAATGAAGAATTGAAGTCCTCTGAGCTAAATAAGAATATAGGAAGCACAACCTCATTAGGCTCATTGCATATCATTCTTCATGAATGTGCTTTAGCTAATTAGCTTTTAATAATCTTTTAGAAAGGAATTTTGTGGGGGTTTGATCTTTAAAATGGATCTTTGCTTAGAGATTTTGTGAAAGCGGTAAAGATATTATTTTCTCATAAATATTTTGTTTTATTGAGATCCCCATCTACTTGCTATTCCAATGAGTGAGGAAATTGAATTCGGGCTTTGGTGGAGCAAGGCAAGAAATTAAATGACGGATAGCTTCAAAATTAATTATTTTGGATATATTATTTTGTTGTTGTTTTGAAATCTAGAATCTTTGCTACTCCTATTAATTAAGATAAGCATCGTTGTTAATTTTCTTGAGCTTAATTCGGCAGTCTCGCATGCTTGGGGCAATTAATGTGTGATGTTTTGCAAATAATGCATTTTAAAATTTGCAATGTTAGGGTGTGATCATTGCTAACTTTCATAAATTGCAATTCTGTTAACTCATCAACGCCGTGTATTATAAATGTTAATATGATGACATTAAAATATCAACACATAATATCATATTGACATATTTAATACATTACGTTAATGAGTTAGCAAACTTTATTAAAATTATATCTCCACCGACTTAGGTGGAGAATCTAGAATGCCCAAGATATAAGATAATTAATTAGAATATGCTAGACCATGTAAAAGTATCTATCTTAACCGACTTGGAAAAAGTAATGATTAGAGATTAATCTAGAATAGGTAAAGTATGTCGGTTGGTTTGTATGCCACCGACATTGGATGCCTATAAATAGGTATAGATGCTTGATTAGTGTGTGTGAGTAAGTACACAAGAGAGTGAGTGGGTGCACTAGTTAAGTGTGCGTGAGTGTGTACGAGAGTTACTGTGCGAGGTGTGTCCTCGTAGAGATAGAGGTGTGTCCTCGGGCACATATTGTGCTCTGCAATACAGTATGTAGTTTGAACTTCTAAAATTTACAAAATAATCTGAATTTAGATGTGATTTCATTTAAGTAGAATGTCGACGTTTGAGATGAATTTTTTGTTGTATTTGTTGGGTGCATTTTAGATCTGACAATGTTAAAATTTCCGAACTTTTTACACATCAATTTCTTGTAGCACAGATCATTGTAAATTTGTTTGCAAAATACAGAACATAAATTGGCTTACTTCTTAACATAATTTAATATATTGCAACAACTCAAACACAAGCTCTCATGACATCCAAAAACAGAAAAATTAAGAAAGAAAATTCGAACAAACTCAAGAAAGAGTTCCAATTTAAACACAAGGCAAGCACACAATCCTCCTTTTGTCTTTCAATCTAAGTTCCCCTTCGTGTTGGTGGAGCTTTGTCGCATCTCTTCTTCGTCTTATATCTATAACCAGCCCCGAAAAAGAATTCGACTAACCATTTTGGCCTTCCACTTCTTATTATCATGTAACCAATTCCAATCCCAACTACGAATCCACTTCCATATCCCATTACAACACATCGCCAACCAAATCCATCTATGAATTCATATTCATCATCTCCATCTTCTTCTTCTGCCTGCAACCATGTCCCATTATTGCATTTAATTGTCAACGGAGCTCCGCACAATCCCCAATTTCCCATATAGGAATCATTCTCAAATGTGGAGAACTGATTAGCTTGAGGTATATGCCCAACAAGATGGTTCATTGAAAGGTTTAGTTTGGCAAGAAATGTCAACCTTGTCAATTCACTTGGAATTTCTCCATCCAATTTGTTTGCTGACAAGTCCAACGATTCGAGGTCAGTCATGTTTCCTAGAGACGAAGGTATATGTGCTATGAGGCTATTATGGGACAGGTTCAAGTATTTGAGAATCGTAAGATTTCCTATGGAATGTGGAATAGTCCCGGAGAAATTATTGGAGGATAAGTCAATTGCTGTGAAGGTTTCCAGTAGTCTTTTCAACAACTGATCCTTACCTTTCAAGGTGACTATCATATCCACAAAATTTAGATACTGCTCATCTTCTCTTTCATAGGAACTCTCTGTGTCATCTCTTTGCTTTGCGTCTATCATTTCTCTGAAATTCTTGAAGTATCTTTCAGGTAGAGAGCCTACAAATGCATTATGAGATATATCTAGAACTTGTAACAAAGGAAATGGAAGTTTCATTGGTGAAGGAAGTGATAAGTTGCCATCACACTTGTTAGACTTCAACACTAGCACTTTAAGCTTGGGAAGGTGTTCCATCCAAAAGGGAAATTCGTCTTGTATTCTATTATTTGCAATGTCGAGACCCCTTAGACGTCGACAATTGACTAAGGATTTAGGTAACCGTCCGTGGAATTCGTTATTACCCAAATTAATGGACAAAAGACTACAATTCTTAGATATGATAGATGGAATGAGGCCACTAAGGTGATTCATGTTTAGGTGAAAGATGGTCAATGATCTGCTGTAGTTTCCAAAGCATTGTGGCAGTCTTCCTTCCAGAGTGTTATTTGAGAGAAGAAGATAATCAAGGCGTGACAACTTGCAGATGGAGGATGGGAGCTCACCATTTAATTTGTTGGAAGAGAGTTGTAAGAACTCTAGATTTGATATATTTCTAATGGTGGATTGTATTGGACCTTAAACAATTTATTTGAAAGGTTAATAAGTATATAGATCAAATTTATTTATATTGAAAAATTCACATACATGACATTTTAGTCAATGTAACGGTATGGAGGTTATCCGCATTATATATTACTCCCTCTGTCTGAACTTAATTGTCACTCTTGGAGTGGGCACGAGTTTTAAGAAATGTAAAGAAAAGTTAGTTGAAAAAGTTATTGGAATGTGGAACCCACTTTTTATATTAATTTTATATTAAAATGTGACTGAATTGAGTTAGTGGAATGTGAGATTTACTTACCATTTATGGTAAAAATAAAGTGTGACAAATAAATTAGGGGCGGACCGAAATGGAAAAGAGTGACAATTAAGTTGGGACGGGGGGAGTAACATTTTAAGAAAAGGGACCACATAAAATCAAAATGCTAGTTGTCAAGATGACCAATCTTTCATGAAATAACTCCCATAAATCAGACTGTTTAAATAAAGTTAGAACTTTCAGATATAAAAGTATTGGCGAAAATATCACTATTCACCCTGGTGTATGAACTTTTCAATGTTCGGAGTAATGAAATTCTGGTCCAATCTACCTAGCTTGCATATAGGAAATCATTATAATAAAAACTATTATAAAAATGACATAATATGCTATGTATTCTTAGAGTTATAAAAATTCCCAATAAGATTATTTAATGAATGTGAAGTTGCAAAGGAGAATGGGAACTCACCATTTAATTCGTTGGAAGAGAGATCTAAGAAATCCAGATTTGAAAGATTTCCGATAGTGGACATAATTGGACCTTCAAACCATTTATTCGAAATATAATAAGGATATAAATAAAATTTCTTTACATCTAAAATTGTACATGCATATCATGTTGTGAACTAAACTAATACACCATATTGTAGATATATAAAAAGCACCATTTAATTTGTTGGGACATAATTGTGGATGGTACAAGTTTGGGACACAGCCATAATTCATATGGTAATATCACGAGGAACAAAATTCGGTGTTCTAAAATATATAGATTATTCATGTTAATACCAAGAGTAATGAAATTCAGGTCCAATCTGCCCGCCTAGTTTGCATATAGGAAATCATTATAACAAAAACTATTATAAAAATGACATAATATGCTATGTATTCTGAGTGTTATAAAAATGTCCAACAAGATTATTTAGTGAATGTCAAGTTCTAGAGGAGAATGGGGCTCACCATTTAATTTGTTGGAAGAGAGATTTATGAAATCCAGATTTGAAAGATTTCCAATAGTGGATGGTATTGGACCTACAAACCATTTATTTGAAATATAAGAAGGATATAAATCAAATTTCTTTTCATCTATAATTGTACTCCACATGCATATCATGTTGTGAACTAAACTAATACTCCATATTGTAGATAAAAGCACCATTTAATTTGTTGGGACATATATAGTCGTAAGTCATAAGTATAGATTCTCAACTGTACGTGGATGGTACAAGTTTGGGACATAGCCGTAACTCATATGGTAATATCCCAAGGAACAAAGTTCGTGTTCTAGCAGTCATGTAGGGAATCACTATAACAAAATATTCTAGAAATGTCATAATATTTTAGGTAATTTAATTATATTGAGAGGGGAATGATATGCTACATGCTTTAGGTGAGCTCCTTATGTGAGTACCACTCTCGTTTGACGCACATTTAACGTTTTTCGTTTTGATTTATATATTTAGTTTGATTCCAATACATTAAAAAATAATAATGAAATTTTCAATTTTACGAAATTTATAAAATCAAAGCTTGATTTGTTATTTATTAATTTATTTTGAAATTATAGAGAATATGAGCAAATTAAGAAGGTTCATGTATTTGAGTATCTTAAGATTTCCTATGGAATATTCCCAAAGAATCTATTGGAGGACAGATAAATTGTTGTGAAGGTTTCCAATAGTCTCTTAAATAACTGATCATGACCTTTCAAGTTGAGCCTAATCTCCATGTAACTTAGAAACTCATCATATTTAATTTCTACTGGCTCAATCTTTGTTAAGAAATTGTTGATATATGTTTGAGGTAGAGAGCCTAGATAATCATTATGGGATACATCAAAAACTTGCATCCTAGGAACTGGAAACTTGGTTCGTGAAGGAAGCGAGATGTTACCACCAAACTTGTTAGACCTCAACACTAGTACTCGAAGCACGCGTGGGCCTTCCATTCAAAGTATTATATGAAAGAAAAAGAAAACGAAGGCATGACAAGTTGCAGATGAAGGATGGGAGCTAACCATTTAATTTGTTGGAAGAGAGTTGTAACAACTCCAGGTTTGAAATATTTCCGATTGTGGGTGAAATTGGACTTTCAAACAATTTATTTGATAAAAGAAGGATATAAATCAAACTTATTCATACACATGCATGGAATTTTACTCATCGTAACAATATGTTTGTTATCTGCATTAGGAGGCTCATATTTCCATTTTAGCCCGTCTGCAAATAGGAGTCTCGATTCATTTTTACAATAAATGATAATAGACCCCACATACCACTAACTCATTCCACTCTAAAAGTGGAGTAATATATACAAGTAAAATTCATATTCCACTAACTTGTTTCCACTCACTTTTCTAAATATTTTTTAAAAGCGATGCTGGAAAGAAATGGTACTCCTTATGGTGGACGGAGGGAGTAACATCTTGTGGTAGAGATAGCTCACCATTTTGTTGTCAAGATTATTCAAGATATGTCAAGTAGCATATAGGGGATGAGAGCTCACCATTTAATTTGCTAGAAGTGAGATCTAAGGACCACAGAGTTGTAAAATTTCCAATGGTGGATGGTATTGGACTTTGATAAGGCTAATTTCGTGCATCAGTTATGTGGTGAAAAACACTTTATTTTACTAGGTCTAACGCAATTTTTAAGCCAGGTGTGTGAAGGAATCGCTAGATCAAGGAAGAGCCGGAGGCAATGGACTAGCGAAGGAAAACGAAGGAAAGTGAGCAGAGTTGAAGAGAAATATGGCTGGACGAAGGGAGTCAAAAGCTGAGGGCAACAAAGACTATTCATTACCTCGCTGGACCCACTTCTACGCCTATAAAAAGAGGAGCATGCAGCACACAATACATACATGATTTCGCTCTTAGCTCACACACTCACACACACACTTGGGAAATGGGAATTCTGGGGTAGTTAGGGGTTCATCTTCGGCGAAAGTCAGTGGTAACACCGTCCTCTCGGAGGGCGAAGAAACAATCCTATTTACATTCAGTTTTTCGCACTTTTATTCCGTCGAACTTCATCGTTTTGGAAGTCGATTTGGATGTTGCTGCTTATCGGTTATCCATGCATTTAGCTTATGTCATGTTGGTGTTTATCTTGAGTTGATTTACGATTCTAAGTTTTTGTTTGAGGTTTATTTTGGCAGTGAAATGTTATTCTCTGTTTTGGATAATTCTGTGCTTGATCTGGGAAAGAGGTTGTGGATCGGTGGTTGTTTGGCGAATCTGTAGCTATGGATATACTTTTGGTCGGAGTTTGTGTCGGATGCTTGGATCCGGAGTGGATTTAGCATCCGAGGTTGGATCTAAACAGGGGAATCAAGTTGTGCATGGATTTTGAGTTTTCTGCTTTCTTTCTGTTTTACTTCGTCTAGTAATCGTAGATCTGCTTAGTTTAAATTGTTTTTTTTTTTCGGTTTATTTGCGTTAAATCAAGTCTGCTTCGTTTTAATTACGTTCTATCTCTGTTTTATTGAAATTTTATGCAAATTGATTGGAAAAGATGATGTCGCTGTTAGTTAGTACTTTAGTTAGTTGTTTTCCAGCTTTTCATCCGTATTCTACCTTTTCAGAAAATGGTCTCCACCGTCAGTTGTTTTCCCCGGTCTAGGTAATTAGAGGATAGTTTCATAGATCTAGAGAGTGTCCCGCGTGTTTTAGTTATATGCATAACTTCTTTTCTGCCTAGATCTAGATGTTAGAGTAACATGCTTCAATTACCAAGTTTAGTTTAATTTCCTCAACCCAAAAATTTCGTGGCAGCAGCCAACCCAAAAATAGTTCCGAGTCCTTGAACCTGTTTATTGCGCATTCATCTCTGTGGGATCGATCCCTACTTCCCTGTGCTAATTTTAGTACACGTGGTTGGGGGTTTTGAAAAGGTATTCTGTGTGTCCGACGACTGAGTTCTTTCGACGATCCGTGAGTTCCTAGACCTGTGATCTAGTGGATTCACTGGACCTAGGAGGCTTGTTATTTCTTACTGTGCACACAGTCTAAACTAAACCAACACAACGAAAAGTTTTTGTGTGTGAGGTCTTCAAATGGCGCCGTTGTCGGGGACTTGGATAGCGTTAATTGTTATTGCGTTTGAGGATTTGGTGTAAATAGTTTAATTTCTGTTATTTTGTTTTTCTTGACAGTTTATGAACACGGGCTTCCATTCTGGTAGTTGGGCTAGTTCATCTGGGTCAGGAAGCAGCCGATATAAGTGGCAGGTCAATGAGTCTACGTCCACTATTACCACCAGATCAGGGTTAAGGACAGTAGACCCATTTCCGTTCGAATCAGAAAGTAAGAAGGAGTGGAACTCGTCAGGAGAAGAGGACCCGAAGTTGTCTACAGAAACAGAGCTTTCCGAAACAGGGGGAGAAGAAGACGACGAGATGGCACACTTGGAAGATCCCGATCCGGAGATAGGTGCACTCACTGCGCATCTAGACGGTGAACCCGCTCATGACATAGTCTCGAACCCGCGCCGGAGGTCTATCGATATCAAGACAAATGTGCTTGGGGTTTTTCCCACATTCTCTGGACGAAGGAACGAATGTCCCTATGAATTCCTGAACGAGTTTAGTAAACTGTGCAGCATCCAAAAGCGACCCAACGAGGCTACTGAGGAGGACTACCGGTTGCATGCAGTCCCATTTGCCCTTAAGGGGGAGGCTAATACTTGGCTGTTGAGACTTCCACCAGACTCGATCAACACATGGAAGGATTTCAAACTGGAGTTCCTGGATTATTTTTTCCCAGCCAACAAGACGAACGCTCTGAAGAAGGAGATTCAGGAGTGCAAGCAAGAGTATGATGAGTCTTTGAGCTCTTACTGGTCCCGGTTAAAGGGATTGTTGGATGCTTGTCCGAACCACAGGATGATCGAGGCAGAGACTTACTATCTGTTTTACGAAGGTGCAAACCCTGAATCAAAGGACTTGATGAATTCCTCGAGCGGGGGAAATTTTACCAAGAATAAAGCTAGTGAAGCCAAAGAGATTTTGGGAAGATTAATCGAGGTGAAAAAGGCCTATGATAACCCGCGGAGCATATTGAGGAGGGGATCAGCCAATGCAGTAACAGAGCAAGACGACAAGAAAGTGGAGGACAAGATAGATAAATTGGAGAAAGCTCTGTTGAATGCTATTGAGAAATGCAACCCTCATGCCCCACAAGGAAATGAGAGATCCCAAGGTCTAGAGGAAAGGCAACTTTAACCTTATTACAGTCAACCCCGGAGGAGAGTACCAAGCCCAGGCAAATTCGATGGGGAGCTGGAATCCAGATAGAAGTTGGAACCAAGGAAGGCAAAAGGAGGCCCCATGGAGGACTCAACCCAATTTTAGATGGACTGACAATGATCAAAGTCGGCCACCCCCACTGCAACTCACAAATTATGCACACCCTCCAGAGAGGCAGTCCAACAGGTCAGGGAGAAATCAAGAGTGGCAACTACAATTGGGTACAAGTATCAGGACCATACTAATTGGGGAAGCATGAATTAGAATGATCCAGGGAGCTCCTATGTGCCACCTCACCAGAGGAATAACCAAGGGAACTATCAGAATTCCGAATTCCCAACCAAATCACCAAGAGAATCAAGGGTCGAGCAACCAGTACAATAACCACCAAGGGAATCAGGGTAACTATCGACAAACCCAAGGACAGAACCAAGGTCAAGGATCAAATTCTAATCAATCCAACTCCAGGCCACAAAGGAGTTTGGATGACATGGTCCACGACCTAGTGAATTCACATCAGTTCATGCAGAATAACTTGCAAGACGCTCAATTGGAACACCAAGCAGCTATGGACATGATGGCAAAACAGCTGTCCCAGATCGCGGTTTCTTTGAATGAGATGTGGGGAAATGAAGGAAAACTTCCTGCCACGGTCAAGCCACCCGACCGAGCAAACATTAGTCATATTACCTTGAGATCCGGGAGGGGCTATGAAGGACCGACATTGGAGATCGACGAAGAAATATCCGCACAGGCAAATAAAGGGAAGGAGAGTCAGGTGTTTCAAGGAAATAGCCCTGGACCCAGGGAAGTTCCTGTTCAGGATGACCTCCAGAAAGGAGATTTAGGGGGATCTCTACCTCGGGAAGCTGATCCATTTTTCCTAGATCCAGAGCCTGAGTTAGTAAGTAAGGAAGAAAGTGGGGAAGCTGGCGAAATCCCGGCTGGGAGTTCCACAAATGCGGTGAAGCGAGCAAAGTCGTTTCCACACCGAGGAGAAGCAAAGAAAAAGAAGGATGATACAGAGGACCTCATGAAGATTTTTAGCAAACTGGAAATCAATCTGCCCTTTTTGCAAGCCCTGAAGATGCCTGCCTTTAGCAAGTTCATCAAGGAATTCATAGCTGGGAAGACCAAGCCAGACGGGAAGATTGTGATAGGGGAGAACGTATCAGCTGTGATACAAAAGAAAAGGATGCCTTCGAAATGCACAGACCCAGGTATGTTATGTTCACATTACCCATTTCTCTAGGGGACATAAGAGTCGAGCATGCTATGTGTGATCTAGGGGCGTCCATAAATGTTTTACCGCTTTCGATCTACAAGAAACTGACAGGGGTTAGGATGGTCGCCACCAAGGTGGTAATCCAGTTAGCAGATAGAACTTGCATATATCCTAAAGGAGTGTTAGAAAATGTCATAGTCAAGGTGCATGATTTTCTATATCCTGCTGATTTCTATGTTATCAAGATGAATGATAATGAGTCTGCTGAGTCTAGTGGCGTGCTTTTATGGAGACCATTCTTGCGCACTGCTAAGACCATTATCAATGTCTTTGATGGAACAATTTGCTTGGATTATAATGGGGAAAAATATACATTTAGCATAGTGAGGGGATGAAAAGTCCATTGGATGTTGAGAATTTGTATGCTCTAGATGTTATTAACCCCCTGGTCCAAGAATATCTTGAGACAGAATTGATACAGGAACAAATTGACAACTCGGAGTTGAGCCATTTAATCGATCAAGAAGTTGTAGGGTGGTGTGCAGCAATGAACACAAAGAAATTGACAGATGATGAACTAACAGAGTCCATCATGGAGTTTTGCGGAAATCCCGAGTCAGCTCGATCAAGGGGATCAGCCCATGTGGCTAGTCTGGAGAATTCTCCTGGGTCTGGGAAGGAGACATTACCCGAAATTGCAGAAAAAAATCCCTTGCCCCAGGAGACGAATAACACTAAGAAAGAACTGAAGACGCTTCCACCAGGTCTCATGTATGCTTACTTGGAAGAGAATGAGACATTCCCAGTGATAGTCAACAGTAACTTGACCGAGGAGCAGGAGAAGGAACTTTTGGAAGTAATCAAGCGGAACAAGAAAGTAATAGGGTGGACTCTCTCTGATTTAGTAGAAATCAGTCCTGATCTTTGTATGCACCACATCCGTTTAGAAGAGGGTGCTAAGGCTCACCGAGACGCACAACGGAAACTGAATCCGAACATGCGAGAGGAAGTTCTGAAGGAGGTGTTGAAATTGCTCTCTCCAGGGATCATCTACTCCATTCCGGACAGTGAGTGGGTCAGTCCTGTCCATATGGTGCCCAAAAAGTCTGGAATACAGGTTGTTAAGAATGAAAAGAACGAGTTGGTGCCCACTAGGCTTGTGACTGAATGGAGGATGTGCGTCGATTATAGGAAGCTGAATGAGACCACGAAGAAGGATCATTTTCCCTTACCTTTCATTGATCAGATGTTAGAAACATTGGCTAGCAAACAGTATTTTAGTTTCCTTGATGGCTATTTCCATATCTACGTTAACCCAGAGGACCAAGGGAAAACCACATTCACGTGCCCTTTTGGTACGTATGCATACCGAAGAATGCCGTTTGGATTGTGTAATGCACCAGGAACGTTCCAGCGGTGTATGATGAGTATTTTTTCAGATTTGCTTGAAGTATGCATTGAGATATTCATGGATGATTTTACCGTATACGGGAATTCATTCGACACCTGTTTAGCCAGCCTTGATCTAGTATTGAAAAGATGCCAAGGAGAAGCACCTAGTTTTGAATTTCGAAAAATGTCACTTCATGGTGACTGAAGGTATTGTCCTGGGTCACGTTGTTTCTGAAATAGGAATACAGGTGGACAAGGAAAAGGTAGACGTAATATCAAAGTTACCTTACCCCACGAACCAAAAGGAAGTTAGAGGCTTCCTGGGTCACGCGGGATTTTATAGAAGGTTTATCAGGGATTTCGCGAAAATAGCGCAACCGCTCACTCATTTATTGCACAACGATGTGGAATTCGTCTTTGACGAAGGATGCAAGAAGGCATTTCAGTTGCTCAAGGACAGACTCGTGTCAGCACCAATTATCAGGGCGCCAGACTGGAATCATCATTTTGAGATAATGTGCGACGCGAGTGATTTCGCTGTGGGAGCTGTCTTAGGGCAAAAGATAGACGGAAAAAGTTATGTGATCTTATATGCATCCAAGACTCTAAATCAAGCTCAAAAGAACTATGATACCACGGAGAAGGAAATGTTGGCTGTCGTGTACTCATTTGAGAAGTTCCGACCCTATCTGCTTGGGTCGAGGGTTATAGTTTTCACAGATCACGCAGCGATAAAGTACTTACTGGCTAAGAAAGAGTTTAAACCGAGGTTAATCCGTTGGGTGTTGCTTTTGTAGGAGTTTGATTGGGAAGTGAGAGACAAAAGAGGAACGGAGAATAGAGTAGCTGACCACTTGAGCAGAATTCATCAAGGGGAAACGGAAGAGGCCATACCCGATGCCTTTCCTGAAGAGCATTTGTATTATCTAGGGGAATCCCCTAGATGGATCATTTCGGAGGCGGTCTTGGCATTAACTGGTCTAGGAGAATCCGACAAAGGGAAGCGAACATTGCACACAGAACCATGGTTTGCTGACTTAGCAAATTACTTGGTCACGGGAGAGGTGCCAAGTTCAGACGAAGTTTCTCGGGCCCAGAAGATGAAAATTAAAAGTGAAGCCAAATATTACTTTTGGGACGATCCTTGCTTATGGAAGATGTGTTCGGATCAAGTGATTAGACGCTGCATTCCCGAATGGGAACAAAGAGATGTGCTGATTCATTGCCACACCCTGGCGTGTGGAGGTCACTTTGGGCCAAGAAAAAACAACGAGGAAGGTGCTGGATAGTGGTTTCTACTGGCCGACACTGAATAAAGATGCCTTCGAGTTTTGTCAGTGTTGCGAGAGGTGCCAACAGACCGGAGGAATTTCAAGGAAGGACGAGATGCCCCAGGTCCCAGTAATTGTTTGTGAAATCTTCGACGTATGGGGGATGGACTGCATGGGACCATTTCCATCATCCTGTGGGAACACATATATTGGTTGCAATAGACTATGTGTCTAAATGGATAGAAGCCAAGGCTACCACGACATGTTAATCGAAGGATGTGTCAACAGATACGAAGTTCCTCGAGCCATCATCTCAGATCAAGGAACACATTTCTGTAATCGCACCATCGAGGCTCTGATGAAGAAATATGGTGTTCACCATAGGGTATCTACCCCGTACCACCCTCAGTCTAACGGCCAAGCAGAAATTTCTAATCGCGAGATCAAGGCAATATTGGAGAAGACAGTTAATCTGTCAAAGAAAGACTGGAGTAAAAGGCTCGGTGATGCATTATGGGCCTACAGAACTGCTTTCAAAACTCTTATCGGAATGTCGCCTTATAGGCTGGTGTTTGGCAAAATGTGCCACTTGCCCGTGGGTATAGAGAACAAGGCGTACTGGGCGGTCAAGGAGATGAATATGAAGCCTTCGGCTTGTGAAGAGCAGAGGAAGCTACAGTTACAAGAGCTGGAGGAGTTACGGCTGGAGTCTTATGAGTCTGCCATGTGGTATAAAGAAAGGACAAAGTTATGGCATGACAAGAATCTCCGAGTCAAGGAACTCCATGTGGGACAGAAGGTGCTCCTTTTCCAATCCTGGCTCAAGCTGATGCCAGGAAAGTTGAAATCTAAATGGATCGGTCCATATACCATTATCGGCCTTCGGGCGAATGGAGCAGATCCAGGGAAGTGCCTCTAACTCTATCCATTTCCTTGTTAATGGTCATAGAGTGAAAGTCTATAGGGACAATTCTGAGTTGTGTGTAGTGGAGGAAGTGCCACTACGCGCACTCTCTATTATCACCTAGTCAGACAAGGAGATATTCTCGATGAATTCCTGGGTCAGGTTAATTGGTTGACACTTTAAATATATACACTGAACCAGGAAATCTCGAGAATACTTAAACGGAGTGTGTAAATAGTTTAATTGCGTTTTAAACATAGGAAAATCCAAAAAAATGTATATAAAATTTAAATCTTCCAAAAATATTTTTGAAGCACCAGACTCCGTAGGAAAACCGATGTCTTATATTCTAACCTTGACCTAGGAGTCTGGCGTCTTCAATTTCTTTTAAGTATAATGTCATGGTCAGGGAAATCAGCTAGGGAAGGAGAGTCTAGAGAAGGATGTCGAGGAGGGATGGAGATAATTTGAATTTCAAATTTGGCCGATATTTATGGGAGGTGTACGGTTGCTTACATCACGCCTGCAACCGCACCATCTTTTCACCAAAAAGACGAACCGGCAGTTTCTCTCTCCAATAATCCCGATCGACAAACTGCATTTTCTCTCCCTTCTCTCTACTTTGTTTCTCTCTCAAGAAAGAAACAAAACCCTAACCAATTTCGACCAAGTTTTTCTTTGTTTTTCAGAATTACAGTGATGGACCCAACTCAGGCCACCAGGAGATCGCAGCCGGAGATGTACGACGCGATTCTACTGGCAGAACTGACGCAAAAATTGGGAAGCGTCGAGAAGGCGAGAGAAGTTTACGCTCTGTTCTCCGCAGCCTGATAACATCTGCGGCGGCCATACCACCACCGACGATTCCAGTGGATTCGACGGCACAAATCGCAGTTCCTCATGAAGAAAGGCCTCAAGATTCAACCAGGGTACCGGACTCTGGTTCTCAACAAGCAGAAACCGCTTCACGGGAGGCGGATAAAGATGAGGAGGCGGATGAACTGCTGGCTGAAGGTGGGAAAAATTATGGTGAAACGGAGGTGGAGAGCAAACGACAAGGTAATGGAAACCCTAACTCTGAGGGTGAGAAAAAGAGGGAAACCCCTGTTCGAAAAGAGATTGCTGAGGGGGAAACCCCCTGTTATGAAAGAGATTGTAGAAGGGGAAACCCATGTTCCAGATTTGATAGCTGAGGGGGAAACCCCTATGGAGACTGGGGATGAAACCCCAAGGGATTTTAGGGGTGCCACTCCTGAACCCATGGAGGAGGGGGCGACCCCGAGTGATGTCGGAAGGGAAACCCCTGTTTATATCGAGGGGGGACCCCGATAGTGGATGATGTGGGGAAAACCCAGGAAAGCTTTTGGAAGAAACAAACCTAGATACTACTGTAGTGTCGGAGTCCGTCGAGGAAGGGCTAGATCTGATTGTGGACCTGGTGGACGACCAGGGGGAAGACGAACCCCCGATAGACAAGAGAGCAGAGAGGAGAAGGGCCAGGAGGAGTCTGCTTGACGAAGTGGACGACTTGGTATCCTCTGATAGAGAATTCCTTACTCGAGGGATAGACGCTGAAGAGGCAGAAGAATGTCGCCTAGTCAAGGAAAGGGCAAGGAAAGGAAAGGCAGCTGCGACCCAGTCAACACGGTCGAGGAAAGCTCCCTCCGTCACGGAGGTTGAGGAGACCCTTTCCCCAGTAACCGAAGTTTCCTCTACCGAAGAACAAGACAAGCCTACTCCTGGGTCCGATTTCGAACTTGGAGAATCTGATGAGGGGGTTAGTCATGAGCGCCCAGAGGTATGGCTGACTAAGGAACTGCTGGAGTCGATGAGGTGTTTCGACGATCAGAAACGGGCCACGGTGTACAAAGAGAGATGCAGTGCAAGGAAAAGGGCTAAGTCTGGAAAGCAGTACAGTCCCAAGGAGCTTCGAATGATTGCATGCAATGAGGATTTCCGTGCGTTTATATACGCGATCGGATTCGAGTGGTTGTTGAAGCACAACCATGAGAAGGTGCTGGTGGATTTGGCACAAGTTTTTCTCAATGTTCCGGTTAAAGAACACTTCTGACCTCGACGCGGACTCGATAACATTCAGGCTTTTTAATGAGGAACATGAAATGAGCATCCGAGAGTGGTCCTTAAGGATGAGTTTGTTTACCAAGGCCGAAGATGATGAAGGCATATGGAACGAAAGGATGATAGGCGTACCCAAGAACACGCCAGGGTTCAAAGTGCAGGCAGCGTGGGAGCTGGTCACCCACACCAAGGCAGGGGCGTTTAAGTCCAGCTACTCCAAGGCCTCTCACATTGAGGACCGAATCCTCCGTTTTGCCCAGGCGTTTATCAGCTACAACTTGATGGGAACTGCAAATGCAACACTGACAACGACCGACCTCTATTTCACTTGGTGCATGGCGAAAGGCGTAAAGGTGCATCTAGGCTACTGGCTTGCTCAAGCATGTCATCAAATGACAAGCAACCCTGCTCGACATATGTACACCTGCCATCTCCTAGGTGCCTACCTCCAGCGGAATATTGAAATGAAGATAGCCAAAACCGTTCCTTTTGTCGAGATGTGCGAGCCCCCGGAGGTTTTCGGTGTTGAATACTTTTTCAATAAAGGGTTGCTCCAAGCTCACGGCAAAGAGACCTTCTTCTACACGGTATGAGACAAGGTGAAAACGGAGGCTGAAGAGGATGAGGAGGCGGTGCCGAGTGAAGAGGTCGAGGAGTTGAGGAAAGATGTCCAAGAGGTACGGAAAGAAATGCAAGTGATGAGAAAGGAGATGGTGAGAGAGCTGGGCGGTATAAGGAAAGAGTTGAACGGGAACCGTGAAGAGATAAAGACCCTGCGGGGGAACATTGCGGACCTGGCGGTGAAGTCCGCCAAGCAAAATGAGCGGATGACGGAGGCTGTGGAGCTAGTAATGAAGATGTTGAAATGGTTGGAAAGGACACTCCCCTTGACCCAATCGAAGGTACTTCCTGGGTCCAGCAGCGAGGACAAGCAACCAGGCCAGGGCAGTTCCTCCGTCTAGCGACCACCGCCAGCGCTCAAGCAAATGGTCACCCCACCCGCATCTAAGCCAGTCTCAATCCCATCAAAATCAAAGTCTCTGACGTTAAAGAAACCAGTGTCTGATCAACCAGAGGAGAAAGAAGAGGAGCCGGAGCTGCCGGCGAGAAAGAAAGCGGAGATGACCCGACCCGGGATCCCACCCCAATCTGGCTCTCGAGGGAGCTAGACCCAGAAGTGAATCACCCCATGACCAAGTAACTTTTATTTTCTACTTTCCGTTATATCTGTTTTTTTTATATACATATCTTTGTTTTATCTGTGACTCCGTAAATATTTGCTATATGTGTTTACCTTCTCCCACTTAGCCCAATGCTTGGTCTAAGTGTGAGAAGTTTATGTTTTCTGTTATTGTGTGTTCTCCCACTTAGCCCGATGCTCGGTCTAAGTGTGAGAAGTTTTATATGATTATTATTTGTCTGTTGTGTGTTGAATTGACTACCCTGTTTTCCCCCGTTCATGACGATGGCTTGGGGACAAGCTTGAGTGAAGTGGGAGGGGGAGGGGAGTCAATGTTTGTATTTGTTCAGCTTGTTAAGAGTCGTTAGGTCTAGGGTTTGCTCGTGTCGCATGAGCTGGTGAATATAATACGGCAGGATCTCCTTAGTGAGAGTAATTGAAAATAGGATGCATTTCAACTTAGAAGCCTTTTCCTTTAATAAGCCGAAGTCAATCTGGACGAAGTAAGAACGATAGAGGATGCCTTAGCCTACTTAGTTGTGAAGCCCCACTATAAGAGCGAGTTATAAGTCTGAAATAATTTTGAGCTAACGCATGTAAATGGGGCCACCACTGAATGCTTAGGGAGAAGAGTCATGAAGGAGAAATATAGGGGAATTGGGTTATGAAGTTATAAGCTCGACGAAGTCCAGAATGAGGAGTTATAAGCTGGACGAAGTCCAGGAAAAGAGGAAGTATAAGCTGGACGAAGTCCAGGTGGAATAAATCTAAGGGCAGGAAGCAATAATAACCTGACCTAGTAAAAACAAGGGGAGAACGAAGTGTATAAAGAAGAAAACTCTCATAACCCGACGCTTCAGTGGTATGGCAATAACTGATGAGAGAATCGATCCTAACATCCCTGGTGAGGAATGAGTGATCGAGTGAATCCAACAACTGGGGAAGTAAAGGGCTATCTTGACGAACTGACAGATTGATTAGGTAGAAAAAGGGAGGGGGCCAATTTGGAGAAGTGCAGCCTGTTAGATTGACCTTGATCTTGTGGGGACAGTTGCCCAAAAGTTGAAGCTAGTTCATGCATATGTGTATGTGTTTTCCTTATTTAAATTATGTGTTATTTGTGCGTGAGTTATGTCTAGGTCTAGGAGTCTGTGTTAAGTTAGAGTCTAGGGAGTCGGTCAAAGGATAACTGTGCTTTGAAATTCGCCTTATCTTTTTTTTTCTTGTCTTTATACTTGAGGACAAGTATGATTTAAGTGTGAGCAGTTTGATAAGGCTAATTTCGTGCATCGGTTATGTGGTGAAAAACACTTTATTTTACTGGGTCTAACGCAATTTTTAAGCCAAGTGTGTGAAGGAATCGCTAGATCAAGGAAGAGCAGGAGGCAATGGACTAGCGAAGGAAAACGAAGGAAAGTGTGCAGAGTTGAAGAAAAATATGGCTGGACGAAGGAGCCAAAAGCTGAGGGCAACAAAGATTATTCATTACCTCGCTGGACCCACTTCTACGCCTATAAAAAGAGGAGCATGCAGCACACAATACATACATGATTTTGCTCTTAGCTCACACACTCACACACACACTTGGGAAATGGGAATTCTGGGGTAGTTAGGGGTTCATCTTCGGCGAAAGTCAGTGGTAACACCGTCCTCTCGGAGGGCGAAGAAACAATCTGTTTACATTCAGTTTTTCGCACTTTTATTTCGTCGAACTTCATTGTTTTGGAAGTCGATTTGGTTGTTGCTGCTTATCAGTTATCTATGCATTTAGTTTATGTCATGTTGGTGTTTATTTCAACAGTTAAATGTTATTCTCTGTTTTTGGATAATTATGTGCTTGATCTGGGAAAGAGGTTGTGGATCTGAATTGTTGTTGTTGATCGGTGGTTGTTTGGCGAATCTGTAGCTATGGATATACTTTTGGTCGGAGTGTGTGTCGGATGCTTGGATCCGGAGTGGATTTAGCATCCGAGGTTGGATCTGAACAGGGGAATCAAGTTGTGCATGGATTTTGAGTTTTCTGCTTTCTTTCTGTTTTACTTCGTCTAGTAATCGTAGATATGCTTAGTTTAAATTGTTTTTTTTTTCGGTTTATTTGCGTTAAATCAAGTCTGCTTCGTTTTAATTACGTTCTATCTCTGTTTTACTGAAATTTTATGCAAATTGATTGGAAAAGATGATGTCGCTGTTAGTTAGTACTTTAGTTAGTTGTTTTCCAGCTTTTCATCCGTATTCTACCTTTTCAGAAAATGGTCTCCACCGTCAGTTGTTTTCCCCGGTCTAGGTAATTAAAGGATAGTTTCATAGATCTAGAGAGTGTCCCGCGTGTTTTAGTTATATGCATAACTTCTTTTCTGCCTAGATCTAGATGTTAGAGTAACATGCTTCAATTACCAAGTTTAGTTTAATTTCCTCAACCCAAAAATTTCGTGGCAGCAGCCAACCCAAAAATAGTTCCGAGTCCTTGAACCTGTTTATTGCGCATTCATCTCTGTGGGATCGATCCCTACTTCCCTGTGCTAATTTTAGTACACGTGGTTGGGGGTTTTGAAAAGGTATTCTGTGTGTCCGACGACTGAGTTCTTTCGACGATCCGTGAGTTCCTAGACCTGTGATCTAGTGGATTCACTGGACCTAGGAGGCTTGTCATTTCTTACTGTGCACACAGTCTAAACTAAACCAACACAACGAAAAGTTTTTGTGTGAGAGTTCTTCAGACTTTCAAACCATTTATTTGAAATATAAGAAGGATATAAATCAAGTTGCTTTACATCTAAAATTGTACATGCATATCATGTCGTAGGTAAAAGCACCATTTAATTTGTTGGGACACATGTAGCCATAACTCATAATTTGTCGGAGGGTAAAATTGTACATGCATAACTCATAATTTGAACCTTCAAACAATATATTTCAAAGTTAAATAAGGATATAAAAATCAAAATTCTTTACTTTTAAAAATGTAGATATATAAATAGCATTGCATTCTTTTTATCAAACTACTGATGATCGTTGCAAGCCGTCATTAAAGAGAATAAGAAATTCACCAAGCATTGTTCACCTGAAAAGTTATTGGTTGAAAGGCCCAGCGACCACAAACTTTGTAGGTTTCCTATCTCCGGTGGGATGGTGCCCGAAAACGAGTTATTATAGAGATACAGTTCCGTGAGGTTTGTGAGCAAGCCTATTTCTGATGGAAGTTCCCCATTTAATTTGTTGGAAGAGAGTTGTAACAACTCCAGGTTTGAAAGATTTCCGATTGTGGGTGAAATTGGACTTTCAAACAATTTATTTGATAAAAGAAGGATTTAAATCAAACTTATTCATACACATGCATGGCATTTTACTCATCGTAACAATATGTTTGTTATCTGCATTAGGAGGCTCATATTTCCATTTTAGCCCGTCTGCAAATAGGAGTCTCGATTCATTTTTACAATAAATGATAATACACCCCACATACCACTAACTCATTCCACTCACATTGATTTAAAAGTGGAGTAATATATACAAGTAAGATTCATATTCCACTAACTTGTTTCCAGTCATTTTTCTAAATATTTTTTAAAATCGATGCTGGAAAGAAATGGTACTCCTTATGGTGGACGGAGGGAGTAACATCTTGTGGTAGAGATAGCTCACCATTTTGTTGTCAAGATTATTCAAGATATGTCAAGTAGCATATAGGGGATGAGAGCTCACCATTTAATTTGTTGGAAGTCAGATCTAAGGACCACAGAGTTGTAAAATTTCCAATGGTGGATGGTATTGGACTTTCAAACCATTTATTTGAAATAGAAGAAGGATATAAATCAAATTGCTTTACATCTAAAATTGTACATGCGTATCATGTCGTAGGTAAAAGCACCATTTAATTTGTTGGGACACATGTAGCCATAACTCATAATTTGTCGGAGGGTACAATTTTGGGACATAGCCATAATTCATATGGTAAAATCCCGAGGAAGAAAATTCGTGTTCTAACATATCTAGATTATTCATGTTAATATCCAGAGTAATGAAATTTAGGTCCAATCTGCATATCTTGCATATAGGAAATCATTATAACAATAACAATTATAAAAATAACAAAATATGCTATGTATTCTGAGAGTTATAAAAATGCCCGACAAGATTATTTAATGAATGTCAAGTTGCAGAGGAGAATGGGAGCTCACCATTTAATTTGTTGGAAGAGAGGAGCAAGTACTCCAGATTTGTAAGATTCTCAATGGTGGATGGTATTGGACCTTCAAACAATATATTTCAAAGTTAAATAAGGATATAAAAATCAAAATTCTTTACTTTTAAAAATGTAGATATATAAATAGCATTGCATTCTTTTTATCAAACTACTGATGATCGTTGCAAGCCGTCATTAAAGAGAATAAGAAATTCACCAAGCATTGTTCACCTGAAAAGTTATTGGTTGAAAGGCCCAGCGACCACAAACTTTGTAGGTTTCCTATCTCTGGTGGGATGGTGCCCGAAAACGAGTTATTATAGAGATATAGTTCCGTGAGGTTTGTGAGCAAGCCTATTTCTGATGGAAGTTCCCCATTTAATTTGTTGGAAGAGAGTTGTAACAACTCCAGGTTTGAATGATTTCCGATTGTGGGTGAAATTGGACTTTCAAACAATTTATTTGATAAAAGAAGGATATAAATCAAACTTATTCATACACATGCATGGCATTTTACTCATCGTAACAATATGTTTGTTATCTGCATTAGGAGGCTCATATTTCCATTTTAGCCCGTCTGCAAATAGGAGTCTCGATTCATTTTTACAATAAATGATAATACACCCCACATACCACTAACTCATTCCACTCACATTGATTTAAAAGTGGAGTAATATATACAAGTAAGATTCATATTCCACTAACTTGTTTCCAGTCATTTTTCTAAATATTTTTTAAAATCGATGCTGGAAAGAAATGGTACTCCTTATGGTGGACGGAGGGAGTAACATCTTGTGGTAGAGATAGCTCACCATTTTGTTGTCAAGATTATTCAAGATATGTCAAGTAGCATATAGGGGATGAGAGCTCACCATTTAATTTGTTGGAAGTCAGATCTAAGGACCACAGAGTTGTAAAATTTCCAATGGTGGATGGTATTGGACTTTCAAACCATTTATTTGAAATAGAAGAAGGATATAAATCAAATTGCTTTACATCTAAAATTGTACATGCGTATCATGTCGTAGGTAAAAGCACCATTTAATTTGTTGGGACACATGTAGCCAAAACTCATAATTTGTCGGAGGGTACAATTTTGGGACATAGCCATAATTCATATGGTAAAATCCCGAGGAAGAAAATTCGTGTTCTAACATATCTAGATTATTCATGTTAATATCCAGAGTAATGAAATTTAGGTCCAATCTGCATATCTTGCATATAGGAAATCATTATAACAATAACAATTATAAAAATAACAAAATATGCTATGTATTCTGAGAGTTATAAAAATGCCCGACAAGATTATTTAATGAATGTCAAGTTGCAGAGGAGAATGGGAGCTCACCATTTAATTTGTTGGAAGAGAGGAGCAAGTACTCCAGATTTGTAAGATTCTCAATGGTGGATGGTATTGGACCTTCAAACAATATATTTCAAAGTTAAATAAGGATATAAAAATCAAAATTCTTTACTTTTAAAAATGTAGATATATAAATAGCATTGCATTCTTTTTATCAAACTACTGATGATCGTTGCAAGCCGTCATTAAAGAGAATAAGAAATTCACCAAGCATTGTTCACCTGAAAATTTATTGGTTGAATGGCCCAGCGACCACAAACTTTGTAGGTTTCCTATCTCTGGTGGGATGGTGCCCGAAAACGAGTTATTATAGAGATACAGTTCCGTGAGGTTTGTGAGCAAGCCTATTTCTGATGGAAGTTCCCCATTTAATTTGTTGGAAGAGAGTTGTAACAACTCCAGGTTTGAAAGATTTCCGATTGTGGGTGAAATTGGACTTTCAAACAATTTATTTGATAAAAGAAGGATATAAATCAAACTTATTCATACACATGCATGGCATTTTACTCATCGTAACAATATGTTTGTTATCTGCATTAGGAGGCTCATATTTCCATTTAAGCCCGTCTGCAAATAGGAGTCTCGATTCATTTTTACAATAAATGATAATACACCCCACATACCACTAACTCATTCCACTCACATTGATTTAAAAGTGGAGTAATATATACAAGTAAGATTCATATTCCACTTACTTGTTTCCACTCACTTTTCTAAATATTTTTTAAAATCGATGCTGGAAAGAAATGGTACTCCTTATGGTGGACGGAGAGAGTAACACCTTGTGGTAGAGATAGCTCACCATTTTGTTGTCAAGATTATTTAAGATATGTCAAGTAGCATATAGGGGATGAGACCTCACCATTTAATTTGTTGGAAGTGAGATCTAAGGACCACAGAGTTGTAAAATTTCCAATGGTGGATGGTATTGGACTTTCAAACCATTTCTTTGAAATATAAGAAGGATATAAATCAAATTGCTTTACATCTGAAATTGTACATGCATATCATGTCGTAGGTAAAAGCACCATTTAATTTGTCGGGACACATGTAGCCATAACTCATAATTTGTCGGAGGGTACAATTTTGGGACATAGCCATAATTCATATGGTAAAATCCCGAGGAAGAAAATTCGTGTTCTAACATATCTAGATTATTCATGTTAATATCCAGAGTAATGAAATTTAGGTCCAATCTGCATATCTTGCATATAGGAAATCATTATAACAATAACAATTATAAAAATAACAAAATATGCTATGTATTCTGAGAGTTATAAAAATGCCCGACAAGATTATTTAATGAATGTCAAGTTGCAGAGGAGAATGGGAGCTCACCATTTAATTTGTTGGAAGAGAGGAGCAAGTACTCCAGATTTGTAAGATTCTCAATGGTGGATGGTATTGGACCTTCAAACAATATATTTCAAAGTTAAATAAGGATATAAAAATCAAAATTCTTTACTTTTAAAAATGTAGATATATAAATAGCATTGCATTCTTTTTATCAAACTACTGATGATCGTTGCAAGCCGTCATTAAAGAGAATAAGAAATTCACCAAGCATTGTTCACCTGAAAAGTTATTGGTTGAATGGCCCAGCGACCACAAACTTTGTAGGTTTCCTATCTCTGGTGGGATGGTGCCCGAAAACGAGTTATTATAGAGATACAGTTCCGTGAGGTTTGTGAGCAAGCCTATTTCTGATGGAAGTTCCCCATTTAATTTGTTGGAAGAGAGTTGTAACAACTCCAGGTTTGAAAGATTTCCGATTGTGGGTGAAATTGGACTTTCAAACAATTTATTTGATAAAAGAAGGATATAAATCAAACTTATTCATACACATGCATGGCATTTTACTCATCGTAACAATATGTTTGTTATCTGCATTAGGAGGCTCATATTTCCATTTTAGCCCGTCTGCAAATAGGAGTCTCGATTCATTTTTACAATAAATGATAATACACCCCACATACCACTAACTCATTCCACTCACATTGATTTAAAAGTGGAGTAATATATACAAGTAAGATTCATATTCCACTTACTTGTTTCCACTCACTTTTCTAAATATTTTTTAAAATCGATGCTGGAAAGAAATGGTACTCCTTATGGTGGACGGAGAGAGTAACACCTTGTGGTAGAGATAGCTCACCATTTTGTTGTCAAGATTATTTAAGATATGTCAAGTAGCATATAGGGGATGAGACCTCACCATTTAATTTGTTGGAAGTGAGATCTAAGGACCACAGAGTTGTAAAATTTCCAATGGTGGATGGTATTGGACTTTCAAACCATTTCTTTGAAATATAAGAAGGATATAAATCAAATTGCTTTACATCTGAAATTGTACATGCATATCATGTCGTAGGTAAAAGCACCATTTAATTTGTCGGGACACATGTAGCCATAACTCATAATTTGTCGGAGGGTACAATTTTGGGACATAGCCATAATTCATATGGTAAAATCCCGAGGAAGAAAATTCGTGTTCTAACATATCTAGATTATTCATGTTAATATCCAGAGTAATGAAATTTAGGTCCAATCTGCATATCTTGCATATAGGAAATCATTATAACAATAACAATTATAAAAATAACAAAATATGCTATATATTCTGAGAGTTATAAAAATGCCCGACAAGATTATTTAATGAATGTCAAGTTGCAGAGGAGAATGGGAGCTCACCATTTAATTTATTGGAAGAGAGGAGCAAGTACTCCAGATTTGTAAGATTCCCAATGGTGGATGGTATTGGACCTTCAAACAATATATTTCAAAGTTAAATAAGGATACAAAAATCAAAATTCTTTACTTTTAAAAATGTAGATATATAAATAGAATTGCATTCTTTTTATCAAACTGATGATCGTTGCAAGTCGTCATTAAAGAGAATAAGAAATTCACCAAGCATTGTTCACCTGAAAAGTTATTGATTGAAAGGCCCAGCGACCACAAACTTTGTAGGTTTCCTATCTCTGGTGGGATGGTCTGAAAACGAGTTATTATAGAGATACAGTTCCGTGAGGTTTGTGAGCAAGCCTATTTCTGATGGAAGTTCCCCATTTAATTTGTTGGAAGAGAGTTGTAACAACTCCAGGTTTGAAAGATTTCCGATTGTGGGTGAAATTGGACATTCAAACAATTTATTTGATAAAAGAAGGATATAAATCAAACTTATTCATACACATGCATGGCATTTTACTCATCATAACAATATGTTTGTTATCTGCATTAGGAGGCTCATATTTCCATTTTAGCCCGTCTGCAAATAGGAGTCTCGATTCATTTTTACAATAAATGATAATAGACCCCACATACCACTAACTCATTTCACTCACATTGATTTAAAAGTGGAGTAATATATACAAGTAACATTCATATTCCACTAACTTGTTTCCACTCACTTTTCTAAATATTTTTTAAAATCGATGCTGGAATGAAATGGTACTCCTTATGGTGGACGGAGGGAGTAACACCTTGTGGTAGAGATAGCTCACCATTTTGTTGTCAAGATTATTCAAGATATGTCAAGTAGCATATAGGGGATGAGACCTCACCATTTAATTTGTTGGAAGTCAGATCTAAGGACCACAGAGTTGTAAAATTTCCAATGGTGGATGGTATTGGACTTTCAAACCATTTCTTTGAAATATAAGAAGGATATAAATCAAATTGCTTTATATCTGAAATTGTACATGCATATCATGTCGTAGGTAAAAGCACCATTTAATTTGTCGGGACACATGTAGCCATAACTCATAATTTGTCGGAGGGTACAATTTTGGGACATAGCCATAATTCATATGGTAAAATCCCGAGGAAGAAAATTCGTGTTCTAACATATCTAGATTATTCATGTTAATATCCAGAGTAATGAAATTTAGGTCCAATCTGCATATCTTGCATATAGGAAATCATTATAACAATAACAATTATAAAAATAACAAAATATGCTATGTATTCTGAGAGTTATAAAAATGCCCGACAAGATTATTTAATGAATGTCAAGTTGCAGAGGAGAATGGGAGCTCACCATTTAATTTGTTGGAAGAGAGGAGCAAGTACTCCAGATTTGTAAGATTCTCAATGGTGGATGGTATTGGACCTTCAAACAATATATTTCAAAGTTAAATAAGGATATAAAAATCAAAATTCTTTACTTTTAAAAATGTAGATATATAAATAGCATTGCATTCTTTTTATCAAACTACTGATGATCGTTGCAAGCCGTCATTAAAGAGAATAAGAAATTCACCAAGCATTGTTCACCTGAAAAGTTATTGGTTGAATGGCCCAGCGACCACAAACTTTGTAGGTTTCCTATCTCTGGTGGGATGGTGCCCGAAAACGAGTTATTATAGAGATACAGTTCCGTGAGGTTTGTGAGCAAGCCTATTTCTGATGGAAGTTCCCCATTTAATTTGTTGGAAGAGAGTTGTAACAACTCCAGGTTTGAAAGATTTCCGATTGTGGGTGAAATTGGACTTTCAAACAATTTATTTGATAAAAGAAGGATATAAATCAAACTTATTCATACACATGCATGGCATTTTACTCATCGTAACAATATGTTTGTTATCTGCATTAGGAGGCTCATATTTCCATTTTAGCCCGTCTGCAAATAGGAGTCTCGATTCATTTTTACAATAAATGATAATACACCCCACATACCACTAACTCATTCCACTCACATTGATTTAAAAGTGGAGTAATATATACAAGTAAGATTCATATTCCACTTACTTGTTTCCACTCACTTTTCTAAATATTTTTTAAAATCGATGCTGGAAAGAAATGGTACTCCTTATGGTGGACGGAGAGAGTAACACCTTGTGGTAGAGATAGCTCACCATTTTGTTGTCAAGATTATTTAAGATATGTCAAGTAGCATATAGGGGATGAGACCTCACCATTTAATTTGTTGGAAGTGAGATCTAAGGACCACAGAGTTGTAAAATTTCCAATGGTGGATGGTATTGGACTTTCAAACCATTTCTTTGAAATATAAGAAGGATATAAATCAAATTGCTTTACATCTGAAATTGTACATGCATATCATGTCGTAGGTAAAAGCACCATTTAATTTGTCGGGACACATGTAGCCATAACTCATAATTTGTCGGAGGGTACAATTTTGGGACATAGCCATAATTCATATGGTAAAATCCCGAGGAAGAAAATTCGTGTTCTAACATATCTAGATTATTCATGTTAATATCCAGAGTAATGAAATTTAGGTCCAATCTGCATATCTTGCATATAGGAAATCATTATAACAATAACAATTATAAAAATAACAAAATATGCTATATATTCTGAGAGTTATAAAAATGCCCGACAAGATTATTTAATGAATGTCAAGTTGCAGAGGAGAATGGGAGCTCACCATTTAATTTATTGGAAGAGAGGAGCAAGTACTCCAGATTTGTAAGATTCCCAATGGTGGATGGTATTGGACCTTCAAACAATATATTTCAAAGTTAAATAAGGATACAAAAATCAAAATTCTTTACTTTTAAAAATGTAGATATATAAATAGAATTGCATTCTTTTTATCAAACTGATGATCGTTGCAAGTCGTCATTAAAGAGAATAAGAAATTCACCAAGCATTGTTCACCTGAAAAGTTATTGATTGAAAGGCCCAGCGACCACAAACTTTGTAGGTTTCCTATCTCTGGTGGGATGGTCTGAAAACGAGTTATTATAGAGATACAGTTCCGTGAGGTTTGTGAGCAAGCCTATTTCTGATGGAAGTTCCCCATTTAATTTGTTGGAAGAGAGTTGTAACAACTCCAGGTTTGAAAGATTTCCGATTGTGGGTGAAATTGGACATTCAAACAATTTATTTGATAAAAGAAGGATATAAATCAAACTTATTCATACACATGCATGGCATTTTACTCATCATAACAATATGTTTGTTATCTGCATTAGGAGGCTCATATTTCCATTTTAGCCCGTCTGCAAATAGGAGTCTCGATTCATTTTTACAATAAATGATAATAGACCCCACATACCACTAACTCATTTCACTCACATTGATTTAAAAGTGGAGTAATATATACAAGTAACATTCATATTCCACTAACTTGTTTCCACTCACTTTTCTAAATATTTTTTAAAATCGATGCTGGAATGAAATGGTACTCCTTATGGTGGACGGAGGGAGTAACACCTTGTGGTAGAGATAGCTCACCATTTTGTTGTCAAGATTATTCAAGATATGTCAAGTAGCATATAGGGGATGAGACCTCACCATTTAATTTGTTGGAAGTCAGATCTAAGGACCACAGAGTTGTAAAATTTCCAATGGTGGATGGTATTGGACTTTCAAACCATTTCTTTGAAATATAAGAAGGATATAAATCAAATTGCTTTATATCTGAAATTGTACATGCATATCATGTCGTAGGTAAAAGCACCATTTAATTTGTCGGGACACATGTAGCCATAACTCATAATTTGTCGGAGGGTACAATTTTGGGACATAGCCATAATTCATGTGGTAAAATCCCGAGGAAGAAAATTCGTGTTCTAACATATCTAGATCATTCATGTTAATATCCAGAGTAATGAAATTTAGGTCCAATCTGCATATCTTGCATATAGGAAATCATTATAACAATAACAATTATAAAAATAACAAAATATGCTATGTATTCTGAGAGTTATAAAAATGCCCGACAAGATTATTTAATGAATGTCAAGTTGCAGAGGAGAATGGGAGCTCACCATTTAATTTGTTGGAAGAGAGGAGCAAGTTCTCCAGATTTGTAAGATTCCCAATGGTGGATGGTATTGGACCTTCAAACAATATATATCAAAGTTAAATTAAGGATACAAAAATCAAAATTCTGTACTTTTAAAAATGTAGATATATAAATAGAATTGCATTCTTTTTATCAACCTGATGATCGTTGCAAGCCGTCATTAAAGAGAATAAGAAATTCACCAAGCATTGTTCACCTGAAAAGTTATTGGTTGAAAGGCCCAGCGACCACAAACTTTGTAGGTTTCCTATCTCTGGTGGGATGGTGCCCGAAAACGAGTTATTATAGAGACACAGTTCCGTGAGGTTTGTGAGCAAGCCTATTTCTGATGGAAGTTCGCCATTTAATTTGTTGGAAGAGAGTTGTAACAACTCCAGGTTTGAAAGATTTCCGATTGTGGGTGAAATTGGACTTTCAAAACAATTTATTTGATAAAAGAAGGATATAAATCAAACTTATTCATACACATGCATGGCATTTTACTCATCGTAACAATATGTTTGTTATCTGCATTAGGAGGCTCATATTTCCATTTAAGCCCGTCTGCAAATAGGAGTCTCGATTCATTTTTACAATAAGTGATAATACACCCCACATACCACTAACTCATTCCACTCACATTGATTTAAAAGTGGAGTAATATATACAAGTAAGATTCATATTCCACTAACTTGTTTCCACTCACTTTTCTAAATATTTTTTAAAATCGATGCTGGAAAGATATGGTACTCCTTATGGTGGACGGAGGGAGTAACATCTTGTGGTAGAGATAGCTCACCATTTTGTTGTCAAGATTATTCAAGATATGTCAAGTAGCATATAGGGGATGAGAGCTCACCATTTAATTTGCTGGAAGTGAGATCTAAGGACCACAGAGTTGTAAAATTTCCAATGGTGGATGGTATTGGACTTTCAAACCATTTCTTTGAAATATAAGAAGGATATAAATCAAATTGCTTTATATCTGAAATTGTACATGCATATCATGTCGTAGGTAAAAGCACCATTTAATTTGTCGGGACACATGTAGCCATAACTCATAATTTGTCGGAGGGTACAATTTTGGGACATAGCCATAATTCATGTGGTAAAATCCCGAGGAAGAAAATTCGTGTTCTAACATATCTAGATCATTCATGTTAATATCCAGAGTAATGAAATTTAGGTCCAATCTGCATATCTTGCATATAGGAAATCATTATAACAATAACAATTATAAAAATAACAAAATATGCTATGTATTCTGAGAGTTATAAAAATGCCCGACAAGATTATTTAATGAATGTCAAGTTGTAGAGGAGAATGGGAGCTCACCATTTAATTTGTTGGAAGAGAGGAGCAAGTACTCTAGATTTGTAAGATTCTCAATGGTGGATGGTATTGGACCTTCAAACAATATATATCAAAGTTAAATAAGGATATAAAAATCAAAATTCTTTACTTTTAAAAATGTAGATATATAAATAGCATTGCATTCTTTTTATCAAACTACTGATGATCGTTGCAAGCCGTCATTAAAGAGAATAAGAAATTCACCAAGCATTGTTCACCTGAAAAGTTATTGGTTGAAAGGCCCAGCGACCACAAACTTTGTAGGTATCCTATCTCTGGTGGGATGGTGCCCGAAAACGAGTTATTATAGAGATACAGTTCCGTGAGGTTTGTGAGCAAGCCTATTTCTGATGGAAGTTCCCCATTTAATTTGTTGGAAGAGAGTTGTAACAACTCCAGGTTTGAATGATTTCCGATTGTGGGTGAAATTGGACTTTCAAACAATTTATTTGATAAAAGAAGGATATAAATCAAACTTATTCATACACATGCATGGCATTTTACTCATCGTAACAATATGTTTGTTATCTGCATTAGGAGGCTCGTATTTCCATTTTAGCCCGTCTCCAAATAGGAGTCTCGATTCATTTTTACAATAAGTGATAATACACCCCACATACCACTAACTCATTCCACTCACATTGATTTAAAAGTGGAGTAATATATACAAGTAAGATTCATATTCCACTTACTTGTTTCCACTCACTTTTCTAAATATTTTTTAAAATCGATGCTGGAAAGAAATGGTACTCCTTATGGTGGACGGAGGGAGTAACACCTTGTGGTAGAGATAGCTCACCATTTTGTTGTCAAGATTATTCAAGATATGTCAAGTAGCATATAGGGGATGAGACCTCACCATTTAATTTGTTGGAAGTCAGATCTAAGGACCACAGAGTTGTAAAATTTCCAATGGTAGTTGGTATTGGACTTTCAAACCATTTCTTTGAAATATAAGAAGGATATAAATCAAATTGCTTTACATCTGAAATTGTACATGCATATCATGTCGTAGGTAAAAGCACCATTTAATTTGTCGGGACACATGTAGCCATAACTCATAATTTGTCGGAGGGTACAATTTTGGGACATAGCCATAATTCATGTGGTAAAATCCCGAGGAAGAAAATTCGTGTTCTAACATATCTAGATCATTCATGTTAATATCCAGAGTAATGAAATTTAGGTCCAATATGCATATCTTGCATATAGGAAATCATTATAACAATAACAATTATAAAAATAACAAAATATGCTATGTATTCTGAGAGTTATAAAAATGCCCGACAAGATTATTTAATGAATGTCAAGTTGCAGAGGAGAATGGGAGTTCACCATTTAATTTGTTGGAAGAGAGGAGCAAGTACTCTAGATTTGTAAGATTCTCAATGGTGGATGGTATTGGATCTTCAAACAATATATTTCAAAGTTAAATAAGGATATAAAAATCAAAATTCTTTACTTTTAAAAATGTAGATATATAAATAGCATTGCATTCTTTTTATCAAACTACTGATGATCGTTGCAAGCCGTCATTAAAGAGAATAAGAAATTCACCAAGCATTGTTCACCTGAAAAGTTATTGGTTGAAAGGCCCAGCGACCACAAACTTTGTAGGTTTCCTATCTCTGGTGGGATGGTGCCCGAAAACGAGTTATTATAGAGATACAGTTCCGTGAGGTTTGTGAGCAAGCCTATTTCTGATGGAAGTTCCCCATTTAATTTGTTGGAAGAGAGTTTTAACAACTCCAGGTTTGAAAGATTTCCGATTGTGGGTGAAATTGGACTTTCAAAACAATTTATTTGATAAAAGAAGGATATAAATCAAACTTATTCATACACATGCATGGCATTTTACTCATCGTAACAATATGTTTGTTATCTGCATTAGGAGGCTCATATTTCCATTTAAGCCCGTCTGCAAATAGGAGTCTCGATTCATTTATACAATAAGTGATAATACACCCCACATACCACTAACTCATTCCACTCACATTGATTTAAAAGTGGAGTAATATATACAAGTAAGATTCATATTCCACTAACTTGTTTCCACTCACTTTTCTAAATATTTTTTAAAATCGATGCTGGAAAGAAATGGTACTCCTTATGGTGGACGGAGGGAGTAACATCTTGTGGTAGAGATAGCTCACCATTTTGTTGTCAAGATTATTCAAGATATGTCAAGTAGCATATAGGGGATGAGAGCTCACCATTTAATTTGCTGGAAGTGAGATCTAAGGACCACAGAGTTGTAAAATTTCCAATGGTGGATGGTATTGGACTTTCAAACCATTTCTTTGAAATATAAGAAGGATATAAATCAAATTGCTTTATATCTGAAATTGTACATGCATATCATGTCGTAGGTAAAAGCACCATTTAATTTGTCGGGACACATGTAGCCATAACTCATAATTTGTCGGAGGGTACAATTTTGGGACATAGCCATAATTCATGTGGTAAAATCCCGAGGAAGAAAATTCGTGTTCTAACATATCTAGATCATTCATGTTAATATCCAGAGTAATGAAATTTAGGTCCAATCTGCATATCTTGCATATAGGAAATCATTATAACAATAACAATTATAAAAATAACAAAATATGCTATGTATTCTGAGAGTTATAAAAATGCCCGACAAGATTATTTAATGAATGTCAAGTTGTAGAGGAGAATGGGAGCTCACCATTTAATTTGTTGGAAGAGAGGAGCAAGTACTCTAGATTTGTAAGATTCTCAATGGTGGATGGTATTGGACCTTCAAACAATATATTTCAAAGTTAAATAAGGATATAAAAATCAAAATTCTTTACTTTTACAAATGTAGATATATAAATAGCATTGCATTCTTTTTATCAAACTACTGATGATCGTTGCAAGCCGTCATTAAAGAGAATAAGAAATTCACCAAGCATTGTTCACCTGAAAAGTTATTGGTTGAAAGGCCCAGCGACCACAAACTTTGTAGGTTTCCTATCTCTGGTGGGATGGTGCCCGAAAACGAGTTATTGTAGAGATACAGTTCCGTGAGGTTTGTGAGCAAGCCTATTTCTGATGGAAGTTCCCCATTTAATTTGTTGGAAGAGAGTTGTAACAACTCCAGGTTTGAATGATTTCCGATTGTGGGTGAAATTGGACTTTCAAACAATTTATTTGATAAAAGAAGGATATAAATCAAACTTATTCATACACATGCATGGCATTTTACTCATCGTAACAATATGTTTGTTATCTGCATTAGGAGGCTCGTATTTCCATTTTAGCCCGTCTCCAAATAGGAGTCTCGATTCATTTTTACAATAAGTGATAATACACCCCACATACCACTAACTCATTCCACTCACATTGATTTAAAAGTGGAGTAATATATACAAGTAAGATTCATATTCCACTTACTTGTTTCCACTCACTTTTCTAAATATTTTTTAAAATCGATGCTGGAAAGAAATGGTACTCCTTATGGTGGACGGAGGGAGTAACACCTTGTGGTAGAGATAGCTCACCATTTTGTTGTCAAGATTATTCAAGATATGTCAAGTAGCATATAGGGGATGAGACCTCACCATTTAATTTGTTGGAAGTCAGATCTAAGGACCACAGAGTTGTAAAATTTCCAATGGTAGTTGGTATTGGACTTTCAAACCATTTCTTTGAAATATAAGAAGGATATAAATCAAATTGCTTTACATCTGAAATTGTACATGCATATCATGTCGTAGGTAAAAGCACCATTTAATTTGTCGGGACACATGTAGCCATAACTCATAATTTGTCGGAGGGTACAATTTTGGGACATAGCCATAATTCATGTGGTAAAATCCCGAGGAAGAAAATTCGTGTTCTAACATATCTAGATCATTCATGTTAATATCCAGAGTAATGAAATTTAGGTCCAATATGCATATCTTGCATATAGGAAATCATTATAACAATAACAATTATAAAAATAACAAAATATGCTATGTATTCTGAGAGTTATAAAAATGCCCGACAAGATTATTTAATGAATGTCAAGTTGCAGAGGAGAATGGGAGTTCACCATTTAATTTGTTGGAAGAGAGGAGCAAGTACTCTAGATTTGTAAGATTCTCAATGGTGGATGGTATTGGATCTTCAAACAATATATTTCAAAGTTAAATAAGGATATAAAAATCAAAATTCTTTACTTTTAAAAATGTAGATATATAAATAGCATTGCATTCTTTTTATCAAACTACTGATGATCGTTGCAAGCCGTCATTAAAGAGAATAAGAAATTCACCAAGCATTGTTCACCTGAAAAGTTATTGGTTGAAAGGCCCAGCGACCACAAACTTTGTAGGTTTCCTATCTCTGGTGGGATGGTGCCCGAAAACGAGTTATTATAGAGATACAGTTCCGTGAGGTTTGTGAGCAAGCCTATTTCTGATGGAAGTTCCCCATTTAATTTGTTGGAAGAGAGTTTTAACAACTCCAGGTTTGAAAGATTTCCGATTGTGGGTGAAATTGGACTTTCAAAACAATTTATTTGATAAAAGAAGGATATAAATCAAACTTATTCATACACATGCATGGCATTTTACTCATCGTAACAATATGTTTGTTATCTGCATTAGGAGGCTCATATTTCCATTTAAGCCCGTCTGCAAATAGGAGTCTCGATTCATTTATACAATAAGTGATAATA
Source organism: Salvia hispanica (assembly GCF_029641045.1). Lineage (NCBI taxonomy): Eukaryota > Viridiplantae > Streptophyta > Magnoliopsida > Lamiales > Lamiaceae > Salvia > Salvia hispanica. Next base: position 26,330,240 of record NC_142693.1, on the reverse strand, counting down.
CACCCCACATACCACTAACTCATTCCACTCACATTGATTTAAAAGTGGAGTAATATATACAAGTAAGATTCATATTCCACTAACTTGTTTCCACTCACTTTTCTAAATATTTTTTAAAATCGATGCTGGAAAGAAATGGTACTCCTTATGGTGGACGGAGGGAGTAACATCTTGTGGTAGAGATAGCTCACCATTTTGTTGTCAAGATTATTCAAGATATGTCAAGTAGCATATAGGGGATGAGAGCTCACCATTTAATTTGCTGGAAGTGAGATCTAAGGACCACAGAGTTGTAAAATTTCCAATGGTGGATGGTATTGGACTTTCAAACCATTTCTTTGAAATATAAGAAGGATATAAATCAAATTGCTTTATATCTGAAATTGTACATGCATATCATGTCGTAGGTAAAAGCACCATTTAATTTGTCGGGACACATGTAGCCATAACTCATAATTTGTCGGAGGGTACAATTTTGGGACATAGCCATAATTCATGTGGTAAAATCCCGAGGAAGAAAATTCGTGTTCTAACATATCTAGATCATTCATGTTAATATCCAGAGTAATGAAATTTAGGTCCAATCTGCATATCTTGCATATAGGAAATCATTATAACAATAACAATTATAAAAATAACAAAATATGCTATGTATTCTGAGAGTTATAAAAATGCCCGACAAGATTATTTAATGAATGTCAAGTTGCAGAGGAGAATGGGAGCTCACCATTTAATTTGTTGGAAGAGAGGAGCAAGTTCTCCAGATTTGTAAGATTCCCAATGGTGGATGGTATTGGACCTTCAAACAATATATTTCAAAGTTAAATTAAGGATACAAAAATCAAAATTCTGTACTTTTAAAAATGTAGATATATAAATAGAATTGCATTCTTTTTATCAACCTGATGATCGTTGCAAGTCGTCATTAAAGAGAATAAGAAATTCACCAAGCATTGTTCACCTGAAAAGTTATTGATTGAAAGGCCCAGCGACCACAAACTTTGTAGGTTTCCTATCTCTGGTGGGATGGTGCCTGAAAACGAGTTATTATAGAGATACAGTTCCAAAGGTTTGTGAGCAAGCCTATTTCTGATGGAATTTCCCCATTTAATTTGTTGGAAGAGAGTTGTAACAACTCCAGGTTTGAAAGATTTCCGATTGTGGGTGAAATTGGACATTCAAACAATTTAATTGATAAAAGAAGGATATAAATCAAACTTATTCATACATATGCATGGCATTTTACTCATCATAACAATATGTTTGTTATCTGCATTAGGAGGCTCATATTTCCATTTTAGCCCGTCTGCAAATAGGAGTCTCGATTCATTTTTACAATAAATGATAATAGACCCCACATACCACTAACTCATTTCACTCACATTGATTTAAAAGTGGAGTAATATATACAAGTAAGATTCATATTCCACTAACTTGTTTCCACTCACTTTTCTAAATATTTTTTAAAATCGATGCTGGAAAGAAATGGTACTCCTTATGGTGGACGGAGGGAGTAACATCTTGTGGTAGAGATAGCTCACCATTTTGTTGTCAAGATTATTCAAGATATGTCAAGTAGCATATAGGGGATGAGAGCTCACCATTTAATTTGCTGGAAGTGAGATCTAAGGACCACAGAGTTGTAAAATTTCCAATGGTGGATGGTATTGGACTTTCAAACCATTTCTTTGAAATATAAGAAGGATATAAATCAAATTGCTTTATATCTGAAATTGTACATGCATATCATGTCGTAGGTAAAAGCACCATTTAATTTGTCGGGACACATGTAGCCATAACTCATAATTTGTCGGAGGGTACAATTTTGGGACGTAGCCATAATTCATGTGGTAAAATCCCGAGGAAGAAAATTCGTGTTCTAACATATCTAGATCATTCATGTTAATATCCAGAGTAATGAAATTTAGGTCCAATCTGCATATCTTGCATATAGGAAATCATTATAACAATAACAATTATAAAAATAACAAAATATGCTATGTATTCTGAGAGTTATAAAAATGCCCGACAAGATTATTTAATGAATGTCAAGTTGCAGAGGAGAATGGGAGCTCACCATTTAATTTGTTGGAAGAGAGGAGCAAGTACTCTAGATTTGTAAGATTCTCAATGGTGGATGGTATTGGATCTTCAAACAATATATTTCAAAGTTAAATAAGGATATAAAAATCAAAATTCTTTACTTTTAAAAATGTAGATATATAAATAGCATTGCATTCTTTTTATCAAACTACTGATGATCGTTGCAAGCCGTCATTAAAGAGAATAAGAAATTCACCAAGCATTGTTCACCTGAAAAGTTATTGGTTGAAAGGCCCAGCGACCACAAACTTTGTAGGTTTCCTATCTCTGGTGGGATGGTGCCCGAAAACGAGTTATTATAGAGATACAGTTCCGTGAGGTTTGTGAGCAAGCCTATTTCTGATGGAAGTTCCCCATTTAATTTGTTGGAAGAGAGTTGTAACAACTCCAGGTTTGAAAGATTTCCGATTGTGGGTGAAATTGGACTTTCAAACAATTTATTTGATAAAAGAAGGATATAAATCAAACATATTCATACACATGCATGGCATTTTACTCATCGTAACAATATGTTTGTTATCTGCATTAGGAGGCTCATATTTCCATTTAAGCCCGTCTGCAAATAGGAGTCTCGATTCATTTTTACAATAAGTGATAATACACCCCACATACCACTAACTCATTCCACTCACATTGATTTAAAAGTGGAGTAATATATACAAGTAAGATTCATATTCCACTTACTTGTTTCCACTCACTTTTCTAAATATTTTTTAAAATCGATACTGGAAAGAAATGGTACTCCTTATGGTGGACGGAGGGAGTAACACCTTGTGGTAGAGATAGCTCACCATTTTGTTGTCAAGATTATTCAAGATATGTCAAGTAGCATATAGGGGATGAGACCTCACCATTTAATTTGTTGGAAGTCAGATCTAAGGACCACAGAGTTGTAAAATTTCCAATGGTGGATGGTATTGGACTTTCAAACCATTTCTTTGAAATATAAGAAGGATATAAATCAAATTGCTTTACATCTGAAATTGTACATGCATATCATGTCGTAGGTAAAAGCACCATTTAATTTGTCGGGACACATGTAGCCATAACTCATAATTTGTCGGAGGGTACAATTTTGGGACATAGCCATAATTCATATGGTAAAATCCCGAGGAAGAAAATTCGTGTTCTAACATATCTAGATCATTCATGTTAATATCCAGAGTAATGAAATTTAGGTCCAATCTGCATATCTTGCATATAGGAAATCATTATAACAATAACAATTATAAAAATAACAAAATATGCTATGTATTCTGAGAGTTATAAAAATGCCCGACAAGATTATTTAATGAATGTCAAGTTGCAGAGGAGAATGGGAGCTCACCATTTAATTTATTGGAAGAGAGGAGCAAGTACTCTAGATTTGTAAGATTCTCCATGGTGGATGGTATTGGATCTTCAAACAATATATTTCAAAGTTAAATAAGGATATAAAAATCAAAATTCTTTACTTTTAAAAATGTAGATATATAAATAGCATTGCATTCTTTTTATCAAACAACTGATGATCGTTGCAAGCCGTCATTAAAGAGAATAAGAAATTCACCAAGCATTGTTCACCTGAAAAGTTATTGGTTGAAAGGCCCAGCGACCATAAACTTTGTAGGTTTCCTATCTCTGGTGGGATGGTGCCCGAAAACGAGTTATTATAGAGATACAGTTCCGTGAGGTTTGTGAGCAAGCCTATTTCTGATGGAAGTTCCCCATTTAATTTGTTGGAAGAGAGTTGTAACAACTCCAGGTTTGAAAGATTTCCGATTGTGGGTGAAATTGGACTTTCAAACAATTTATTTGATAAAAGAAGGATATAAATCAAACTTATTCATACACATGCATGGCATTTTACTCATCGTAACAATATGTTTGTTATCTGCATTAGGAGGCTCATATTTCCATTTAAGCCCGTCTGCAAATAGGAGTCTCGATTCATTTTTACAATAAGTGATAATACACCCCACATACCACTAACTCATTCCACTCACATTGATTTAAAAGTGGAGTAATATATACAAGTAAGATTCATATTCCACTTACTTGTTTCCACTCACTTTTCTAAATATTTTTTAAAATCGATACTGGAAAGAAATGGTACTCCTTATGGTGGACGGAGGGAGTAACACCTTGTGGTAGAGATAGCTCACCATTTTGTTGTCAAGATTATTCAAGATATGTCAAGTAGCATATAGGGGATGAGACCTCACCATTTAATTTGTTGGAAGTCAGATCTAAGGACCACAGAGTTGTAAAATTTCCAATGGTGGATGGTATTGGACTTTCAAACCATTTCTTTGAAATATAAGAAGGATATAAATCAAATTGCTTTACATCTGAAATTGTACATGCATATCATGTCGTAGGTAAAAGCACCATTTAATTTGTCGGGACACATGTAGCCATAACTCATAATTTGTCGCAGGGTACAATTTTGGGACATAGCCATAATTCATATGGTAAAATCCCGAGGAAGAAAATTCGTGTTCTAACATATCTAGATTATTCATGTTAATATCCAGAGTAATGAAATTTAGGTCCAATCTGCATATCTTGCATATAGGAAATCATTATAACTATAACAATTATAAAAATAACAAAATATGCTATGTATTCTGAGAGTTATAAAAATGCCCGACAAGATTATTTAATGCATGTCAAGTTGCAGAGGAGAATGGGAGCTCACCATTTAATTTGTTGGAAGAGAGGAGCAAGTTCTCCAGATTTGTAAGATTCCCAATTGTGGATGGTATTGGACCTTCAAACAATATATTTCAAAGTTAAATTAAGGATACAAAAATCAAAATTATTTACTTTTAAAAATGTAGATATATAAATAGAATTGCATTCTCTTTATCAAACTGATGATCGTTGCAAGTCGTCATTAAAGAGAATAAGAAATTCACCAAGCATTGTTCACCTGAAAAGTTATTGATTGAAAGGCCCAGCGACCACAAACTTTGTAGGTTTCCTATCTCTGGTGGGATGGTGCTTGAAAACGAGTTATTATAGAGATACCGTTCCAGAGGTTTGTGAGCAAGCCTATTTCTGATGGAATTTCCCCATTTAATTTGTTGGAAGAGAGTTGTAACAACTCCAGGTTTGAAAGATTTCCGGTTGTGGGTGAAATTGGACATTCAAACAATTTATTTGATAAAAGAAGGATATAAATCAAACTTATTCATACACATGCATGGCATTTTACTCATCATAACAATATGTTTGTTATCTGCATTAGGAGGCTCATATTTCCATTTTAGCCCGTCTGCAAATAGGAGTCTCGATTCATTTTTACAATAAATGATAATAGACCCCACATACCACTAACTCATTTCACTCACATTGATTTAAAAGTGGAGTAATATATACAAGTAAGATTCATATTCCACTAACTTGTTTCCACTCACTTTTCTAAATATTTTTTAAAATCGATGCTGGAAAGAAATGGTACTCCTTATGGTGGACAGAGGGAGTAACATCTTGTGGTAGAGATAGCTCACCATTTTGTTGTCAAGATTATTCAAGATATGTCAAGTAGCATATAGGGGATGAGAGCTCACCATTTAATTTGCTGGAAGTGAGATCTAAGGACCACAGAGTTGTAAAATTTCCAATGGTGGATGGTATTGGACTTTCAAACCATTTCTTTGAAATATAAGAAGGATATAAATCAAATTGCTTTATATCTGAAATTGTACATGCATATCATGTCGTAGGTAAAAGCACCATTTAATTTGTCGGGACACATGTAGCCATAACTCATAATTTGTCGGAGGGTACAATTTTGGGACATAGCCATAATTCATGTGGTAAAATCCCAAGGAAGAAAATTCGTGTTCTAACATATCTAGATCATTCATGTTAATATCCAGAGTAATGAAATTTAGGTCCAATCTGCATATCTTGCATAAAGGAAATCATTATAACAATAACGATTATAAAAATAACAAAATATGCTATGTATTTTGAGAGTTATAAAAATGCCCAACAAGATTATTTAATGAATGTCAAGTTGCAGAGGAATGGGAGCTCACCATTTAATTTGTTGGAAGAGAGGAGCAAGTACTCTAGATTTGTAAGATTCTCAATGGTGGATGGTATTGGACCTTCAAACAATATATTTCAAAGTTAAATAAGGATATAAAAATCAAAATTCTTTACTTTTAAAAATGTAGATATATAAATAGCATTGCATTCTTTTTATCAAACTACTGATGATCGTTGCAAGCCGTCATTAAAGAGAATAAGAAATTCACCAAGCATTGTTCACCTGAAAAGTTATTGGTTGAAAGGCCCAGCGACCACAAACTTTGTAGGTTTCCTATCTCTGGTGGGATGGTGCCCGAAACGAGTTATTATAGAGATACAGTTCCGTGAGGCTTGTGAGCAAGCCTATTTCTGATGGAAGTTCCCCATTTAATTTGTTGGAAGAGAGTTGTAACAACTCCAGGTTTGAAAGATTTCCGATTGTGGGTGAAATTGGACTTTCAAACAATTTATTTGATAAAAGAAGGATATAAATCAAACTTATTCATACACATGCATGGCATTTTACTCATCGTAACAATATGTTTGTTATCTGCATTAGGAGGCTCGTATTTCCATTTTAGCCCGTCTCCAAATAGTAGTCTCGATTCATTTTTACAATAAGTGATAATACACCCCACATACCACTAACTCATTCCACTCACATTGATTTAAAAGTGGAGTAATATATACAAGTAAGATTCATATTCCACTTACTTGTTTCCACTCACTTTTCTAAATATTTTTTAAAATCGATGCTGGAAAGAAATGGTACTCCTTATGGTGGACAGAGGAAGTAACATCTTGTGGTAGAGATAGCTCACCATTTTGTTGTCAAGATTATTCAAGATATGTCAAGTAGCATATAGGGGATGAGAGCTCACCATTTAATTTGCTGGAAGTGAGATCTAAGGACCACAGAGTTGTAAAATTTCCAATGGTGGATGGTATTGGACTTTCAAACCATTTCTTTGAAATATAAGAAGGATATAAATCAAATTGCTTTATATCTGAAATTGTACATGCATATCATGTCGTAGGTAAAAGCACCATTTAATTTGTCGGGACACATGTAGCCATAACTCATAATTTGTCGGAGGGTACAATTTTGGGACATAGCCATAATTCATGTGGTAAAATCCCGAGGAAGAAAATTCGTGTTCTAACATATCTAGATCATTCATGTTAATATCCAGAGTAATGAAATTTAGGTCCAATCTGCATATCTTGCATATAGGAAATCATTATAACAATAACAATTATAAAAATAACAAAATATGCTATGTATTTTGAGAGTTATAAAAATGCCCGACAAGATTATTTAATGAATGTCAAGTTGCAGAGGAGAATGGGAGCTCACCATTTAATTTGTTGGAAGAGAGGAGCAAGTACTCTAGATTTGTAAGATTCTCAATGGTGGATGGTATTGGACCTTCAAACAATATATTTCAAAGTTAAATAAGGATATAAAAATCAAAATTCTTTACTTTTAAAAATGTAGATATATAAATAGCATTGCATTCTTTTTATCAAACTACTGATGATCGTTGCAAGCCGTCATTAAAGAGAATAAGAAATTCACCAAGCATTGTTCACCTGAAAAGTTATTGGTTGAAAGGCCCAGCGACCACAAACTTTGTAGGTTTCCTATCTCTGGTGGGATGGTGCCCGAAAACGAGTTATTATAGAGATACAGTTCCGTGAGGCTTGTGAGCAAGCCTATTTCTGATGGAAGTTCCCCATTTAATTTGTTGGAAGAGAGTTGTAACAACTCCAGGTTTGAAAGATTTCCGATTGTGGGTGAAATTGGACTTTCAAACAATTTATTTGATAAAAGAAGGATATAAATCAAACTTATTCATACACATGCATGGCATTTTACTCATCGTAACAATATGTTTGTTATCTGCATTAGGAGGCTCGTATTTCCATTTTAGCCCGTCTCCAAATAGTAGTCTCGATTCATTTTTACAATAAGTGATAATACACCCCACATACCACTAACTCATTCCACTCACATTGATTTAAAAGTGGAGTAATATATACAAGTAAGATTCATATTCCACTTACTTGTTTCCACTCACTTTTCTAAATATTTTTTAAAATCGATACTGGAAAGAAATGGTACTCCTTATGGTGGACGGAGGGAGTAACACCTTGTGGTAGAGATAGCTCACCATTTTGTTGTCAAGATTATTCAAGATATGTCAAGTAGCATATAGGGGATGAGACCTCACCATTTAATTTGTTGGAAGTCAGATCTAAGGACCACAGAGTTGTAAAATTTCCAATGGTGGATGGTATTGGACTTTCAAACCATTTCTTTGAAATATAAGAAGGATATAAATCAAATTGCTTTACATCTGAAATTGTACATGCATATCATGTCGTAGGTAAAAGCACCATTTAATTTGTCGGGACACATGTAGCCATAACTCATAATTTGTCGGAGGGTACAATTTTGGGACATAGCCATAATTCATATGGTAAAATCCCGAGGAAGAAAATTCGTGTTCTAACATATCTAGATTATTCATGTTAATATCCAGAGTAATGAAATTTAGGTCCAATCTGCATATCTTGCATATAGGAAATCATTATAACTATAACAATTATAAAAATAACAAAATATGCTATGTATTCTGAGAGTTATAAAAATGCCCGACAAGATTATTTAATGCATGTCAAGTTGCAGAGGAGAATGGGAGCTCACCATTTAATTTGTTGGAAGAGAGGAGCAAGTTCTCCAGATTTGTAAGATTCCCAATTGTGGATGGTATTGGACCTTCAAACAATATATTTCAAAGTTAAATTAAGGATACAAAAATCAAAATTATTTAATTTTAAAAATGTAGATATATAAATAGAATTGCATTCTCTTTATCAAACTGATGATCGTTGCAAGTCGTCATTAAAGAGAATAAGAAATTCACCAAGCATTGTTCACCTGAAAAGTTATTGATTGAAAGGCCCAGCGACCACAAACTTTGTAGGTTTCCTATCTCTGGTGGGATGGTGCTTGAAAACGAGTTATTATAGAGATACCGTTCCAGAGGTTTGTGAGCAAGCCTATTTCTGATGGAATTTCCCCATTTAATTTGTTGGAAGAGAGTTGTAACAACTCCAGGTTTGAAAGATTTCCGATTGTGGGTGAAATTGGACATTCAAACAATTTATTTGATAAAAGAAGGATATAAATCAAACTTATTCATACACATGCATGGCATTTTACTCATCATAACAATATGTTTGTTATCTGCATTAGGAGGCTCATATTTCCATTTTAGCCCGTCTGCAAATAGGAGTCTCGATTCATTTTTACAATAAATGATAATAGACCCCACATACCACTAACTCATTTCACTCACATTGATATAAAAGTGGAGTAATATATACAAGTAAGATTCATATTCCACTAACTTGTTTCCACTCACTTTTCTAAATATTTTTTAAAATCGATGCTGGAAAGAAATGGTACTCCTTATGGTGGACAGAGGGAGTAACATCTTGTGGTAGAGATAGCTCACCATTTTGTTGTCAAGATTATTCAAGATATGTCAAGTAGCATATAGGGGATGAGAGCTCACCATTTAATTTGCTGGAAGTGAGATCTAAGGACCACAGAGTTGTAAAATTTCCAATGGTGGATGGTATTGGACTTTCAAACCATTTCTTTGAAATATAAGAAGGATATAAATCAAATTGCTTTATATCTGAAATTGTACATGCATATCATGTCGTAGGTAAAAGCACCATTTAATTTGTCGGGACACATGTAGCCATAACTCATAATTTGTCGGAGGGTACAATTTTGGGACATAGCCATAATTCATGTGGTAAAATCCCGAGGAAGAAAATTCGTGTTCTAACATATCTAGATCATTCATGTTAATATCCAGAGTAATGAAATTTAGGTCCAATCTGCATATCTTGCATATAGGAAATCATTATAACAATAACAATTATAAAAATAACAAAATATGCTATGTATTTTGAGAGTTATAAAAATGCCCGACAAGATTATTTAATGAATGTCAAGTTGCAGAGGAGAATGGGAGCTCACCATTTAATTTGTTGGAAGAGAGGAGCAAGTACTCTAGATTTGTAAGATTCTCAATGGTGGATGGTATTGGACCTTCAAACAATATATTTCAAAGTTAAATAAGGATATAAAAATCAAAATTCTTTACTTTTAAAAATGTAGATATATAAATAGCATTGCATTCTTTTTATCAAACTACTGATGATCGTTGCAAGCCGTCATTAAAGAGAATAAGAAATTCACCAAGCATTGTTCACCTGAAAAGTTATTGGTTGAAAGGCCCAGCGACCACAAACTTTGTAGGTTTCCTATCTCTGGTGGGATGGTGCCCGAAAACGAGTTATTATAGAGATACAGTTCCGTGAGGCTTGTGAGCAAGCCTATTTCTGATGGAAGTTCCCCATTTAATTTGTTGGAAGAGAGTTGTAACAACTCCAGGTTTGAAAGATTTCCGATTGTGGGTGAAATTGGACTTTCAAACAATTTATTTGATAAAAGAAGGATATAAATCAAACTTATTCATACACATGCATGGCATTTTACTCATCGTAACAATATGTTTGTTATCTGCATTAGGAGGCTCGTATTTCCATTTTAGCCCGTCTCCAAATAGGAGTCTCGATTCATTTTTACAATAAGTGATAATACACCCCACATACCACTAACTCATTCCACTCACATTGATTTAAAAGTGGAGTAATATATACAAGTAAGATTCATATTCCACTTACTTGTTTCCACTCACTTTTCTAAATATTTTTTAAAATCGATGCTGGAAAGAAATGGTACTCCTTATGGTGGACGGAGGGAGTAACACCTTGTGGTAGAGATAGCTCACCATTTTGTTGTCAAGATTATTCAAGATATGTCAAGTAGCATATAGGGGATGAGACCTCACCATTTAATTTGTTGGAAGTCAGATCTAAGGACCACAGAGTTGTAAAATTTCCAATGGTGGATGGTATTGGACTTTCAAACCATTTATTTGAAATATAAGAAGGATATAAATCAAATTGCTTTACATCTGAAATTGTACATGCATATCATGTCGTAGGTAAAAGCACCATTTAATTTGTCGGGACACATGTAGCCATAACTCATAATTTGTCAGAGGGTACAATTTTGGGACATAGCCATAATTCATATGGTAACATCCCGAGGAAGAAAATTCGTGTTCTAACATATCTAGATTATTCATGTTAATATCCAGAGTAATGAAATTTAGGTCCAATCTGCATATCTTGCATATAGGAAATCATTATAACAATAACAATTATAAAAATAACAAAATATGCTATGTATTCTGAGAGTTATAAAAATGCCCGACAAGATTATTTAATGAATGTCAAGTTGCAGAGGAGAATGGGAGCTCACCATTTAATTTGTTGGAAGAGAGGAGCAAGTACTCCAGATTTGTAAGATTCTCAATGGTGGATGGTATTGGACCTTCAAACAATATATTTCAAAGTTAAATAAGGATATAAAAATCAAAATTCTTTACTTTTAAAAATGTAGATATATAAATAGCATTGCATTCTTTTTATCAAACTACTGATGATCGTTGCAAGCCGTCATTAAAGAGAATAAGAAATTCACCAAGCATTGTTCACCTGAAAAGTTATTGGTTGAAAGGCCCAGCGACCACAAACTTTGTAGGTTTCCTATCTCTGGTGGGATGGTGCCCGAAAACGAGTTATTATAGAGATACAGTTCCGTGAGGCTTGTGAGCAAGCCTATTTCTGATGGAAGTTCCCCATTTAATTTGTTGGAAGAGAGTTGTAACAACTCCAGGTTTTAAAGATTTCCGATTGTGGGTGAAATTAGACTTTCAAACAATTTATTTGATAAAAGAAGGATATAAATCAAACTTATTCATACACATGCATGGCATTTTACTCATCGTAACAATATGTTTGTTATCTGCATTAGGAGGCTCGTATTTCCATTTTAGCCCGTCTCCAAATAGGAGTCTCGATTCATTTTTACAATAAGTGATAATACACCCCACATACCACTAACTCATTCCACTCACATTGATTTAAAAGTGGAGTAATATATACAAGTAAGATTCATATTCCACTTACTTGTTTCCACTCACTTTTCTAAATATTTTTTAAAATAGATGCTGGAAAGAAATGGTACTCCTTATGGTGGACGGAGGGAGTAACACCTTGTGGTAGAGATAGCTCACCATTTTGTTGTCAAGATTATTCAAGATATGTCAAGTAGCATATAGGGGATGAGACCTCACCATTTAATTTGTTGGAAGTCAGATCTAAGGACCACAGAGTTGTAAAATTTCCAATGGTGGATGGTATTGGACTTTCAAACCATTTATTTGAAATATAAGAAGGATATAAATCAAATTGCTTTACATCTGAAATTGTACATGCATATCATGTCGTAGGTAAAAGCACCATTTAATTTGTCGGGACACATGTAGCCATAACTCATAATTTGTCAGAGGGTACAATTTTGGGACATAGCCATAATTCATATGGTAACATCCCGAGGAAGAAAATTCGTGTTCTAACATATCTAGATTATTCATGTTAATATCCAGAGTAATGAAATTTAGGTCCAATCTGCATATCTTGCATATAGGAAATCATTATAACAATAACAATTATAAAAATAACAAAATATGCTATGTATTCTGAGAGTTATAAAAATGCCCGACAAGATTATTTAATGAATGTCAAGTTGCAGAGGAGAATGGGAGCTCACCATTTAATTTGTTGGAAGAGAGGAGCAAGTACTCCAGATTTGTAAGATTCTCAATGGTGGATGGTATTGGACCTTCAAACAATATATTTCAAAGTTAAATAAGGATATAAAAATCAAAATTCTTTACTTTTAAAAATGTAGATATATAAATAGCATTGCATTCTTTTTATCAAACTACTGATGATCGTTGCAAGCCGTCATTAAAGAGAATAAGAAATTCACCAAGCATTGTTCACCTGAAAAGTTATTGGTTGAAAGGCCCAGCGACCACAAACTTTGTAGGTTTCCTATCTCTGGTGGGATGGTGCCCGAAAACGAGTTATTATAGAGATACAGTTCCGTGAGGCTTGTGAGCAAGCCTATTTCTGATGGAAGTTCCCCATTTAATTTGTTGGAAGAGAGTTGTAACAACTCCAGGTTTTAAAGATTTCCGATTGTGGGTGAAATTAGACTTTCAAACAATTTATTTGATAAAAGAAGGATATAAATCAAACTTATTCATACACATGCATGGCATTTTACTCATCGTAACAATATGTTTGTTATCTGCATTAGGAGGCTCGTATTTCCATTTTAGCCCGTCTCCAAATAGGAGTCTCGATTCATTTTTACAATAAGTGATAATACACCCCACATACCACTAACTCATTCCACTCACATTGATTTAAAAGTGGAGTAATATATACAAGTAAGATTCATATTCCACTTACTTGTTTCCACTCACTTTTCTAAATATTTTTTAAAATAGATGCTGGAAAGAAATGGTACTCCTTATGGTGGACGGAGGGAGTAACACCTTGTGGTAGAGATAGCTCACCATTTTGTTGTCAAGATTATTCAAGATATGTCAAGTAGCATATAGGGGATGAGACCTCACCATTTAATTTGTTGGAAGTCAGATCTAAGGACCACAGAGTTGTAAAATTTCCAATGGTGGATGGTATTGGACTTTCAAACCATTTATTTGAAATATAAGAAGGATATAAATCAAATTGCTTTACATCTGAAATTGTACATGCATATCATGTCGTAGGTAAAAGCACCATTTAATTTGTCGGGACACATGTAGCCATAACTCATAATTTGTCAGAGGGTACAATTTTGGGACATAGCCATAATTCATATGGTAACATCCCGAGGAAGAAAATTCGTGTTCTAACATATCTAGATTATTCATGTTAATATCCAGAGTAATGAAATTTAGGTCCAATCTGCATATCTTGCATATAGGAAATCATTATAACAATAACAATTATAAAAATAACAAAATATGCTATGTATTCTGAGAGTTATAAAAATGCCCGACAAGATTATTTAATGAATGTCAAGTTGCAGAGGAGAATGGGAGCTCACCATTTAATTTGTTGGAAGAGAGGAGCAAGTACTCCAGATTTGTAAGATTCTCAATGGTGGATGGTATTGGACCTTCAAACAATATATTTCAAAGTTAAATAAGGATATAAAAATCAAAATTCTTTACTTTTAAAAATGTAGATATATAAATAGCATTGCATTCTTTTTATCAAACTACTGATGATCGTTGCAAGCCGTCATTAAAGAGAATAAGAAATTCACCAAGCATTGTTCACCTGAAAAGTTATTGGTTGAAAGGCCCAGCGACCACAAACTTTGTAGGTTTCCTATCTCTGGTGGGATGGTGCCCGAAAACGAGTTATTATAGAGATACAGTTCCGTGAGGCTTGTGAGCAAGCCTATTTCTGATGGAAGTTCCCCATTTAATTTGTTGGAAGAGAGTTGTAACAACTCCAGGTTTTAAAGATTTCCGATTGTGGGTGAAATTAGACTTTCAAACAATTTATTTGATAAAAGAAGGATATAAATCAAACTTATTCATACACATGCATGGCATTTTACTCATCGTAACAATATGTTTGTTATCTGCATTAGGAGGCTCGTATTTCCATTTTAGCCCGTCTCCAAATAGGAGTCTCGATTCATTTTTACAATAAGTGATAATACACCCCACATACCACTAACTCATTCCACTCACATTGATTTAAAAGTGGAGTAATATATACAAGTAAGATTCATATTCCACTTACTTGTTTCCACTCACTTTTCTAAATATTTTTTAAAATAGATGCTGGAAAGAAATGGTACTCCTTATGGTGGACGGAGGGAGTAACACCTTGTGGTAGAGATAGCTCACCATTTTGTTGTCAAGATTATTCAAGATATGTCAAGTAGCATATAGGGGATGAGACCTCACCATTTAATTTGTTGGAAGTCAGATCTAAGGACCACAGAGTTGTAAAATTTCCAATGGTGGATGGTATTGGACTTTCAAACCATTTATTTGAAATATAAGAAGGATATAAATCAAATTGCTTTACATCTGAAATTGTACATGCATATCATGTCGTAGGTAAAAGCACCATTTAATTTGTCGGGACACATGTAGCCATAACTCATAATTTGTCGGAGGGTACAATTTTGGGACATAGCCATAATTCATATGGTAACATCCCGAGGAAGAAAATTCGTGTTCTAACATATCTAGATTATTCATGTTAATATCCAGAGTAATGAAATTTAGGTCCAATCTGCATATCTTGCATATAGGAAATCATTATCACAATAACAATTATAAAAATAACAAAATATGCTATGTATTCTGAGAGTTATAAAAATGCCCGACAAGATTATTTAATGAATGTCAAGTTGCAGAGGAGAATGGGAGCTCACCATTTAATTTGTTGGAAGAGAGGAGCAAGTACTCCAGATTTGTAAGATTCTCAATGGTGGATGGTATTGGACCTTCAAACAATATATTTCAAAGTTAAATAAGGATATAAAAATCAAAATTCTTTACTTTTAAAAATGTAGATATATAAATAGCATTGCATTCTTTTTATCAAACTACTGATGATCGTTGCAAGCCGTCAATAAAGAGAATAAGAAATTCACCAAGCATTGTTCACCTGAAAAGTTATTGGTTGAAAGGCCCAGCGACCACAAACTTTGTAGGTTTCCTATCTCTGGTGGGATGGTGCCCGAAAACGAGTTATTATAGAGATACAGTTCCGTGAGGTTTGTGAGCAAGCCTATTTCTGATGGAAGTTCCCCATTTAATTTGTTGGAAGAGAGTTGTAACAACTCCAGGTTTGAAAGATTTCCGATTGTGGGTGAAATTGGACTTTAAAACAATTTATTTGATAAAAGAAGGATATAAATCAAACTTATTCATACACATGCATGGCATTTTACTCATCGTAACAATATGTTTGTTATCTGCATTAGGAGGCTCATATTTCCATTTAAGCCCGTCTGCAAATAGGAGTCTCGATTCATTTTTACAATAAGTGATAATACACCCCACATACCACTAACTCATTCCACTCACATTGATTTAAAAGTGGAGTAATATATACAAGTAAGATTCATATTCCACTTACTTGTTTCCACTCACTTTTCTAAATATTTTTTAAAATAGATGCTGGAAAGAAATGGTACTCCTTATGGTGGACGGAGGGAGTAACACCTTGTGGTAGAGATAGCTCACCATTTTGTTGTCAAGATTATTCAAGATATGTCAAGTAGCATATAGGGGATGAGACCTCACCATTTAATTTGTTGGAAGTGAGATCTAAGGACCACAGAGTTGTAAAATTTCCAATGGTGGATGGTATTGGACTTTCAAACCATTTATTTGAAATATAAGAAGGATATAAATCAAATTGCTTTACATCTGAAATTGTACATGCATATCATGTCGTAGGTAAAAGCACCATTTAATTTGTCGGGACACATGTAGCCATAACTCATAATTTGTCGGAGGGTACAATTTTGGGACATAGCCATAATTCATATGGTAACATCCCGAGGAAGAAAATTCGTGTTCTAACATATCTAGATTATTCATGTTAATATCCAGAGTAATGAAATTTAGGTCCAATCTGCATATCTTGCATATAGGAAATCATTATCACAATAACAATTATAAAAATAACAAAATATGCTATGTATTCTGAGAGTTATAAAAATGCCCGATAAGATTATTTAATGAATGTCAAGTTGCAGAGGAGAATGGGAGCTCACCATTTAATTTGTTGGAAGAGAGGAGCAAGTACTCCAGATTTGTAAGATTCTCAATGGTGGATGGTATTGGACCTTCAAACAATATATTTCAAAGTTAAATAAGGATATAAAAATCAAAATTCTTTACTTTTAAAAATGTAGATATATAAATAGCATTGCATTCTTTTTATCAAACTACTGATGATCGTTGCAAGCCGTCATTAAAGAGAATAAGAAATTCACCAAGCATTGTTCACCTGAAAAGTTATTGGTTGAAAGGCCCAGCGACCACAAACTTTGTAGGTTTCCTATCTCTGGTGGGATGGTGCCCGAAAACGAGTTATTATAGAGATACAGTTCCGTGAGGTTTGTGAGCAAGCCTATTTCTGATGGAAGTTCCCCATTTAATTTGTTGGAAGAGAGTTGTAACAACTCCAGGTTTGAAAGATTTCCGATTGTGGGTGAAATTGGACTTTCAAACAATTTATTTGATAAAAGAAGGATATAAATCAAACTTATTCATACACATGCATGGCATTTTACTCATCGTAACAATATGTTTGTTATCTGCATTAGGAGGCTCATATTTCCATTTTAGCCCGTCTCCAAATAGGAGTCTCGATTCATTTTTACAATAAGTGATAATACACCCCACATACCACTAACTCATTCCACTCACATTGATTTAAAAGTGGAGTAATATATACAAGTAAGATTCATATTCCACTTACTTGTTTCCACTCACTTTTCTAAATATTTTTTAAAATCGATGCTGGAAAGAAATGGTACTCCTTATGGTGGACGGAGGGAGTAACACCTTGTGGTAGAGATAGCTCACCATTTTGTTGTCAAGATTATTCAAGATATGTCAAGTAGCATATAGGGGATGAGACCTCACCATTTAATTTGTTGGAAGTCAGATCTAAGGACCACAGAGTTGTAAAATTTCCAATGGTAGTTGGTATTGGACTTTCAAACCATTTCTTTGAAATATAAGAAGGATATAAATCAAATTGCTTTACATCTGAAATTGTACATGCATATCATGTCGTAGGTAAAAGCACCATTTAATTTGTCGGGACACATGTAGCCATAACTCATAATTTGTCGGAGGGTACAATTTTGGGACATAGCCATAATTCATATGGTAACATCCCGAGGAAGAAAATTCGTGTTCTAACATATCTAGATTATTCATGTTAATATCCAGAGTAATGAAATTTAGGTCCAATCTGCATATCTTGCATATAGGAAATCATTATAACAATAACAATTATAAAAATAACAAAATATGCTATGTATTCTGAGAGTTATAAAAATGCCCGACAAGTTTATTTAATGAATGTCAAGTTGCAGAGGAGAATGGGAGCTCACCATTTAATTTGTTGGAAGAGAGGAGCAAGTACTCCAGATTTGTAAGATTCTCAATGGTGGATGGTATTGGACCTTCAAACAATATATTTCAAAGTTAAATAAGGATATAAAAATCAAAATTCTTTACTTTTAAAAATGTAGATATATAAATAGCATTGCATTCTTTTTATCAAACTACTGATGATCGTTGCAAGCCGTCATTAAAGAGAATAAGAAATTCACCAAGCATTGTTCACCTGAAAAGTTATTGGTTGAAAGGCCCAGCGACCACAAACTTTGTAGGTTTCCTATCTCTGGTGGGATGGTGCCCGAAAACGAGTTATTATAGAGATACAGTTCCGTGAGGTTTGTGAGCAAGCCTATTTCTGATGGAAGTTCCCCATTTAATTTGTTGGAAGAGAGTTGTAACAACTCCAGGTTTGAAAGATTTCCGATTGTGGGTGAAATTGGACTTTCAAACAATTTATTTGATAAAAGAAGGATATAAATCAAACTTATTCATACACATGCATGGCATTTTACTTATCGTAACAATATGTTTGTTATCTGCATTAGGAGGCTCATATTTCCATTTTGGCCCGTCTCCAAATAGGAGTCTCGATTCATTTTTACAATAAGTGATAATACACCCCACATACCACTAACTCATTCCACTCACATTGATTTAAAAGTGGAGTAATATATACAAGTAAGATTCATATTCCACTTACTTGTTTCCACTCACTTTTCTAAATATTTTTTAAAATCGATGCTGGAAAGAAATGGTACTCCTTATGGTGGACGGAGGGAGTAACACCTTGTGGTAGAGATAGCTCACCATTTTGTTGTCAAGATTATTCAAGATATGTCAAGTAGCATATAGGGGATGAGACCTCACCATTTAATTTGTTGGAAGTCAGATCTAAGGACCACAGAGTTGTAAAATTTCCAATGGTAGTTGGTATTGGACTTTCAAACCATTTCTTTGAAATATAAGAAGGATATAAATCAAATTGCTTTACATCTGAAATTGTACATGCATATCATGTCGTAGGTAAAAGCACCATTTAATTTGTCGGGACACATGTAGCCATAACTCATAATTTGTCGGAGGGTACAATTTTGGGACATAGCCATAATTCATATGGTAACATCCCGAGGAAGAAAATTCGTGTTCTAACATATCTAGATTATTCATGTTAATATCCAGAGTAATGAAATTTAGGTCCAATCTGCATATCTTGCATATAGGAAATCATTATAACAATAACAATTATAAAAATAACAAAATATGCTATGTATTCTGAGAGTTATAAAAATGCCCGACAAGATTATTTAATGAATGTCAAGTTGCAGAGGAGAATGGGAGCTCACCATTTAATTTGTTGGAAGAGAGGAGCAAGTACTCCAGATTTGTAAGATTCTCAATGGTGGATGGTATTGGACCTTCAAACAATATATTTCAAAGTTAAATAAGGATATAAAAATCAAAATTCTTTACTTTTAAAAATGTAGATATATAAATAGCATTGCATTCTTTTTATCAAACTACTGATGATCGTTGCAAGCCGTCATTAAAGAGAATAAGAAATTCACCAAGCATTGTTCACCTGAAAAGTTATTGGTTGAAAGGCCCAGCGACCACAAACTTTGTAGGTTTCCTATCTCTGGTGGGATGGTGCCCGAAAACGAGTTATTATAGAGATACAGTTCCGTGAGGTTTGTGAGCAAGCCTATTTCTGATGGAAGTTCCCCATTTAATTTGTTGGAAGAGAGTTGTAACAACTCCAGGTTTGAAAGATTTCCGATTGTGGGTGAAATTGGACTTTCAAACAATTTATTTGATAAAAGAAGGATATAAATCAAACTTATTCATACACATGCATGGCATTTTACTCATCGTAACAATATGTTTGTTATCTGCATTAGGAGGCTCATATTTCCATTTTGGCCCGTCTCCAAATAGGAGTCTCGATTCATTTTTACAATAAGTGATAATACACCCCACATACCACTAACTCATTCCACTCACATTGATTTAAAAGTGGAGTAATATATACAAGTAAGATTCATATTCCACTTACTTGTTTCCACTCACTTTTCTAAATATTTTTTAAAATCGATGCTGGAAAGAAATGGTACTCCTTATGGTGGACGGAGGGAGTAACACCTTGTGGTAGAGATAGCTCACCATTTTGTTGTCAAGATTAT
This sequence comes from Salvia hispanica, assembly GCF_029641045.1. Taxonomy (NCBI): domain Eukaryota; kingdom Viridiplantae; phylum Streptophyta; class Magnoliopsida; order Lamiales; family Lamiaceae; genus Salvia; species Salvia hispanica. The sequence continues at coordinate 26,309,746 of NC_142693.1, read as the reverse complement.
TCAAGATATGTCAAGTAGCATATAGGGGATGAGACCTCACCATTTAATTTGTTGGAAGTCAGATCTAAGGACCACAGAGTTGTAAAATTTCCAATGGTAGTTGGTATTGGACTTTCAAACCATTTCTTTGAAATATAAGAAGGATATAAATCAAATTGCTTTACATCTGAAATTGTACATGCATATCATGTCGTAGGTAAAAGCACCATTTAATTTGTCGGGACACATGTAGCCATAACTCATAATTTGTCGGAGGGTACAATTTTGGGACATAGCCATAATTCATATGGTAACATCCCGAGGAAGAAAATTCGTGTTCTAACATATCTAGATTATTCATGTTAATATCCAGAGTAATGAAATTTAGGTCCAATCTACATATCTTGCATATAGGAAATCATTATAACAATAACAATTATAAAAATAACAAAATATGCTATGTATTCTGAGAGTTATAAAAATGCCCGACAAGATTATTTAATGAATGTCAAGTTGCAGAGGAGAATGGGAGCGCACCATTTAATTTGTTGGAAGAGAGGAGCAAGTACTCCAGATTTGTAAGATTCTCAATGGTGGATGGTATTGGACCTTCAAACAATATATTTCAAAGTTAAATAAGGATATAAAAATCAAAATTCTTTACTTTTAAAAATGTAGATATATAAATAGCATTGCATTCTTTTTATCAAACTACTGATGATCGTTGCAAGCCGTCATTAAAGAGAATAAGAAATTCACCAAGCATTGTTCACCTGAAAAGTTATTGGTTGAAAGGCCCAGCGACCACAAACTTTGTAGGTTTCCTATCTCTGGTGGGATGGTGCCCGAAAACGAGTTATTATAGAGATACAGTTCCGTGAGGTTTGTGAGCAAGCCTATTTCTGATGGAAGTTCCCCATTTAATTTGTTGGAAGAGAGTTGTAACAACTCCAGGTTTGAAAGATTTCCGATTGTGGGTGAAATTGGACTTTCAAACAATTTATTTGATAAAAGAAGGATATAAATCAAACTTATTCATACACATGCATGGCATTTTACTCATCGTAACAATATGTTTGTTATCTGCATTAGGAGGCTCATATTTCCATTTTAGCCCGTCTCCAAATAGGAGTCTCGATTCATTTTTACAATAAGTGATAATTCACCCCACATACCACTAACTCATTCCACTCACATTGATTTAAAAGTGGAGTAATATATACAAGTAAGATTCATATTCCACTTACTTGTTTCCACTCACTTTTCTAAATATTTTTTAAAATCGATGCTGGAAAGAAATGGTACTCCTTATGGTGGACGGAGGGAGTAACACCTTGTGGTAGAGATAGCTCACCATTTTGTTGTCAAGATTATTCAAGATATGTCAAGTAGCATATAGGGGATGAGACCTCACCATTTAATTTGTTGGAAGTCAGATCTAAGGACCACAGAGTTGTAAAATTTCCAATGGTGGATGGTATTGGACTTTCAAACCATTTATTTGAAATATAAGAAGGATATAAATCAAATTGCTTTACATCTGAAATTGTACATGCATATCATGTCGTAGGTAAAAGCACCATTTAATTTGTCGGGACACATGTAGCCATAACTCATAATTTGTCGGAGGGTACAATTTTGGGACATAGCCATAATTCATATGGTAACATCCCGAGGAAGAAAATTCGTGTTCTAACATATCTAGATTATTCATGTTAATATCCAGAGTAATGAAATTTAGGTCCAATCTGCATATCTTGCATATAGGAAATCATTATCACAATAACAATTATAAAAATAACAAAATATGCTATGTATTCTGAGAGTTATAAAAATGCCCGACAAGATTATTTAATGAATGTCAAGTTGCAGAGGAGAATGGGAGCTCACCATTTAATTTGTTGGAAGAGAGGAGCAAGTACTCCAGATTTGTAAGATTCTCAATGGTGGATGGTATTGGACCTTCAAACAATATATTTCAAAGTTAAATAAGGATATAAAAATCAAAATTCTTTACTTTTAAAAATGTAGATATATAAATAGCATTGCATTCTTTTTATCAAACTACTGATGATCGTTGCAAGCCGTCATTAAAGAGAATAAGAAATTCACCAAGCATTGTTCACCTGAAAAGTTATTGGTTGAAAGGCCCAGCGACCACAAACTTTGTAGGTTTCCTATCTCTGGTGGGATGGTGCCCGAAAACGAGTTATTATAGAGATACAGTTCCGTGAGGTTTGTGAGCAAGCCTATTTCTGATGGAAGTTCCCCATTTAATTTGTTGGAAGAGAGTTGTAACAACTCCAGGTTTGAAAGATTTCCGATTGTGGGTGAAATTGGACTTTCAAACAATTTATTTGATAAAAGAAGGATATAAATCAAACTTATTCATACACATGCATGGCATTTTACTCATCGTAACAATATGTTTGTTATCTGCATTAGGAGGCTCATATTTCCATTTTAGCCCGTCTCCAAATAGGAGTCTCGATTCATTTTTACAATAAGTGATAATTCACCCCACATACCACTAACTCATTCCACTCACATTGATTTAAAAGTGGAGTAATATATACAAGTAAGATTCATATTCCACTTACTTGTTTCCACTCACTTTTCTAAATATTTTTTAAAATCGATGCTGGAAAGAAATGGTACTCCTTATGGTGGACGGAGGGAGTAACACCTTGTGGTAGAGATAGCTCACCATTTTGTTGTCAAGATTATTCAAGATATGTCAAGTAGCATATAGGGGATGAGACCTCACCATTTAATTTGTTGGAAGTCAGATCTAAGGACCACAGAGTTGTAAAATTTCCAATGGTGGATGGTATTGGACTTTCAAACCATTTATTTGAAATATAAGAAGGATATAAATCAAATTGCTTTACATCTGAAATTGTACATGCATATCATGTCGTAGGTAAAAGCACCATTTAATTTGTCGGGACACATGTAGCCATAACTCATAATTTGTCGGAGGGTACAATTTTGGGACATAGCCATAATTCATATGTTAACATCCCGAGGAAGAAAATTCGTGTCCTAACATATCTAGATTATTCATGTTAATATCCAGAGTAATGAAATTTAGGTCCAATCTGCATATCTTGCATATAGGAAATCATTATAACAATAACAATTATAAAAATAACAAAATATGCTATGTATTCTGAGAGTTATAAAAATGCCCGACAAGATTATTTAATGAATGTCAAGTTGCAGAGGAGAATGGGAGCTCACCATTTAATTTGTTGGAAGAGAGGAGCAAGTACTCTAGATTTGTAAGATTCTCAATGGTGGATGGTATTGGACCTTCAAACAATATATTTCAAAGTTAAATAAGGATATAAAAATCAAAATTCTTTACTTTTAAAAATGTAGATATATAAATAGCATTGCATTCTTTTTATCAAACTACTGATGATCGTTGCAAGCCGTCATTAAAGAGAATAAGAAATTCACCAAGCATTGTTCACCTGAAAAGTTATTGGTTGAAAGGCCCAGCGACCACAAACTTTGTAGGTTTCCTATCTCTGGTGGGATGGTGCCCGAAAACGAGTTATTATAGAGATACAGTTCCGTGAGGTTTGTGAGCAAGCCTATTTCTGATGGAAGTTCCCCATTTAATTTGTTGGAAGAGAGTTGTAACAACTCCAGGTTTGAAAGATTTCCGATTGTGGGTGAAATTGGACTTTCAAACAATTTATTTGATAAAAGAAGGATATAAATCAAACTTATTCATACACATGCATGGCATTTTACTCATCGTAACAATATGTTTGTTATCTGCACTAGGAGGCTCATATTTCCATTTTAGCCCGTCTCCAAATAGGAGTCTCGATTCATTTTTACAATAAGTGATAATACACCCCACATACCACTAACTCATTCCACTCACATTGATTTAAAAGTGGAGTAATATATACAAGTAAGATTCATATTCCACTTACTTGTTTCCACTCACTTTTCTAAATATTTTTTAAAATCGATGCTGGAAAGAAATGGTACTCCTTATGGTGGACGGAGGGAGTAACACCTTGTGGTAGAGATAGCTCACCATTTTGTTGTCAAGACAATTCAAGATATGTCAAGTAGCATATAGGGGATGAGACCTCACCATTTAATTTGTTGGAAGTGAGATCTAAGGACCACAGAGTTGTAAAATTTCCAATGGTGGATGGTATTGGACTTTCAAACCATTTATTTGAAATATAAGAAGGATATAAATCAAATTGCTTTACATCTGAAATTGTACATGCATATCATGTCGTAGGTAAAAGCACCATTTAATTTGTCGGGACACATGTAGCCATAACTCATAATTTGTCGGAGGGTACAATTTTGGGACATAGCCATAATTCATATGTTAACATCCCGAGGAAGAAAATTCGTGTCCTAACATATCTAGATTATTCATGTTAATATCCAGAGTAATGAAATTTAGGTCCAATCTGCATATCTTGCATATAGGAAATCATTATAACAATAACAATTATAAAAATAACAAAATATGCTATGTATTCTGAGAGTTATAAAAATGCCCGACAAGATTATTTAATGAATGTCAAGTTGCAGAGGAGAATGGGAGCTCACCATTTAATTTGTTGGAAGAGAGGAGCAAGTACTCTAGATTTGTAAGATTCTCAATGGTGGATGGTATTGGACCTTCAAACAATATATTTCAAAGTTAAATAAGGATATAAAAATCAAAATTCTTTACTTTTAAAAATGTAGATATATAAATAGCATTGCATTCTTTTTATCAAACTACTGATGATCGTTGCAAGCCGTCATTAAAGAGAATAAGAAATTCACCAAGCATTGTTCACCTGAAAAGTTATTGGTTGAAAGGCCCAGCGACCACAAACTTTGTAGGTTTCCTATCTCTGGTGGGATGGTGCCCGAAAACGAGTTATTATAGAGATACAGTTCCGTGAGGTTTGTGAGCAAGCCTATTTCTGATGGAAGTTCCCCATTTAATTTGTTGGAAGAGAGTTGTAACAACTCCAGGTTTGAAAGATTTCCGATTGTGGGTGAAATTGGACTTTCAAACAATTTATTTGATAAAAGAAGGATATAAATCAAACTTATTCATACACATGCATGGCATTTTACTCATCGTAACAATATGTTTGTTATCTGCACTAGGAGGCTCATATTTCCATTTTAGCCCGTCTCCAAATAGGAGTCTCGATTCATTTTTACAATAAGTGATAATACACCCCACATACCACTAACTCATTCCACTCACATTGATTTAAAAGTGGAGTAATATATACAAGTAAGATTCATATTCCACTTACTTGTTTCCACTCACTTTTCTAAATATTTTTTAAAATCGATGCTGGAAAGAAATGGTACTCCTTATGGTGGACGGAGGGAGTAACACCTTGTGGTAGAGATAGCTCACCATTTTGTTGTCAAGACAATTCAAGATATGTCAAGTAGCATATAGGGGATGAGACCTCACCATTTAATTTGTTGGAAGTGAGATCTAAGGACCACAGAGTTGTAAAATTTCCAATGGTGGATGGTATTGGACTTTCAAACCATTTATTTGAAATATAAGAAGGATATAAATCAAATTGCTTTACATCTGAAATTGTACATGCATATCATGTCGTAGGTAAAAGCACCATTTAATTTGTCGGGACACATGTAGCCATAACTCATAATTTGTCGGAGGGTACAATTTTGGGACATAGCCATAATTCATATGTTAACATCCCGAGGAAGAAAATTCGTGTCCTAACATATCTAGATTATTCATGTTAATATCCAGAGTAATGAAATTTAGGTCCAATCTGCATATCTTGCATATAGGAAATCATTATAACAATAACAATTATAAAAATAACAAAATATGCTATGTATTCTGAGAGTTATAAAAATGCCCGACAAGATTATTTAATGAATGTCAAGTTGCAGAGGAGAATGGGAGCTCACCATTTAATTTGTTGGAAGAGAGGAGCAAGTACTCTAGATTTGTAAGATTCTCAATGGTGGATGGTATTGGACCTTCAAACAATATATTTCAAAGTTAAATAAGGATATAAAAATCAAAATTCTTTACTTTTAAAAATGTAGATATATAAATAGCATTGCATTCTTTTTATCAAACTACTGATGATCGTTGCAAGCCGTCATTAAAGAGAATAAGAAATTCACCAAGCATTGTTCACCTGAAAAGTTATTGGTTGAAAGGCCCAGCGACCACAAACTTTGTAGGTTTCCTATCTCTGGTGGGATGGTGCCCGAAAACGAGTTATTATAGAGATACAGTTCCGTGAGGTTTGTGAGCAAGCCTATTTCTGATGGAAGTTCCCCATTTAATTTGTTGGAAGAGAGTTGTAACAACTCCAGGTTTGAAAGATTTCCGATTGTGGGTGAAATTGGACTTTCAAACAATTTATTTGATAAAAGAAGGATATAAATCAAACTTATTCATACACATGCATGGCATTTTACTCATCGTAACAATATGTTTGTTATCTGCACTAGGAGGCTCATATTTCCATTTTAGCCCGTCTCCAAATAGGAGTCTCGATTCATTTTTACAATAAGTGATAATACACCCCACATACCACTAACTCATTCCACTCACATTGATTTAAAAGTGGAGTAATATATACAAGTAAGATTCATATTCCACTTACTTGTTTCCACTCACTTTTCTAAATATTTTTTAAAATCGATGCTGGAAAGAAATGGTACTCCTTATGGTGGACGGAGGGAGTAACACCTTGTGGTAGAGATAGCTCACCATTTTGTTGTCAAGACAATTCAAGATATGTCAAGTAGCATATAGGGGATGAGACCTCACCATTTAATTTGTTGGAAGTGAGATCTAAGGACCACAGAGTTGTAAAATTTCCAATGGTGGATGGTATTGGACTTTCAAACCATTTATTTGAAATATAAGAAGGATATAAATCAAATTGCTTTACATCTGAAATTGTACATGCATATCATGTCGTAGGTAAAAGCACCATTTAATTTGTCGGGACACATGTAGCCATAACTCATAATTTGTCGGAGGGTACAATTTTGGGACATAGCCATAATTCATATGGTAACATCCCGAGGAAGAAAATTCGTGTTCTAACATATCTAGATTATTCATGTTAATATCCAGAGTAATGAAATTTAGGTCCAATCTGCATATCTTGCATATAGGAAATCATTATAACAATAACAATTATAAAAATAACAAAATATGCTATGTATTCTTCTAGTTATAAAAATGCCCGACAAGATTATTTAATGAATGTCAAGTTGCAGAGGAGAATGGGAGCTCACCATTTAATTTGTTGGAAGAGAGGAGCAAGTACTCTAGATTTGTAAGATTCTCAATGGTGGATGGTATTGGACCTTCGAACAATATATTTCAAAGTTAAATAAGGATATAAAAATCAAAATTCTTTACTTTTAAAAATGTAGATATATAAATAGCATTGCATTCTTTTTATCAAACTACTGATGATCGTTGCAAGCCGTCATTAAAGAGAATAAGAAATTCACCAAGCATTGTTCACCTGAAAAGTTATTGGTTGAAAGGCCCAGCGACCACAAACTTTGTAGGTTTCCTATCTCTGGTGGGATGGTGCCGAAAACGAGTTATTATAGAGATACAGTTCCGTGAGGTTTGTGAGCAAGCCTATTTCTGATGGAAGTTCCCCATTTAATTTGTTGGAAGAGAGTTGTAACAACTCCAGGTTTGAAAGATTTCCGATTGTGGGTGAAATTGGACTTTCAAACAATTTATTTGATAAAAGAAGGATATAAATCAAACTTATTCATACACATGCATGGCAATTTACTCATCGTAACAATATGTTTGTTATCTGCATTAGGAGGCTCATATTTCCATTTTAGCCCGTCTCCAAATAGGAGTCTCGATTCATTTTTACAATAAGTGATAATTCACCCCACATACCACTAACTCATTCCACTCACATTGATTTAAAAGTGGAGTAATATATACAAGTAAGATTCATATTCCACTTACTTGTTTCCACTCACTTTTCTAAATATTTTTTAAAATCGATGCTGGAAAGAAATGGTACTCCTTATGGTGGACGGAGGGAGTAACACCTTGTGGTAGAGATAGCTCACCATTTTGTTGTCAAGATTATTCAAGATATGTCAAGTAGCATATAGGGGATGAGACCTCACCATTTAATTTGTTGGAAGTCAGATCTAAGGACCACAGAGTTGTAAAATTTCCAATGGTGGATGGTATTGGACTTTCAAACCATTTATTTGAAATATAAGAAGGATATAAATCAAATTGCTTTACATCTGAAATTGTACATGCATATCATGTCGTAGGTAAAAGCACCATTTAATTTGTCGGGACACATGTAGCCATAACTCATAATTTGTCGGAGGGTACAATTTTGGGACATAGCCATAATTCATATGTTAACATCCCGAGGAAGAAAATTCGTGTCCTAACATATCTAGATTATTCATGTTAATATCCAGAGTAATGAAATTTAGGTCCAATCTGCATATCTTGCATATAGGAAATCATTATAACAATAACAATTATAAAAATAACAAAATATGCTATGTATTCTGAGAGTTATAAAAATGCCCGACAAGATTATTTAATGAATGTCAAGTTGCAGAGGAGAATGGGAGCTCACCATTTAATTTGTTGGAAGAGAGGAGCAAGTACTCTAGATTTGTAAGATTCTCAATGGTGGATGGTATTGGACCTTCAAACAATATATTTCAAAGTTAAATAAGGATATAAAAATCAAAATTCTTTACTTTTAAAAATGTAGATATATAAATAGCATTGCATTCTTTTTATCAAACTACTGATGATCGTTGCAAGCCGTCATTAAAGAGAATAAGAAATTCACCAAGCATTGTTCACCTGAAAAGTTATTGGTTGAAAGGCCCAGCGACCACAAACTTTGTAGGTTTCCTATCTCTGGTGGGATGGTGCCCGAAAACGAGTTATTATAGAGATACAGTTCCGTGAGGTTTGTGAGCAAGCCTATTTCTGATGGAAGTTCCCCATTTAATTTGTTGGAAGAGAGTTGTAACAACTCCAGGTTTGAAAGATTTCCGATTGTGGGTGAAATTGGACTTTCAAACAATTTATTTGATAAAAGAAGGATATAAATCAAACTTATTCATACACATGCATGGCATTTTACTCATCGTAACAATATGTTTGTTATCTGCACTAGGAGGCTCATATTTCCATTTTAGCCCGTCTCCAAATAGGAGTCTCGATTCATTTTTACAATAAGTGATAATACACCCCACATACCACTAACTCATTCCACTCACATTGATTTAAAAGTGGAGTAATATATACAAGTAAGATTCATATTCCACTTACTTGTTTCCACTCACTTTTCTAAATATTTTTTAAAATCGATGCTGGAAAGAAATGGTACTCCTTATGGTGGACGGAGGGAGTAACACCTTGTGGTAGAGATAGCTCACCATTTTGTTGTCAAGACAATTCAAGATATGTCAAGTAGCATATAGGGGATGAGACCTCACCATTTAATTTGTTGGAAGTGAGATCTAAGGACCACAGAGTTGTAAAATTTCCAATGGTGGATGGTATTGGACTTTCAAACCATTTATTTGAAATATAAGAAGGATATAAATCAAATTGCTTTACATCTGAAATTGTACATGCATATCATGTCGTAGGTAAAAGCACCATTTAATTTGTCGGGACACATGTAGCCATAACTCATAATTTGTCGGAGGGTACAATTTTGGGACATAGCCATAATTCATATGTTAACATCCCGAGGAAGAAAATTCGTGTCCTAACATATCTAGATTATTCATGTTAATATCCAGAGTAATGAAATTTAGGTCCAATCTGCATATCTTGCATATAGGAAATCATTATAACAATAACAATTATAAAAATAACAAAATATGCTATGTATTCTGAGAGTTATAAAAATGCCCGACAAGATTATTTAATGAATGTCAAGTTGCAGAGGAGAATGGGAGCTCACCATTTAATTTGTTGGAAGAGAGGAGCAAGTACTCTAGATTTGTAAGATTCTCAATGGTGGATGGTATTGGACCTTCAAACAATATATTTCAAAGTTAAATAAGGATATAAAAATCAAAATTCTTTACTTTTAAAAATGTAGATATATAAATAGCATTGCATTCTTTTTATCAAACTACTGATGATCGTTGCAAGCCGTCATTAAAGAGAATAAGAAATTCACCAAGCATTGTTCACCTGAAAAGTTATTGGTTGAAAGGCCCAGCGACCACAAACTTTGTAGGTTTCCTATCTCTGGTGGGATGGTGCCCGAAAACGAGTTATTATAGAGATACAGTTCCGTGAGGTTTGTGAGCAAGCCTATTTCTGATGGAAGTTCCCCATTTAATTTGTTGGAAGAGAGTTGTAACAACTCCAGGTTTGAAAGATTTCCGATTGTGGGTGAAATTGGACTTTCAAACAATTTATTTGATAAAAGAAGGATATAAATCAAACTTATTCATACACATGCATGGCATTTTACTCATCGTAACAATATGTTTGTTATCTGCACTAGGAGGCTCATATTTCCATTTTAGCCCGTCTCCAAATAGGAGTCTCGATTCATTTTTACAATAAGTGATAATACACCCCACATACCACTAACTCATTCCACTCACATTGATTTAAAAGTGGAGTAATATATACAAGTAAGATTCATATTCCACTTACTTGTTTCCACTCACTTTTCTAAATATTTTTTAAAATCGATGCTGGAAAGAAATGGTACTCCTTATGGTGGACGGAGGGAGTAACACCTTGTGGTAGAGATAGCTCACCATTTTGTTGTCAAGACAATTCAAGATATGTCAAGTAGCATATAGGGGATGAGACCTCACCATTTAATTTGTTGGAAGTGAGATCTAAGGACCACAGAGTTGTAAAATTTCCAATGGTGGATGGTATTGGACTTTCAAACCATTTATTTGAAATATAAGAAGGATATAAATCAAATTGCTTTACATCTGAAATTGTACATGCATATCATGTCGTAGGTAAAAGCACCATTTAATTTGTCGGGACACATGTAGCCATAACTCATAATTTGTCGGAGGGTACAATTTTGGGACATAGCCATAATTCATATGTTAACATCCCGAGGAAGAAAATTCGTGTCCTAACATATCTAGATTATTCATGTTAATATCCAGAGTAATGAAATTTAGGTCCAATCTGCATATCTTGCATATAGGAAATCATTATAACAATAACAATTATAAAAATAACAAAATATGCTATGTATTCTGAGAGTTATAAAAATGCCCGACAAGATTATTTAATGAATGTCAAGTTGCAGAGGAGAATGGGAGCTCACCATTTAATTTGTTGGAAGAGAGGAGCAAGTACTCTAGATTTGTAAGATTCTCAATGGTGGATGGTATTGGACCTTCAAACAATATATTTCAAAGTTAAATAAGGATATAAAAATCAAAATTCTTTACTTTTAAAAATGTAGATATATAAATAGCATTGCATTCTTTTTATCAAACTACTGATGATCGTTGCAAGCCGTCATTAAAGAGAATAAGAAATTCACCAAGCATTGTTCACCTGAAAAGTTATTGGTTGAAAGGCCCAGCGACCACAAACTTTGTAGGTTTCCTATCTCTGGTGGGATGGTGCCCGAAAACGAGTTATTATAGAGATACAGTTCCGTGAGGTTTGTGAGCAAGCCTATTTCTGATGGAAGTTCCCCATTTAATTTGTTGGAAGAGAGTTGTAACAACTCCAGGTTTGAAAGATTTCCGATTGTGGGTGAAATTGGACTTTCAAACAATTTATTTGATAAAAGAAGGATATAAATCAAACTTATTCATACACATGCATGGCATTTTACTCATCGTAACAATATGTTTGTTATCTGCACTAGGAGGCTCATATTTCCATTTTAGCCCGTCTCCAAATAGGAGTCTCGATTCATTTTTACAATAAGTGATAATACACCCCACATACCACTAACTCATTCCACTCACATTGATTTAAAAGTGGAGTAATATATACAAGTAAGATTCATATTCCACTTACTTGTTTCCACTCACTTTTCTAAATATTTTTTAAAATCGATGCTGGAAAGAAATGGTACTCCTTATGGTGGACGGAGGGAGTAACACCTTGTGGTAGAGATAGCTCACCATTTTGTTGTCAAGACAATTCAAGATATGTCAAGTAGCATATAGGGGATGAGACCTCACCATTTAATTTGTTGGAAGTGAGATCTAAGGACCACAGAGTTGTAAAATTTCCAATGGTGGATGGTATTGGACTTTCAAACCATTTATTTGAAATATAAGAAGGATATAAATCAAATTGCTTTACATCTGAAATTGTACATGCATATCATGTCGTAGGTAAAAGCACCATTTAATTTGTCGGGACACATGTAGCCATAACTCATAATTTGTCGGAGGGTACAATTTTGGGACATAGCCATAATTCATATGGTAACATCCCGAGGAAGAAAATTCGTGTTCTAACATATCTAGATTATTCATGTTAATATCCAGAGTAATGAAATTTAGGTCCAATCTGCATATCTTGCATATAGGAAATCATTATAACAATAACAATTATAAAAATAACAAAATATGCTATGTATTCTTCTAGTTATAAAAATGCCCGACAAGATTATTTAATGAATGTCAAGTTGCAGAGGAGAATGGGAGCTCACCATTTAATTTGTTGGAAGAGAGGAGCAAGTACTCTAGATTTGTAAGATTCTCAATGGTGGATGGTATTGGACCTTCGAACAATATATTTCAAAGTTAAATAAGGATATAAAAATCAAAATTCTTTACTTTTAAAAATGTAGATATATAAATAGCATTGCATTCTTTTTATCAAACTACTGATGATCGTTGCAAGCCGTCATTAAAGAGAATAAGAAATTCACCAAGCATTGTTCACCTGAAAAGTTATTGGTTGAAAGGCCCAGCGACCACAAACTTTGTAGGTTTCCTATCTCTGGTGGGATGGTGCCGAAAACGAGTTATTATAGAGATACAGTTCCGTGAGGTTTGTGAGCAAGCCTATTTCTGATGGAAGTTCCCCATTTAATTTGTTGGAAGAGAGTTGTAACAACTCCAGGTTTGAAAGATTTCCGATTGTGGGTGAAATTGGACTTTCAAACAATTTATTTGATAAAAGAAGGATATAAATCAAACTTATTCATACACATGCATGGCAATTTACTCATCGTAACAATATGTTTGTTATCTGCATTAGGAGGCTCATATTTCCATTTTAGCCCGTCTCCAAATAGGAGTCTCGATTCATTTTTACAATAAGTGATAATTCACCCCACATACCACTAACTCATTCCACTCACATTGATTTAAAAGTGGAGTAATATATACAAGTAAGATTCATATTCCACTTACTTGTTTCCACTCACTTTTCTAAATATTTTTTAAAATCGATGCTGGAAAGAAATGGTACTCCTTATGGTGGACGGAGGGAGTAACACCTTGTGGTAGAGATAGCTCACCATTTTGTTGTCAAGATTATTCAAGATATGTCAAGTAGCATATAGGGGATGAGACCTCACCATTTAATTTGTTGGAAGTCAGATCTAAGGACCACAGAGTTGTAAAATTTCCAATGGTGGATGGTATTGGACTTTCAAACCATTTATTTGAAATATAAGAAGGATATAAATCAAATTGCTTTACATCTGAAATTGTACATGCATATCATGTCGTAGGTAAAAGCACCATTTAATTTGTCGGGACACATGTAGCCATAACTCATAATTTGTCGGAGGGTACAATTTTGGGACATAGCCATAATTCATATGTTAACATCCCGAGGAAGAAAATTCGTGTCCTAACATATCTAGATTATTCATGTTAATATCCAGAGTAATGAAATTTAGGTCCAATCTGCATATCTTGCATATAGGAAATCATTATAACAATAACAATTATAAAAATAACAAAATATGCTATGTATTCTGAGAGTTATAAAAATGCCCGACAAGATTATTTAATGAATGTCAAGTTGCAGAGGAGAATGGGAGCTCACCATTTAATTTGTTGGAAGAGAGGAGCAAGTACTCTAGATTTGTAAGATTCTCAATGGTGGATGGTATTGGACCTTCAAACAATATATTTCAAAGTTAAATAAGGATATAAAAATCAAAATTCTTTACTTTTAAAAATGTAGATATATAAATAGCATTGCATTCTTTTTATCAAACTACTGATGATCGTTGCAAGCCGTCATTAAAGAGAATAAGAAATTCACCAAGCATTGTTCACCTGAAAAGTTATTGGTTGAAAGGCCCAGCGACCACAAACTTTGTAGGTTTCCTATCTCTGGTGGGATGGTGCCCGAAAACGAGTTATTATAGAGATACAGTTCCGTGAGGTTTGTGAGCAAGCCTATTTCTGATGGAAGTTCCCCATTTAATTTGTTGGAAGAGAGTTGTAACAACTCCAGGTTTGAAAGATTTCCGATTGTGGGTGAAATTGGACTTTCAAACAATTTATTTGATAAAAGAAGGATATAAATCAAACTTATTCATACACATGCATGGCATTTTACTCATCGTAACAATATGTTTGTTATCTGCACTAGGAGGCTCATATTTCCATTTTAGCCCGTCTCCAAATAGGAGTCTCGATTCATTTTTACAGTAAGTGATAATACAACCCACATACCACTAACTCATTCCACTCACATTGATTTAAAAGTGGAGTAATATATACAAGTAAGATTCATATTCCACTTACTTGTTTCCACTCACTTTTCTAAATATTTTTTAAAATCGATGCTGGAAAGAAATGGTACTCCTTATGGTGGACGGAGGGAGTAACACCTTGTGGTAGAGATAGCTCACCATTTTGTTGTCAAGACTATTCAAGATATGTCAAGTAGCATATAGGGGATGAGACCTCACCATTTAATTTGTTGGAAGTGAGATCTAAGGACCACAGAGTTGTAAAATTTCCAATGGTGGATGGTATTGGAGTTTCAAACCATTTATTTGAAATATAAGAAGGATATAAATCAAATTGCTTTACATCTGAAATTGTACATGCATATCATGTCGTAGGTAAAAGCACCATTTAATTTGTCGGGACACATGTAGCCATAACTCATAATTTGTCGGAGGGTACAATTTTGGGACATAGCCATAATTCATATGGTAACATCCCGAGGAAGAAAATTCGTGTTCTAACATATCTAGATTATTCATGTTAATATCCAGAGTAATGAAATTTAGGTCCAATCTGCATATCTTGCATATAGGAAATCATTATAACAATAACAATTATAAAAATAACAAAATATGCTATGTATTCTGAGAGTTATAAAAATGCCCGACAAGATTATTTAATGAATGTCAAGTTGCAGAGGAGAATGGGAGCTCACCATTTAATTTGTTGGAAGAGAGGAGCAAGTACTCTAGATTTGTAAGATTCTCAATGGTGGATGGTATTGGACCTTCAAATAATATATTTCAAAGTTAAATAAGGATATAAAAATCAAAATTCTTTACTTTTAAAAATGTTAGATATATAAATAGCATTGCATTCTTTTTATCAAACTACTGATGATCGTTGCAAGCCGTCATTAAAGAGAATAAGAAATTCACCAAGCATTGTTCACCTGAAAAGTTATTGGTTGAAAGGCCCAGCGACCACAAACTTTGTAGGTTTCCTATCTCTGGTGGGATGGTGCCGAAAACGAGTTATTATAGAGATACAGTTCCGTGAGGTTTGTGATCAAGCCTATTTCTGATGGAAGTTCCCCATTTAATTTGTTGGAAGAGAGTTGTAACAACTCCAGGTTTGAAAGATTTCCGATTGTGGGTGAAATTGGACTTTCAAACAATTTATTTGATAAAAGAAGGATATAAATCAAACTTATTCATACACATGCATGGCATTTTACTCATCGTAACAATATGTTTGTTATCTGCATTAGGAGGCTCATATTTCCATTTTAGCCCGTCTCCAAATAGGAGTCTCGATTCATTTTTACAATAAGTGATAATTCACCCCACATACCACTAACTCATTCCACTCACATTGATTTAAAAGTGGAGTAATATATACAAGTAAGATTCATATTCCACTTACTTGTTTCCACTCACTTTTCTAAATATTTTTTAAAATCGATGCTGGAAAGAAATGGTACTCCTTATGGTGGACGGAGGGAGTAACACCTTGTGGTAGAGATAGCTCACCATTTTGTTGTCAAGATTATTCAAGATATGTCAAGTAGCATATAGGGGATGAGACCTCACCATTTAATTTGTTGGAAGTCAGATCTAAGGACCACAGAGTTGTAAAATTTCCAATGGTGGATGGTATTGGAGTTTCAAACCATTTATTTGAAATATAAGAAGGATATAAATCAAATTGCTTTACATCTGAAATTGTACATGCATATCATGTCGTAGGTAAAAGCACCATTTAATTTGTCGGGACACATGTAGCCATAACTCATAATTTGTCGGAGGGTACAATTTTGGGACATAGCCATAATTCATATGTTAACATCCCGAGGAAGAAAATTCGTGTCCTAACATATCTAGATTATTCATGTTAATATCCAGAGTAATGAAATTTAGGTCCAATCTGCATATCTTGCATATAGGAAATCATTATAACAATAACAATTATAAAAATAACAAAATATGCTATGTATTCTGAGAGTTATAAAAATGCCCGACAAGATTATTTAATGAATGTCAAGTTGCAGAGGAGAATGGGAGCTCACCATTTAATTTGTTGGAAGAGAGGAGCAAGTACTCTAGATTTGTAAGATTCTCAATGGTGGATGGTATTGGACCTTCAAACAATATATTTCAAAGTTAAATAAGGATATAAAAATCAAAATTCTTTACTTTTAAAAATGTAGATATATAAATAGCATTGCATTCTTTTTATCAAACTACTGATGATCGTTGCAAGCCGTCATTAAAGAGAATAAGAAATTCACCAAGCATTGTTCACCTGAAAAGTTATTGGTTGAAAGGCCCAGCGACCACAAACTTTGTAGGTTTCCTATCTCTGGTGGGATGGTGCCGAAAACGAGTTATTATAGAGATACAGTTCCGTGAGGTTTGTGAGCAAGCCTATTTCTGATGGAAGTTCCCCATTTAATTTGTTGGAAGAGAGTTGTAACAACTCCAGGTTTGAAAGATTTCCGATTGTGGGTGAAATTGGACTTTCAAACAATTTATTTGATAAAAGAAGGATATAAATCAAACTTATTCATACACATGCATGGCATTTTACTCATCGTAACAATATGTTTGTTATCTGCATTAGGAGGCTCATATTTCCATTTTAGCCCGTCTCCAAATAGGAGTCTCGATTCATTTTTACAATAAGTGATAATTCACCCCACATACCACTAACTCATTCCACTCACATTGATTTAAAAGTGGAGTAATATATACAAGTAAGATTCATATTCCACTTACTTGTTTCCACTCACTTTTCTAAATATTTTTTAAAATCGATGCTGGAAAGAAATGGTACTCCTTATGGTGGACGGAGGGAGTAACACCTTGTGGTAGAGATAGCTCACCATTTTGTTGTCAAGATTATTCAAGATATGTCAAGTAGCATATAGGGGATGAGACCTCACCATTTAATTTGTTGGAAGTCAGATCTAAGGACCACAGAGTTGTAAAATTTCCAATGGTGGATGGTATTGGACTTTCAAACCATTTATTTGAAATTTAAGAAGGATATAAATCAAATTGCTTTACATCTGAAATTGTACATGCATATCATGTCGTAGGTAAAAGCACCATTTAATTTGTCGGGACACATGTAGCCATAACTCATAATTTGTCGGAGGGTACAATTTTGGGACATAGCCATAATTCATATGTTAACATCCCGAGGAAGAAAATTCGTGTCCTAACATATCTAGATTATTCATGTTAATATCCAGAGTAATGAAATTTAGGTCCAATCTGCATATCTTGCATATAGGAAATCATTATAACAATAACAATTATAAAAATAACAAAATATGCTATGTATTCTGAGAGTTATAAAAATGCCCGACAAGATTATTTAATGAATGTCAAGTTGCAGAGGAGAATGGGAGCTCACCATTTAATTTGTTGGAAGAGAGGAGCAAGTACTCTAGATTTGTAAGATTCTCAATGGTGGATGGTATTGGACCTTCAAACAATATATTTCAAAGTTAAATAAGGATATAAAAATCAAAATTCTTTACTTTTAAAAATGTAGATATATAAATAGCATTGCATTCTTTTTATCAAACTACTGATGATCGTTGCAAGCCGTCATTAAAGAGAATAAGAAATTCACCAAGCATTGTTCACCTGAAAAGTTATTGGTTGAAAGGCCCAGCGACCACAAACTTTGTAGGTTTCCTATCTCTGGTGGGATGGTGCCGAAAACGAGTTATTATAGAGATACAGTTCCGTGAGGTTTGTGAGCAAGCCTATTTCTGATGGAAGTTCCCCATTTAATTTGTTGGAAGAGAGTTGTAACAACTCCAGGTTTGAAAGATTTCCGATTGTGGGTGAAATTGGACTTTCAAACAATTTATTTGATAAAAGAAGGATATAAATCAAACTTATTCATACACATGCATGTCATTTTACTCATCGTAACAATATGTTTGTTATCTGCATTAGGAGGCTCATATTTCCATTTTAGCCCGTCTCCAAATAGGAGTCTCGATTCATTTTTACAATAAGTGATAATTCACCCCACATACCACTAACTCATTCCACTCACATTGATTTAAAAGTGGAGTAATATATACAAGTAAGATTCATATTCCACTTACTTGTTTCCACTCACTTTTATAAATATTTTTTAAAATCGATGCTGGAAAGAAATGGTACTCCTTATGGTGGACGGAGGGAGTAACACCTTGTGGTAGAGATAGCTCACCATTTTGTTGTCAAGACTATTCAAGATATGTCAAGTAGCATATAGGGGATGAGACCTCACCATTTAATTTGTTGGAAGTGAGATCTAAGGACCACAGAGTTGTAAAATTTCCAATGGTGGATGGTATTGGACTTTCAAACCATTTATTTGAAATATAAGAAGGATATAAATCAAATTGCTTTACATCTGAAATTGTACATGCATATCATGTCGTAGGTAAAAGCACCATTTAATTTGTCGGGACACATGTAGCCATAACTCATAATTTGTCGGAGGGTACAATTTTGGGACATAGCCATAATTCATATGTTAACATCCCGAGGAAGAAAATTCGTGTCCTAACATATCTAGATTATTCATGTTAATATCCAGAGTAATGAAATTTAGGTCCAATCTGCATATCTTGCATATAGGAAATCATTATAACAATAACAATTATAAAAATAACAAAATATGCTATGTATTCTGAGAGTTATAAAAATGCCCGACAAGATTATTTAATGAATGTCAAGTTGCAGAGGAGAATGGGAGCTCACCATTTAATTTGTTGGAAGAGAGGAGCAAGTACTCTAGATTTGTAAGATTCTCAATGGTGGATGGTATTGGACCTTCAAACAATATATTTCAAAGTTAAATAAGGATATAAAAATCAAAATTCTTTACTTTTAAAAATGTAGATATATAAATAGCATTGCATTCTTTTTATCAAACTACTGATGATCGTTGCAAGCCGTCATTAAAGAGAATAAGAAATTCACCAAGCATTGTTCACCTGAAAAGTTATTGGTTGAAAGGCCCAGCGACCACAAACTTTGTAGGTTTCCTATCTCTGGTGGGATGGTGCCCGAAAACGAGTTATTATAGAGATACAGTTCCGTGAGGTTTGTGAGCAAGCCTATTTCTGATGGAAGTTCCCCATTTAATTTGTTGGAAGAGAGTTGTAACAACTCCAGGTTTGAAAGATTTCCGATTGTGGGTGAAATTGGACTTTCAAACAATTTATTTGATAAAAGAAGGATATAAATCAAACTTATTCATACACATGCATGGCATTTTACTCATCGTAACAATATGTTTGTTATCTGCACTAGGAGGCTCATATTTCCATTTTAGCCCGTCTCCAAATAGGAGTCTCGATTCATTTTTACAATAAGTGATAATACACCCCACATACCACTAACTCATTCCACTCACATTGATTTAAAAGTGGAGTAATATATACAAGTAAGATTCATATTCCACTTACTTGTTTCCACTCACTTTTCTAAATATTTTTTAAAATCGATGCTGGAAAGAAATGGTACTCCTTATGGTGGACGGAGGGAGTAACACCTTGTGGTAGAGATAGCTCACCATTTTGTTGTCAAGACTATTCAAGATATGTCAAGTAGCATATAGGGGATGAGACCTCACCATTTAATTTGTTGGAAGTGAGATCTAAGGACCACAGAGTTGTAAAATTTCCAATGGTGGATGGTATTGGACTTTCAAACCATTTATTTGAAATATAAGAAGGATATAAATCAAATTGCTTTACATCTGAAATTGTACATGCATATCATGTCGTAGGTAAAAGCACCATTTAATTTGTCGGGACACATGTAGCCATAACTCATAATTTGTCGGAGGGTACAATTTTGGGACATAGCCATAATTCATATGGTAACATCCCGAGGAAGAAAATTCGTGTTCTAACATATCTAGATTATTCATGTTAATATCCAGAGTAATGAAATTTAGGTCCAATCTGCATATCTTGCATATAGGAAATCATTATAACAATAACAATTATAAAAATAACAAAATATGCTATGTATTCTGAGAGTTATAAAAATGCCCGACAAGATTATTTAATGAATGTCAAGTTGCAGAGGAGAATGGGAGCTCACCATTTAATTTGTTGGAAGAGAGGAGCAAGTACTCTAGATTTGTAAGATTCTCAATGGTGGATGGTATTGGACCTTCAAACAATATATTTCAAAGTTAAATAAGGATATAAAAATCAAAATTCTTTACTTTTAAAAATGTAGATATATAAATAGCATTGCATTCTTTTTATCAAACTACTGATGATCGTTGCAAGCCGTCATTAAAGAGAATAAGAAATTCACCAAGCATTGTTCACCTGAAAAGTTATTGGTTGAAAGGCCCAGCGACCACAAACTTTGTAGGTTTCCTATCTCTGGTGGGATGGTGCCGAAAACGAGTTATTATAGAGATACAGTTCCGTGAGGTTTGTGAGCAAGCCTATTTCTGATGGAAGTTCCCCATTTAATTTGTTGGAAGAGAGTTGTAACAACTCCAGGTTTGAAAGATTTCCGATTGTGGGTGAAATTGGACTTTCAAACAATTTATTTGATAAAAGAAGGATATAAATCAAACTTATTCATACACATGCATGGCATTTTACTCATCGTAACAATATGTTTGTTATCTGCATTAGGAGGCTCATATTTCCATTTTAGCCCGTCTCCAAATAGGAGTCTCGATTCATTTTTACAATAAGTGATAATTCACCCCACATACCACTAACTCATTCCACTCACATTGATTTAAAAGTGGAGTAATATATACAAGTAAGATTCATATTCCACTTACTTGTTTCCACTCACTTTTCTAAATATTTTTTAAAATCGATGCTGGAAAGAAATGGTACTCCTTATGGTGGACGGAGGGAGTAACACCTTGTGGTAGAGATAGCTCACCATTTTGTTGTCAAGATTATTCAAGATATGTCAAGTAGCATATAGGGGATGAGACCTCACCATTTAATTTGTTGGAAGTCAGATCTAAGGACCACAGAGTTGTAAAATTTCCAATGGTGGATGGTATTGGACTTTCAAACCATTTATTTGAAATATAAGAAGGATATAAATCAAATTGCTTTACATCTGAAATTGTACATGCATATCATGTCGTAGGTAAAAGCACCATTTAATTTGTCGGGACACATGTAGCCATAACTCATAATTTGTCGGAGGGTACAATTTTGGGACATAGCCATAATTCATATGTTAACATCCCGAGGAAGAAAATTCGTGTCCTAACATATCTAGATTATTCATGTTAATATCCAGAGTAATGAAATTTAGGTCCAATCTGCATATCTTGCATATAGGAAATCATTATAACAATAACAATTATAAAAATAACAAAATATGCTATGTATTCTGAGAGTTATAAAAATGCCCGACAAGATTATTTAATGAATGTCAAGTTGCAGAGGAGAATGGGAGCTCACCATTTAATTTGTTGGAAGAGAGGAGCAAGTACTCTAGATTTGTAAGATTCTCAATGGTGGATGGTATTGGACCTTCAAACAATATATTTCAAAGTTAAATAAGGATATAAAAATCAAAATTCTTTACTTTTAAAAATGTAGATATATAAATAGCATTGCATTCTTTTTATCAAACTACTGATGATCGTTGCAAGCCGTCATTAAAGAGAATAAGAAATTCACCAAGCATTGTTCACCTGAAAAGTTATTGGTTGAAAGGCCCAGCGACCACAAACTTTGTAGGTTTCCTATCTCTGGTGGGATGGTGCCGAAAACGAGTTATTATAGAGATACAGTTCCGTGAGGTTTGTGAGCAAGCCTATTTCTGATGGAAGTTCCCCATTTAATTTGTTGGAAGAGAGTTGTAACAACTCCAGGTTTGAAAGATTTCCGATTGTGGGTGAAATTGGACTTTCAAACAATTTATTTGATAAAAGAAGGATATAAATCAAACTTATTCATACACATGCATGGCATTTTACTCATCGTAACAATATGTTTGTTATCTGCATTAGGAGGCTCATATTTCCATTTTAGCCCGTCTCCAAATAGGAGTCTCGATTCATTTTTACAATAAGTGATAATTCACCCCACATACCACTAACTCATTCCACTCACATTGATTTAAAAGTGGAGTAATATATACAAGTAAGATTCATATTCCACTTACTTGTTTCCACTCACTTTTCTAAATATTTTTTAAAATCGATGCTGGAAAGAAATGGTACTCCTTATGGTGGACGGAGGGAGTAACACCTTGTGGTAGAGATAGCTCACCATTTTGTTGTCAAGACTATTCAAGATATGTCAAGTAGCATATAGGGGATGAGACCTCACCATTTAATTTGTTGGAAGTGAGATCTAAGGACCACAGAGTTGTAAAATTTCCAATGGTGGATGGTATTGGAGTTTCAAACCATTTATTTGAAATATAAGAAGGATATAAATCAAATTGCTTTACATCTGAAATTGTACATGCATATCATGTCGTAGGTAAAAGCACCATTTAATTTGTCGGGACACATGTAGCCATAACTCATAATTTGTCGGAGGGTACAATTTTGGGACATAGCCATAATTCATATGTTAACATCCCGAGGAAGAAAATTCGTGTCCTAACATATCTAGATTATTCATGTTAATATCCAGAGTAATGAAATTTAGGTCCAATCTGCATATCTTGCATATAGGAAATCATTATAACAATAACAATTATAAAAATAACAAAATATGCTATGTATTCTGAGAGTTATAAAAATGCCCGACAAGATTATTTAATGAATGTCAAGTTGCAGAGGAGAATGGGAGCTCACCATTTAATTTGTTGGAAGAGAGGAGCAAGTACTCTAGATTTGTAAGATTCTCAATGGTGGATGGTATTGGACCTTCAAACAATATATTTCAAAGTTAAATAAGGATATAAAAATCAAAATTCTTTACTTTTAAAAATGTAGATATATAAATAGCATTGCATTCTTTTTATCAAACTACTGATGATCGTTGCAAGCCGTCATTAAAGAGAATAAGAAATTCACCAAGCATTGTTCACCTGAAAAGTTATTGGTTGAAAGGCCCAGCGACCACAAACTTTGTAGGTTTCCTATCTCTGGTGGGATGGTGCCCGAAAACGAGTTATTATAGAGATACAGTTCCGTGAGGTTTGTGAGCAAGCCTATTTCTGATGGAAGTTCCCCATTTAATTTGTTGGAAGAGAGTTGTAACAACTCCAGGTTTGAAAGATTTCCGATTGTGGGTGAAATTGGACTTTCAAACAATTTATTTGATAAAAGAAGGATATAAATCAAACTTATTCATACACATGCATGGCATTTTACTCATCGTAACAATATGTTTGTTATCTGCACTAGGAGGCTCATATTTCCATTTTAGCCCGTCTCCAAATAGGAGTCTCGATTCATTTTTACAATAAGTGATAATACACCCCACATACCACTAACTCATTCCACTCACATTGATTTAAAAGTGGAGTAATATATACAAGTAAGATTCATATTCCACTTACTTGTTTCCACTCACTTTTCTAAATATTTTTTAAAATCGATGCTGGAAAGAAATGGTACTCCTTATGGTGGACGGAGGGAGTAACACCTTGTGGTAGAGATAGCTCACCATTTTGTTGTCAAGACTATTCAAGATATGTCAAGTAGCATATAGGGGATGAGACCTCACCATTTAATTTGTTGGAAGTGAGATCTAAGGACCACAGAGTTGTAAAATTTCCAATGGTGGATGGTATTGGACTTTCAAACCATTTATTTGAAATATAAGAAGGATATAAATCAAATTGCTTTACATCTGAAATTGTACATGCATATCATGTCGTAGGTAAAAGCACCATTTAATTTGTCGGGACACATGTAGCCATAACTCATAATTTGTCGGAGGGTACAATTTTGGGACATAGCCATAATTCATATGGTAACATCCCGAGGAAGAAAATTCGTGTTCTAACATATCTAGATTATTCATGTTAATATCCAGAGTAATGAAATTTAGGTCCAATCTGCATATCTTGCATATAGGAAATCATTATAACAATAACAATTATAAAAATAACAAAATATGCTATGTATTCTGAGAGTTATAAAAATGCCCGACAAGATTATTTAATGAATGTCAAGTTGCAGAGGAGAATGGGAGCTCACCATTTAATTTGTTGGAAGAGAGGAGCAAGTACTCTAGATTTGTAAGATTCTCAATGGTGGATGGTATTGGACCTTCAAACAATATATTTCAAAGTTAAATAAGGATATAAAAATCAAAATTCTTTACTTTTAAAAATGTAGATATATAAATAGCATTGCATTCTTTTTATCAAACTACTGATGATCGTTGCAAGCCGTCATTAAAGAGAATAAGAAATTCACCAAGCATTGTTCACCTGAAAAGTTATTGGTTGAAAGGCCCAGCGACCACAAACTTTGTAGGTTTCCTATCTCTGGTGGGATGGTGCCGAAAACGAGTTATTATAGAGATACAGTTCCGTGAGGTTTGTGAGCAAGCCTATTTCTGATGGAAGTTCCCCATTTAATTTGTTGGAAGAGAGTTGTAACAACTCCAGGTTTGAAAGATTTCCGATTGTGGGTGAAATTGGACTTTCAAACAATTTATTTGATAAAAGAAGGATATAAATCAAACTTATTCATACACATGCATGGCATTTTACTCATCGTAACAATATGTTTGTTATCTGCATTAGGAGGCTCATATTTCCATTTTAGCCCGTCTCCAAATAGGAGTCTCGATTCATTTTTACAATAAGTGATAATTCACCCCACATACCACTAACTCATTCCACTCACATTGATTTAAAAGTGGAGTAATATATACAAGTAAGATTCATATTCCACTTACTTGTTTCCACTCACTTTTCTAAATATTTTTTAAAATCGATGCTGGAAAGAAATGGTACTCCTTATGGTGGACGGAGGGAGTAACACCTTGTGGTAGAGATAGCTCACCATTTTGTTGTCAAGATTATTCAAGATATGTCAAGTAGCATATAGGGGATGAGACCTCACCATTTAATTTGTTGGAAGTCAGATCTAAGGACCACAGAGTTGTAAAATTTCCAATGGTGGATGGTATTGGACTTTCAAACCATTTATTTGAAATATAAGAAGGATATAAATCAAATTGCTTTACATCTGAAATTGTACATGCATATCATGTCGTAGGTAAAAGCACCATTTAATTTGTCGGGACACATGTAGCCATAACTCATAATTTGTCGGAGGGTACAATTTTGGGACATAGCCATAATTCATATGTTAACATCCCGAGGAAGAAAATTCGTGTCCTAACATATCTAGATTATTCATGTTAATATCCAGAGTAATGAAATTTAGGTCCAATCTGCATATCTTGCATATAGGAAATCATTATAACAATAACAATTATAAAAATAACAAAATATGCTATGTATTCTGAGAGTTATAAAAATGCCCGACAAGATTATTTAATGAATGTCAAGTTGCAGAGGAGAATGGGAGCTCACCATTTAATTTGTTGGAAGAGAGGAGCAAGTACTCTAGATTTGTAAGATTCTCAATGGTGGATGGTATTGGACCTTCAAACAATATATTTCAAAGTTAAATAAGGATATAAAAATCAAAATTCTTTACTTTTAAAAATGTAGATATATAAATAGCATTGCATTCTTTTTATCAAACTACTGATGATCGTTGCAAGCCGTCATTAAAGAGAATAAGAAATTCACCAAGCATTGTTCACCTGAAAAGTTATTGGTTGAAAGGCCCAGCGACCACAAACTTTGTAGGTTTCCTATCTCTGGTGGGATGGTGCCCGAAAACGAGTTATTATAGAGATACAGTTCCGTGAGGTTTGTGAGCAAGCCTATTTCTGATGGAAGTTCCCCATTTAATTTGTTGGAAGAGAGTTGTAACAACTCCAGGTTTGAAAGATTTCCGATTGTGGGTGAAATTGGACTTTCAAACAATTTATTTGATAAAAGAAGGATATAAATCAAACTTATTCATACACATGCATGGCATTTTACTCATCGTAACAATATGTTTGTTATCTGCATTAGGAGGCTCATATTTCCATTTTAGCCCGTCTCCAAATAGGAGTCTCGATTCATTTTTACAATAAGTGATAATTCACCCCACATACCACTAACTCATTCCACTCACATTGATTTAAAAGTGGAGTAATATATACAAGTAAGATTCATATTCCACTTACTTGTTTCCACTCACTTTTCTAAATATTTTTTAAAATCGATGCTGGAAAGAAATGGTACTCCTTATGGTGGACGGAGGGAGTAACACCTTGTGGTAGAGATAGCTCACCATTTTGTTGTCAAGATTATTCAAGATATGTCAAGTAGCATATAGGGGATGAGACCTCACCATTTAATTTGTTGGAAGTCAGATCTAAGGACCACAGAGTTGTAAAATTTCCAATGGTAGTTGGTATTGGACTTTCAAACCATTTCTTTGAAATATAAGAAGGATATAAATCAAATTGCTTTACATCTGAAATTGTACATGCATATCATGTCGTAGGTAAAAGCACCATTTAATTTGTCGGGACACATGTAGCCATAACTCATAATTTGTCGGAGGGTACAATTTTGGGACATAGCCATAATTCATATGTTAACATCCCGAGGAAGAAAATTCGTGTCCTAACATATCTAGATTATTCATGTTAATATCCAGAGTAATGAAATTTAGGTCCAATCTGCATATCTTGCATATAGGAAATCATTATAACAATAACAATTATAAAAATAACAAAATATGCTATGTATTCTGAGAGTTATAAAAATGCCCGACAAGATTATTTAATGAATGTCAAGTTGCAGAGGAGAATGGGAGCTCACCATTTAATTTGTTGTAAGAGAGGAGCAAGTACTCTAGATTTGTAAGATTCTCAATGGTGGATGGTATTGGACCTTCAAACAATATATTTCAAAGTTAAATAAGGATATAAAAATCAAAATTCTTTACTTTTAAAAATGTAGATATATAAATAGCATTGCATTCTTTTTATCAAACTACTGATGATCGTTGCAAGCCGTCATTAAAGAGAATAAGAAATTCACCAAGCATTGTTCACCTGAAAAGTTATTGGTTGAATGGCCCAGCGACCACAAACTTTGTAGGTTTCCTATCTCTGGTGGGATGGTGCCCGAAAACGAGTTATTATAGAGATATAGTTCCGTGAGGTTTGTGAGCAAGCCTATTTCTGATGGAAGTTCCCCATTTAATTTGTTGGAAGAGAGTTGTAACAACTCCAGGTTTGAAAGATTTCCGATTGTGGGTGAAATTGGACTTTCAAACAATTTATTTGATAAAAGAAGGATATAAATCAAACTTATTCATACACATGCATGGCATTTTACTCATCGTAACAATATGTTTGTTATCTGCATTAGGAGGCTCGTATTTCCATTTTAGCCCGTCTCCAAATAGGAGTCTCGATTCATTTTTACAATAAGTGATAATACACCCCACATACCACTAACTCATTCCACTCACATTGATTTAAAAGTGGAGTAATATATACAAGTAAGATTCATATTCCACTTACTTGTTTCCACTCACTTTTCTAAATATTTTTTAAAATCGATGCTGGAAAGAAATGGTACTCCTTATGGTGGACGGAGGGAGTAACACCTTGTGGTAGAGATAGCTCACCATTTTGTTGTCAAGATTATTCAAGATATGTCAAGTAGCATATAGGGGATGAGACCTCACCATTTAATTTGTTGGAAGTCAGATCTAAGGACCACAGAGTTGTAAAATTTCCAATGGTAGTTGGTATTGGACTTTCAAACCATTTCTTTGAAATATAAGAAGGATATAAATCAAATTGCTTTACATCTGAAATTGTACATGCATATCATGTCGTAGGTAAAAGCACCATTTAATTTGTCGGGACACATGTAGCCATAACTCATAATTTGTCGGAGGGTACAATTTTGGGACATAGCCATAATTCATATGTTAACATCCCGAGGAAGAAAATTCGTGTCCTAACATATCTAGATTATTCATGTTAATATCCAGAGTAATGAAATTTAGGTCCAATCTGCATATCTTGCATATAGGAAATCATTATAACAATAACAATTATAAAAATAACAAAATATGCTATGTATTCTGAGAGTTATAAAAATGCCCGACAAGATTATTTAATGAATGTCAAGTTGCAGAGGAGAATGGGAGCTCACCATTTAATTTGTTGTAAGAGAGGAGCAAGTACTCTAGATTTGTAAGATTCTCAATGGTGGATGGTATTGGACCTTCAAACAATATATTTCAAAGTTAAATAAGGATATAAAAATCAAAATTCTTTACTTTTAAAAATGTAGATATATAAATAGCATTGCATTCTTTTTATCAAACTACTGATGATCGTTGCAAGCCGTCATTAAAGAGAATAAGAAATTCACCAAGCATTGTTCACCTGAAAAGTTATTGGTTGAATGGCCCAGCGACCACAAACTTTGTAGGTTTCCTATCTCTGGTGGGATGGTGCCCGAAAACGAGTTATTATAGAGATATAGTTCCGTGAGGTTTGTGAGCAAGCCTATTTCTGATGGAAGTTCCCCATTTAATTTGTTGGAAGAGAGTTGTAACAACTCCAGGTTTGAAAGATTTCCGATTGTGGGTGAAATTGGACTTTCAAACAATTTATTTGATAAAAGAAGGATATAAATCAAACTTATTCATACACATGCATGGCATTTTACTCATCGTAACAATATGTTTGTTATCTGCATTAGGAGGCTCGTATTTCCATTTTAGCCCGTCTCCAAATAGGAGTCTCGATTCATTTTTACAATAAGTGATAATACACCCCACATACCACTAACTCATTCCACTCACATTGATTTAAAAGTGGAGTAATATATACAAGTAAGATTCATATTCCACTTACTTGTTTCCACTCACTTTTCTAAATATTTTTTAAAATCGATGCTGGAAAGAAATGGTACTCCTTATGGTGGACGGAGGGAGTAACACCTTGTGGTAGAGATAGCTCACCATTTTGTTGTCAAGATTATTCAAGATATGTCAAGTAGCATATAGGGGATGAGACCTCACCATTTAATTTGTTGGAAGTCAGATCTAAGGACCACAGAGTTGTAAAATTTCCAATGGTAGTTGGTATTGGACTTTCAAACCATTTCTTTGAAATATAAGAAGGATATAAATCAAATTGCTTTACATCTGAAATTGTACATGCATATCATGTCGTAGGTAAAAGCACCATTTAATTTGTCGGGACACATGTAGCCATAACTCATAATTTGTCGGAGGGTACAATTTTGGGACATAGCCATAATTCATATGTTAACATCCCGAGGAAGAAAATTCGTGTCCTAACATATCTAGATTATTCATGTTAATATCCAGAGTAATGAAATTTAGGTCCAATCTGCATATCTTGCATATAGGAAATCATTATAACAATAACAATTATAAAAATAACAAAATATGCTATGTATTCTGAGAGTTATAAAAATGCCCGACAAGATTATTTAATGAATGTCAAGTTGCAGAGGAGAATGGGAGCTCACCATTTAATTTGTTGTAAGAGAGGAGCAAGTACTCTAGATTTGTAAGATTCTCAATGGTGGATGGTATTGGACCTTCAAACAATATATTTCAAAGTTAAATAAGGATATAAAAATCAAAATTCTTTACTTTTAAAAATGTAGATATATAAATAGCATTGCATTCTTTTTATCAAACTACTGATGATCGTTGCAAGCCGTCATTAAAGAGAATAAGAAATTCACCAAGCATTGTTCACCTGAAAAGTTATTGGTTGAATGGCCCAGCGACCACAAACTTTGTAGGTTTCCTATCTCTGGTGGGATGGTGCCCGAAAACGAGTTATTATAGAGATATAGTTCCGTGAGGTTTGTGAGCAAGCCTATTTCTGATGGAAGTTCCCCATTTAATTTGTTGGAAGAGAGTTGTAACAACTCCAGGTTTGAAAGATTTCCGATTGTGGGTGAAATTGGACTTTCAAACAATTTATTTGATAAAAGAAGGATATAAATCAAACTTATTCATACACATGCATGGCATTTTACTCATCGTAACAATATGTTTGTTATCTGCATTAGGAGGCTCGTATTTCCATTTTAGCCCGTCTCCAAATAGGAGTCTCGATTCATTTTTACAATAAGTGATAATACACCCCACATACCACTAACTCATTCCACTCACATTGATTTAAAAGTGGAGTAATATATACAAGTAAGATTCATATTCCACTTACTTGTTTCCACTCACTTTTCTAAATATTTTTTAAAATCGATGCTGGAAAGAAATGGTACTCCTTATGGTGGACGGAGGGAGTAACACCTTGTGGTAGAGATAGCTCACCATTTTGTTGTCAAGATTATTCAAGATATGTCAAGTAGCATATAGGGGATGAGACCTCACCATTTAATTTGTTGGAAGTGAGATCTAAGGACCACAGAGTTGTAAAATTTCCAATGGTGGATGGTATTGGACTTTCAAACCATTTATTTGAAATATAAGAAGGATATAAATCAAATTGCTTTACATCTGAAATTGTACATGCATATCATGTCGTAGGTAAAAGCACCATTTAATTTGTCGGGACACATGTAGCCATAACTCATAATTTGTCAGAGGGTACAATTTTGGGACATAGCCATAATTCATATGGTAACATCCCGAGGAAGAAAATTCGTCTTCTAACATATCTAGATTATTCATGTTAATATCCAGAGTAATGAAATTTAGGTCCAATCTGCATATCTTGCATATAGGAAATCATTATAACAATAACAATTATAAAAATAACAAAATATGCTATGTATTCTGAGAGTTATAAAAATGCCCGACAAGATTATTTAATGAATGTCAAGTTGCAGAGGAGAATGGGAGCTCACCATTTAATTTGTTGGAAGAGAGGAGCAAGTACTCCAGATTTGTAAGATTCTCAATGGTGGATGGTATTGGACCTTCAAACAATATATTTCAAAGTTAAATAAGGATATAAAAATCAAAATTCTTTACTTTTAAAAATGTAGATATATAAATAGCATTGCATTCTTTTTATCAAACTACTGATGATCGTTGCAAGCCGTCAATAAAGAGAATAAGAAATTCACCAAGCATTGTTCACCTGAAAAGTTATTGGTTGAAAGGCCCAGCGACCACAAACTTTGTAGGTTTCCTATCTCTGGTGGGATGGTGCCCGAAAACGAGTTATTATAGAGATACAGTTCCGTGAGGTTTGTGAGCAAGCCTATTTCTGATGGAAGTTCCCCATTTAATTTGTTGGAAGAGAGTTGTAACAACTCCAGGTTTGAAAGATTTCCGATTGTGGGTGAAATTGGACTTTCAAACAATTTATTTGATAAAAGAAGGATATAAATCAAACTTATTCATACACATGCATGGCATTTTACTCATCGTAACAATATGTTTGTTATCTGCAGAATCCGAAAACTCCCCAGAATCCGAAAATAAAACCAAAGGCCATTGATATGCCAACTTCTTGCATAAAAGATAGGTTGTTGCTTTTCTCATCTGCGGGGTTTATCGTTGGCCCATTCTCATCATTGCATTTCCTCGTCATTGGAAAACCACACAATCCCAAGTTTCCAATATATGAATTATTATCAAATGTGGAGAATTGGTTGGATTGCGGTATATGCCCAACAAGATTGTTCATTGAAAGGTTTAATTTCGCAAGAAATGTCAACCTTGTCAATTCACCTGGAAGTTCTCCATCCAGTTTGTTTGTTGACAAATCCAGCGATTCGAGTTGGCTCATGTTTCCAAGAGATGAAGGTATATGTCCTGTGAGGCTATTGTGGGATAGGTTCAAATATTTGAGAATCTTAAGATTCCCCATGGAAGGTGGAATAGTCCCAAAGAAACTATTGGAGGATAAATCAATTGTCGTGAAGGTTTCCAGCAGTCTATTCAACAACTGATCCTGACCTTTCAAGGTGACTATCATATCCATAAAACTTAGATAATAGTAGTCGTCGTCTTCTTTTTCTATGTCATAGAAACTCTCTGTATCCTTTATGTGCTTTTCCTCTAACATTGCCTTGAAATTCTTGAAATATGTTTCAGGTAGAGATCCTACAAATGCATTGTGAGATATATCTAGAACTTGTAATATAGGAAATGGAAGTTTCGTTGGCGAAGGAAGTGATAAATTGCCATCAAACTTGTTAGACTTCAACTCTAGCACTTTAAGCTTGGGAAGGCGTTCCATCCAAAAGGGAAATTCGTCATGTATTCTATTATTTCCAGTATCGAGACCCCTTAGACTTCGGCAATTGATTAAGGATTTAGGTAATCGTCCGTGGAATTTGTTATTACCCAAATTGATGGAAATGAGACTACAATTCTTAGAAGAGGTAGTTGGTATGAGGCCACGAAATTGATTTTGGTTTAGATGAAAGATGGTCAAAGATCTGCTGAAGTTCCCAAAGCACTGTGGTAGTCTTCCTTCCAAAGTATTATTCGAGAGAAGATACTGAAGATGCGACAACTTGCATAGGGAGGATGGTATTGAAAGATTTAATTTGTTGGAAGAGAGTTGTAAGAACTCCAGATTTGAAAGATTTCTCATGGTGGATGGTATTGGACCTTCAACCAATTTACTTGAAATATAAGAAGGATATAAATAAAATTTATTTATATTAAAAAATACACATACATTAGATATTAACATATTATCACTTATCTGCATTAGATATTAACATATTACAGTAGAGGGACCACATAAAATCAGAATGTCAGTTGTCAAGATGACCAATCTTTCATGAAATTACTACCATAAATCAGAATGTTTAAATAAAGTTAGCATAATTTTCAGATATAAAAGTGTTGGAGAAAATGCAGTTGTTGATGACGTGGCATCGAGAATGCAGTTGTTTCACGAGGTGATATGGTCGAATTAAGTTTAAGGTTTGTGTGAAAGTTTGAAAAGTCAAACTATTTGATTTAATAATGTGGCATGTGATTTATTTAATTGTGTGTTTTATGTGATAAATTATTTGTTTAAGGGTGAGTGAGAATATGAGAGAAAATTTCCATAAATACCTATCACCCTAATTCTTGAAATTTTCGAACCCTAGACCCCTTGGAGGAAGAATTTATATTTTTCCGGAATTTATTTAATCCTTGGGATATTTATCCAAATTAAATTCCAAGAGCCAATTATTTCCTTGTTTAGAGATGTAAAAATCGAGCCCCCTTGTTTTTCTAGTGATTTTCGAAAATCACTTAATTATGGGAAGGAAAGAATTATTTTATTTTAGTTAATCCCTTGTTTGATTCCTTCCATACCTAGAATTTAATTATTCTACCAAATCTTTCCATACTTCAAGAGATCTTGCCTTACTTTTTCGAACTCTAAGTGTAGTTGTGTCTCCACACATAGCTATGCTTTTTCTCTTGGTCGTTTTCCGCTTATTCTAATACTCTGATATTGATTTGGTTGATTGGCACTCTTCTTCGTTTTGAGGCCTTATACTTTTCTCATGACGTTATCTTGAAACCTATGTCATTCTCTTAAGTTTTGATCGTCATTTATAAAACTCCCTTTTGTTTACCTATTTAAGTTTCTAGGTTAAGTTGTTGCATTAAATACTCTGATTTTCCTTCGTCTCCTTTGGTCGGTACTCTTTGAATGAAACCCTAGCCTATGTATTGATTCCTTGGAGTCGGTTTTGGGTAACAGCCGCCGCATTTATTGTACCCTAGGGGGGCGGGCTGTTACGGTTGGTCCGCCAGCTCAAAAGTACTCGCCAGGAGCAGCACGTCGAATGAAGTATCGCGATGACGAGGAACCGCACGTTGCTCGCGTTCCCCGTAAAAGAACCCTTAGGATGCGCGTATCAGCCCCTCGAGCAATCATAAGAGAGACCGAAGAGATGCTTGCTTCGATCCCGTCGCCCCTAAGCAACGAGGAGAAAGACGAGGAGATGAGAACGTTCGAGAGAGGAGAGAGTTCAAACGCGGAGAGTGTCGGAGAGTCGGGAGAACCCGAAGAGGACGAGGGCAGAGATGTCTAGTGCCCGAATAGGAATTTTGCTTTCCCTTTTCCCCACGTTTTGTTTTGAATTCAGAAACTTCTATTTATGTCGTTATTTTCCTTCCGCGATTGAATCGCTCTTTTCATTCATTGTACCAAGACCTTTGAGTTTACTTTTTGAAAATTAATGGGGAATTCGCACCTTTCATTCTATTACATGGCAATGAAGCCGTCTTCACTCTTCTCTATCCTTATCGCATGAATATACTTGCTTGTCCCATTATCTTCCAACTGTTTCCCACCTTATGGTGCGATTTTACCGTGTTCTTCCACACACGACTGTTTTTCCACCTTAGGATGCAACCGTATTATGTTCTCTGTTTACCTTACAACTGTTTTGCGTGGTCTTTCTTTAGACCCAAATTGTAAATGAGTTAAAGATTCCTTTTCCTTCTTTTCAAAAGTACCCTATCACTGCCTTGAGTTTTAAATAAGTACGCTAACGATTCGAGTGTGATAAATCAGAATGCCGCCTAGACGCAACGTGAGGAACGAGGAACCTACCTCCCAGGCTTCGGTAGAAGAGAGTGTGACACAACCAAGACCGCCGTCGCCACCACCACCTCCACGAGTAGATAGGGAAGTCGTGAAGCTTTTCCTTGATCAAAAACCTCCTACCTTCGATGGGATGGGTGAGCCTGCCAAGGCCGAAACTTGGATACGAGCCTTAGAACGCATCTTCCGAACCTTAGTGTGCAACGATGCGGAGAAGATGATCTGCGTGACGCATCAGCTGACTGGATCCGCCGATTTTTGGTGGGACACCAAACTGAAGACCATGTCCCAGGATCGCATAGACGAGATGACTTGGGAAGAATTCAAGACCGAGGTCTACAGCAAGTACGTACCCAAGAGCTACCGCAAGGCAAAAGCCGCTGAGTTTCACAGCCTTACCCAAGGACGTCTGACCGTAGCCGAATACGACCGTGCACTCTGTGACATGACCCGTTATGCGCCGGAACAAACCGACACCGATGAGAAGCTGGCTGAGAAGTTTCGTGAGGGCCTTAGGCACGAGATTAGGATGGCGTTAGCAGTCCGCGGAACCCTTACGTACGCCGAGGCGCTAGCCCTCGCCCTTGATGTGGAGGCAGCGATGCCAAAGGAGAGGAGCGCGGGGAACACCGCAATGACATTACCCCCGCCACGTCCTAACCACGATAAGAGGAGATGGGAGGAGAATAGGGTCCCATACGACAACAAGCGATACCGCCCCACTCAGAGCAGGCCGCCATACGGAGGAGGACAGACTTCGTATAACCCAAGGAACGACCCCCGTCAAGGCCACTGCGGCAGAACCAACAGAGTTTCCGTCAGTAGCCGAGGGCGCCACCTACGGGCTTAGGAGCGAACCGGAACCAGCCACTGCGGCTACAACAGCCTGTCCGCCCCAGACTTCCCGCCCCGGCTAGAGCGTACGCTATAGAGCAGAAGCAGCCCAAGGTCGAGCAAGGAAAGCCCGAAAGTGGAAATCTAGCAGGTATAGGCGAAATCCTTGATACCCCTATTGTTGTTTTGTTTGACACGGGCGCATCTCATTCGTTCATCTCTGAGTTATGTTTTCGTACCCTTAGCTTGCCTACTAGAAAATGCGAACATAGGATGATGGTGTCCTCACCAGTAGGAGGACTAGTAGAGATTTCCCGCTTTTGCTTGAACATAGAAATCGTACTAGGAGAACTTAAGTTAGTTGCTCACGACCTGCGAGTTATGGCGATGAGAGACGTTGACGTGATCCTAGGAATGGACTGGTTAACCGCGAACTTTGCGACGATTAGTTGTAAGAAGCGACAGATAACCCTACAAACCCCGGGTGTGGAACCCGCCTTGTACCACGGAATCTCGATGAACCGACGAATCGCTATAGTCTCTGCGTTACAAGCCACTGCTATGCTGAAGAAAGGACACCCGGCCTACCTTGTCTATCTCCACGGAGAAGAGAAGGAGGAAGCGAGGCTTGAAGACGTTGCTGTCGTACGAGATTTCCCCGACGTTTTTCCCAATGAGTTACCTGGACCGCCGCCCGATAGGCAGTTAGAATTTACAATCGACCTTGAACCTGGAGCCGCACCCATATCGAAGACGCCGTACCGCATGGCACCGAAGGAGTTGGAGGAGTTAAAGATCCAGCTGCAAGAGCTCATGGACTTAGGTTTCGTTAGGCCCAGTGTTTCGCCATGGGGCGCACCGGTGCTCTTCGTTAAGAAGAAAGATGGGTCAATGAGAATGTGTATCGACTATAGAGAGTTGAACAAGTTGACCCTCAAGAACAAGTACCCTTTGCCGAGGATAGACGACCTATTCGATCAACTCCGAGGAGCCGGAGTGTTCTCTAAGATGGATCTGAAGTCAGGATACCACCAGCTGAAAGTGCGAAAGGAGGATATCCCTAAAACCGAGTTTCGTACCAGATATGGTCACTATGAGTTCGTCGTTATGCCGTTCGGTCTAACCAACGCCTCAGCCGTGTTTATGGACTTGATGAACCGCGTTTTCCACCCGTACCTAGATACGTTCGTTTTAGTGTTCATAGATGATATCTTAGTCTACTCGAAGGACGAAAAGGAGCACGCGGAGCACCTACGGATCGCGCTGGAGACGTTGAGGAAGGAGAAGCTGTACGCCAAATTCAGCAAGTGTGAATTCTGGCTGAAGGAAGTCAACTTTATAGGACACATCGTGTCAGCAGAAGTTATCCGAGTGGACCCCGCCAAGGTCGAAGCTATGCAACAGTGGAAGTCACCATCGACGCAGAACGAGATCCGAAGTTACCTAGGTCTAGCAGGATACTACCGTAGGTTCATAGAAGGGTTTTCCAAGATCGCGAGGCCGATGACCCAGCAGCTCAAGAAAGGAGTCAAGGTGAACTAGACGCCGGAGTGTGAAGCGAGCTTCCAGCTTTTGAAGGAGAAACTGACCACAGCACCAGTGTTGGCCGTGCCGGAACCAGGAGCGAATTACGTAGTTTACACCGACGCTTCGAAAGTCGGATTAGGATGCGTGTTGATGCAGAACAACAAAGTGATCGCTTACGCGTCGCGACAGTTGAAACCGCACGAGCTGAACTACCCTACCCACGATCTAGAGTTAGCCGCCGTAGTACATGCCCTAAAGATTTGGAGGCACCATCTCTACGGAGTAAGGTGTGAGATCTTTACGGACCATAAAAGTTTGAAGTACTTCTTCGAGCAGAAGGACCTGAACATGCAACAACGGAGGTGGCTCGAGCTGGTAAAGGACTACGATTGTGGTATCAACTACCACCCTGGCAAGGCAAACGTGGTAGCAGACGCTTTAAGCCGTAGGGACCATTCGCAACTTGTTGTTTTTCTAACGAGAGAGGAAAGTTTAGTGCGAGAGTTGAGTAAGTTGCGGATCGAAGTAGTTAGAACACCCGATACCGCGAAAGGCCGAATCGCCGCGTTAGTAGTAGAACCTGATCTAAGGACGAGGATCGTTGTAGCACAACGGCTAGATGAGAAATTAGAAGAGATTCGAGTCGAAGTGAGAACCGGTGAGTCCGGAAGTTTTAGTGAGGCTTCCGATAACGCTCTTACCTTTGAAGGGAGACTGTGTGTGCCGAACGACGAGAGTCTTAGGAACGAGATCTTGAGCGAAGCACACGAAACCCCATACACTGCTCACCCCGGGAGCACAAAGATGTACCAGGACCTGAAAAAGTCCTTTTGGTGGAACGGTATGAAGAGAGACGTCGCAGCCTTCGTGGAACGTTGCTTAGCCTGCCAACAGGTGAAAGCCCTACACCAACGACCGTACGGGAAGCTACAACCGCTTGAGATACCCGAGTGGAAGTGGGAGCACATCGCTATGGATTTCGTGACAGCGTTACCAAGGACCCTCAAAGGGAACACCGCGATCTGGGTGATCATCGATCGACTTACCAAGAGCGCGCATTTCATACCAATCCCCGTAACCCACGGATCGGATAAGCTAGCTCGGATCTACATTCAAGAGATCGTGCGACTACATGGAGTCCCAGCGACAATTACGTCTGATCGTGACCCAAAGTTTACCTCGAAATTTTGGATTAGCCTACAACGCGAGCTTGGAACACGCTTAAACTTTAGCACCGCTTTCCATCCACAGTCCGATGGGCAATCCGAGAAGACGATACTAACTCTCGAGGATATGTTGAGAGCCGTAGTGCTCGATCGAGGTGGAAGTTGGGAGACCGCACTCCCTTTGGTCGAGTTCGCCTACAACAACAGCTTCCAAGCAACGATCGGCATGGCGCCATATGAAGCACTCTATGGGAGAAAGTGTAGATCTCCACTCTACTGGGATGAAGTTGGCGAACGAAGAGCGCTCGGACTCGATGCAGTGGAAGAAATGGTCGGGATCGTTCGACAAATCCGCGCACGAATGAAGGAAGCCCAGGACAGACAGAAGTCGTACGCCGACGTTCGACGGACGGACCTACAGTTCCACGCTGGTGATAAAGTTTTCCTCAAAGTATCCCCGTCGAAAGGGATAGTGCGTTTTGGAGTCAAGGGCAAACTAAAACCGCGTTTTATAGGGCCGTACGAAATTCTAGAAGGTGTAGGACCCGTAGCTTATCGTTTAGCGCTGCCGCCCAGCCTTGGGAACGTGCACAACGTCTTTCATGTGTCGCAGTTGCGAAAGTATGTGTTCGATTCGAAGCATGTGATTCGTTACGAGGATATTGCTGTAAGCACGGATCTGAGCTACGAGGAGCAACCCCAGTTAGTCTTAGATCGAAAGGTCCAAACCTTGAGAAATAAAACCACTGCCTTCGTGAAAATCCAATGGAGAAACCACGGGCCCGAGGAAGCCACGTGGGAGCGTGAGGAATAGATGATAGAGCTTTACCCGGAACTCTTTCCGTAAAAGGTACCAAATTTCGGGACGAAATTTTTTCTAAGTGTGGTAGGATGTAACATCCCGGATTTTAGAACCCTAATTTTTGAGCCCTAGAATTAATTGTTGATGACGTGGCATCGAGAATGCAGTTGTTTCACGAGGTGATATGGTCGAATTAAGTTTAAGGTTTGTGTGAAAGTTTGAAAAGTCAAACTATTTGATTTAATAATGTGGCATGTGATTTATTTAATTGTGTGTTTTATGTGATAAATTATTTGTTTAAGGGTGAGTGAGAATATGAGAGAAAATTTCCATAAATACCTATCACCCTAATTCTTGAAATTTTCGAACCCTAGACCCCTTGGAGGAAGAATTTATATTTTTCCGGAATTTATTTAATCTTTGGGATATTTATCCAAATTAAATTCCAAGAGCCAATTATTTCCTTGTTTAGAGATGTAAAAATCGAGCCCCCTTGTTTTTCTAGTGATTTTCGAAAATCACTTAATTATGGGAAGGAAAGAATTATTTTATTTTAGTTAATCCCTTGTTTGATTCCTTCCATACCTAGAATTTAATTATTCTACCAAATCTTTCCATACTTCAAGAGATCTTGCCTTACTTTATTTTAGTCAATATTCAAGAAATCCATGCCTTATTTAAAGGGCATAGAAATCGGCCCCTACCTTGTTTCATGGAGGATTTTCCTTATTTTTATTTTGCTCCATGATATTTTATTCTATATGGAAAAATACCAAAACAAAACCATGGCTAATTACCTAGCCTAATTTTCGAAAATTAGGAGATATTGCCATCTTCTATTTTTGTTAATTCTTCTTCCCTACTTTACAATATTATTTCATTTATTTATTTAATTGGGAGAATGAGATCTTACCAAATATTCTATTCTTATTACCTAAAGATCTCATTGGACTCTATAAATAAGAACCAAAACCCCAACCCTAGCCCCCATATTTTCGGCTCCCTCACCCCCATTCACTCTCTCAATTTTCTTCCACTTTACTCCATAAATCCTTCATCTTTTGAGAAGAAATCGAAGTTTAATCCGAGGATATTGAAGAACCAAGTCTCTACTTTATTTCTACCGATTGATTTTCTCTAAAAAGATATTTTTGCTTAGGAGTTATGTTCATTCTTCTTCTACCCCTTCTTTTCTTTTTCTTCCAACCGATTTAATCGGTACTCTTGGACCTTCATGCATATTAATTGAGTGGAAAAGGGATAAGAAGGGATATGGGAACATGTGTGTGTGCCGAGAGTGTGTGAGGTGTGTGTGCCGTGTGTGTGTGTTATGCGTGTGTTGAAGTGTGTGTTGTGTAGTGTGTGCTTGATGGCTAAATACTTTTATATGACATATGATGATAGATCTAGGGTTGAGATGCTAAGAAATATATGTATGCTAAGCGTGACGTGAAATTGGTAATTTATGATGAGTGTGACTTGAAATTTATAAGTTATGAAGATTAAGGTAAATCGATGGGAAAGAGGGAAGTAGCGAGACATGCATAAGTTAAGAGTTAAAATTGAACCTAATTTGTGAATATGTGCCTATGTGAATTTAAAGGTGAAACCTCGGTTGCGAAGCCAGATAACGGAAAAGCAAAACTACTTGAAATCTAAGCAGTCGAGGTGGGCTTTACTCTCAAAAACTCTCTTTTATTTTGTCAAAGATAATTATCGGAGCTATAAGGGTGGTTTAACTGTTATGCCATGCCTATGTTGTTTTATTGTGAGATTGTGTGCCTGATGCCTAGCTTGTGAGTTCGCTCCATTGGGCTATAGGGCTCTGGATATGATATACGAATTCGGGTCTGAGTATGGGCCGCAAACCCTACCAGGCTGTGTACACGAGGGGATCGGGAGCCGTCCTAGCTAGTCGGCCGGTCTCGTGGGCGAAAAGCAGGGCCACGCTTTCGTCGCACCATGGAAAGATTGTGATATGTGATTGTGGAATTTGATGAGAAAATGGGGAGTTATTTTGACTGGCCAGTCTACGGAAAATATTTTGTGATACTCGTGATATTTCTCTTAACTGCTTAAAACTCGAGTTCACTTGGTAAGGGTGGCATAACTTTTGAATAAAATGTTTTGGCAACGAGCTCACTGAGTATTTCAAAATACTCAGCCCTGCATGTGTTTTTCCTACGTGCAGGTTGAATGATGACGAGCGGTGGCGGGTGTTGAGCAGCTCAATTAATTAATGGATATGTCGAACTCTAAGTGTAGTTGTGTCTCCATACATAGCTATGCTTTTTCTCTTGGTCGTTTTCCGCTTATTCTAATACTCTGATATTGATTTGGTTGATTGGCACTCTTCTTCGTTTTGAGGCCTTATACTTTTCTCATGACGTTATCTTGAAACCTATGTCATTCTCTTAAGTTTTGATCGTCATTTATAAAACTCCCTTTTGTTTACCTATTTAAGTTTCTAGGCTAAGTTGTTGCATTAAATACTCTGATTTTCCTTCGTCTCCTTTGGTCGGTACTCTTTGAATGAAACCCTAGCCTATGTATTGATTCCTTGGAGTCGGTTTTGGGTAACAGCCGCCGCATTTATTGTACCCTAGGGGGGCGGGCTGTTACAGTTGGTCCGCCAGCTCAAAAGTACTCGCCAGGAGCAGCACGTCGAATGAAGTATCGCGATGACGAGGAACCGCACGTTGCTCGCGTTCCCCGTAAAAGAACCCTTAGGATGCGCGTATCAGCCCCTCGAGCAATCATAAGAGAGACCGAAGAGATGCTTGCTTCGATCCCGTCGCCCCTAAGCAACGAGGAGAAAGACGAGGAGATGAGAACGTTCGAGAGAGGAGAGAGTTCAAACGCGGAGAGTGTCGGAGAGTCGGGAGAACCCGAAGAGGACGAGGGCAGAGATGTCTAGTGCCCGAATAGGAATTTTGCTTTCCCTTTTCCCCACGTTTTGTTTTGAATTCAGAAACTTCTATTTATGTCGTTATTTTCCTTCCGCGATTGAATCGCTCTTTTCATTCATTGTACCAAGACCTTTGAGTTTACTTTTTGAAAATTAATGGGGAATTCGCACCTTTCATTCTATTACATGGCAATGAAGCCGTCTTCACTCTTCTCTATCCTTATCGCATGAATATACTTGCTTGTCCCATTATCTTCCAACTGTTTCCCACCTTATGGTGCGATTTTACCGTGTTCTTCCACACACGACTGTTTTTCCACCTTAGGATGCAACCGTATTATGTTCTCTGTTTACCTTACAACTGTTTTGCGTGGTCTTTCTTTAGACCCAAATTGTGAATGAGTTAAAGATTCCTTTTCCTTCTTTTCAAAAGTACCCTATCACTGCCTTGAGTTTTAAATAAGTACGCTAACGATTCGAGTGTGATAAATCAGAATGCCGCCTAGACGCAACGTGAGGAACGAGGAACCTACCTCCCAGGCTTCGGTAGAAGAGAGTGTGACACAACCAAGACCGCCGTCGCCACCACCACCTCCACGAGTAGATAGGGAAGTCGTGAAGCTTTTTCCTTGATCAAAAACCTCCTACCTTCGATGGGATGGGTGAGCCTGCCAAGGCCGAAACTTGGATACGAGCCTTAGAACGCATCTTCCGAACCTTAGTGTGCAACGATGCGGAGAAGATGATCTGCGTGACGCATCAGCTGACTGGATCCGCCGATTTTTGGTGGGACACCAAACTGAAGACCATGTCCCAGGATCGCATAGACGAGATGACTTGGGAAGAATTCAAGACCGAGGTCTACAGCAAGTACGTACCCAAGAGCTACCGCAAGGCAAAAGCCGCTGAGTTTCACAGCCTTACCCAAGGACGTCTGACCGTAGCCGAATACGACCGTGCACTCTGTGACATGACCCGTTATGCGCCGGAACAAACCGACACCGATGAGAAGCTGGCTGAGAAGTTTCGTGAGGGCCTTAGGCACGAGATTAGGATGGCGTTAGCAGTCCGCGGAACCCTTACGTACGCCGAGGCGCTAGCCCTCGCCCTTGATGTGGAAGCAGCGATGCCAAAGGAGAGGAGCGCGGGGAACACCGCAATGACATTACCCCCGCCACGTCCTAACCACGATAAGAGGAGATGGGAGGAGAATAGGGTCCCATACGACAACAAGCGATACCGCCCCACTCAGAGCAGGCCGCCATACGGAGGAGGACA
This sequence comes from Salvia hispanica, assembly GCF_029641045.1. NCBI lineage: Eukaryota > Viridiplantae > Streptophyta > Magnoliopsida > Lamiales > Lamiaceae > Salvia > Salvia hispanica. The sequence continues at coordinate 26,265,938 of NC_142693.1, read as the reverse complement.
GACTTCGTATAACCCAAGGAACGACCCCCGTGCCAGACCGCCCCAGTGTAACGTTTGCGCCAGATACCATTTCGGGGAGTGTAGAGGACCGAACCCGACTAGGTGCTTCAACTGCGGAGGGAACGGTCATTTCTCTAGGGAGTGTCCGAGTAGGAACGTAGGAACCGGGTCAAGGCAGAACCAACAGAGTTTCCGTCAGTAGCCGAGGGCGCCACCTACGGGCTTAGGAGCGAACCGGAACCAGCCACTGCGGCTACAACAGCCTGTCCGCCCCAGACTTCCCGCCCCGGCTAGAGCGTACGCTATAGAGCAGAAGCAGCCCAAGGTCGAGCAAGGAAAGCCCGAAAGTGGAAATCTAGCAGGTATAGGCGAAATCCTTGATACCCCTATTGTTGTTTTGTTTGACACGGGCGCATCTCATTCGTTCATCTCTGAGTTATGTTTTCGTACCCTTAGCTTGCCTACTAGAAAATGCGAACATAGGATGATGGTGTCCTCACCAGTAGGAGGACTAGTAGAGATTTCCCGCTTTTGCTTGAACATAGAAATCGTACTAGGAGAACTTAAGTTAGTTGCTCACGACCTGCGAGTTATGGCGATGAGAGACGTTGACGTGATCCTAGGAATGGACTGGTTAACCGCGAACTTTGCGACGATTAGTTGTAAGAAGCGACAGATAACCCTACAAACCCCGGGTGTGGAACCCGCCGTGTACCACGGAATCTCGATGAACCGATGAATCGCTATAGTCTCTGCGTTACAAGCCACTGCTATGCTGAAGAAAGGACACCCGGCCTACCTTGTCTATCTCCACGGAGAAGAGAAGGAGGAAGCGAGGCTTGAAGACGTTGCTGTCGTACGAGATTTCCCCGACATTTTTCCCAATGAGTTACCTGGACCGCCGCCCGATAGGCAGTTAGAATTTACAATCGACCTTGAACCTGGAGCCGCACCCATATCGAAGACGCCGTACTGCATGGCACCGAAGGAGTTGGAGGAGTTAAAGATCCAGCTGCAAGAGCTCATGGACTTAGGTTTCGTTAGGCCCAGTGTTTCGCCATGGGGCGCACCGGTGCTCTTCGTTAAGAAGAAAGATGGGTCAATGAGAATGTGTAACGACTATAGAGAGTTGAACAAGTTGACCCTCAAGAACAAGTACCCTTTGCCGAGGATAGACGACCTATTCGATCAACTCCGAGGAGCCGGAGTGTTCTCTAAGATGGATCTGAAGTCAGGATACCACCAGCTGAAAGTGCGAAAGGAGGATATCCCTAAAACCGCGTTTCGTACCATATATGGTCACTATGAGTTCGTCGTGATGCCGTTCGGTCTAACCAACGCCTCAGCCGTGTTTATGGACTTGATGAACCGCGTTTTCCACCCGTACCTAGATACGTTCGTTTTAGTGTTCATAGATGATATCTTAGTCTACTCGAAGGACGAAAAGGAGCACGCGGAGCACCTACGGATCGCGCTGGAGACGTTGAGGAAGGAGAAGCTGTACGCCAAATTCAGCAAGTGTGAATTCTGGCTGAAGGAAGTCAACTTTTTAGGACACATCGTGTCAACAGAAGGAATCCGAGTGGACCCCGCCAAGGTCGAAGCTGTGCAACAGTGGAAGTCACCATCGACGCAGAACGAGATCCGAAGTTACCTAGGTCTAGCAGGATACTACCGTAGGTTCATAGAAGGGTTTTCCAAGATCGCGAGGCCGATGACCCAGCAGCTCAAGAAAGGAGTCAAGGTGAACTAGACGCCGGAGTGTGAAGCGAGCTTCCAGCTTTTGAAGGAGAAACTGACCACAGCACCAGTGTTGGCCGTGCCGGAACCAGGAGCGAATTACGTAGTTTACACCGACGCTTCGAAAGTCGGATTAGGATGCGTGTTGATGCAGAACAACAAAGTGATCGCTTACGCGTCGCGACAGTTGAAACCGCACGAGCTGAACTACCCTACCCACGATCTAGAGTTAGCCGCCGTAGTACATGCCCTAAATATTTGGAGGCACCATCTCTACGGAGTAAGGTGTGAGATCTTTACGGACCATAATAGTTTGAAGTACTTCTTCGAGCAGAAGGACCTGAACATGCAACAACGGAGGTGGCTCGAGCTGGTAAAGGACTACGATTGTGGTATCAACTACCACCCTGGCAAGGCAAACGTGGTAGTAGACGCTTTAAGCCGTAGGGACCATTCGCAACTTATTGTTTTTCTAACGAGAGAGGAAAGTTTAGTGCGAGAGTTGAGTAAGTTGCGGATAGAAGTAGTTAGAACACCCGATACCGCGAAAGGCCGAATCGCCGCGTTAGTAGTAGAACCTGATCTAAGGACGAGGATCGTTGTAGCACAACGGCTAGATGAGAAATTAGAAGAGATTCGAGTCGAAGTGAGAACCGGTGAGTCCGGAAGTTTTAGTGAGGCTTCCGATAACGCTCTTACCTTTGAAGGGAGACTGTGTGTGCCGAACGACGAGAGTCTTAGGAACGAGATCTTGAGCGAAGCGCACGAAACCCCATACACTGCTCACCCCGGGAGCACAAAGATGTACCAGGACCTGAAAAAGTCCTTTTGGTGGAACGGTATGAAGAGAGACGTCGCAGCCTTCATGGAACGTTGCTTAGCCTGCCAACAGGTGAAAGCCCTACACCAACGACCGTACGGGAAGCTACAACCGCTTGAGATACCCGAGTGGAAGTGGGAGCACATCGCTATGGATTTCGTGACAGCGTTACCAAGGACCCTCAAAGGGAACACCGCGATCTGGGTGATCATCGATCGACTTACCAAGAGCGCGTATTTCATACCAATCCCCGTAACCCACGGATCGGATAAGCTAGCTCGGATCTACATTCAAGAGATCGTGCGACTACATGGAGTCCCAGCGACAATTACGTCTGATCGTGACCCAAAGTTTACCTCGAAATTTTGGATTAGCCTACAACGCGAGCTTGGAACACGCTTAAACTTTAGCACCGCTTTCCATCCACAGTCTGATGGGCAATCCGAGAAGACGATACTAACTCTCGAGGATATGTTGAGAGCCGTAGTGCTCGACCGAGGTGGAAGTTGGGAGACCGCACTCCCTTTGGTCGAGTTCGCCTACAACAACAGCTTCCAAGCAACGATCGGCATGGCGCCATATGAAGCACTCTATGGGAGAAGGTGTAGATCTCCACTCTACTGGGATGAAGTTGGTGAACGAAGAGCGCTCGGACTCGATGCAGTCGAAGAAATGGTCGGGATCGTTCGACAAATCCGCGCACGAATGAAGGAAGCCCAGGACAGACAGAAGTCGTACGCCGACGTTCGACGGACGGACCTACAGTTCCACGCTGGTGATAAAGTTTTCCTCAAAGTATCCCCGTCGAAAGGGATAGTGCGTTTTGGAGTCAAGGGCAAACTAAAACCGCGTTTTATAGGGCCGTACGAAATTCTAGAAGGTGTAGGACCCGTAGCTTATCGTTTAGCGCTGCCGCCCAGCCTTGGGAACGTGCACAACGTCTTTCATGTGTCGCAGTTGCGAAAGTATGTGTTCGATTCGAAGCATGTGATTCGTTACGAGGATATTGCTGTAAGCACGGATCTGAGCTACGAGGAGCAACCCCAGTTAGTCTTAGATCGAAAGGTCCAAACCTTGAGAAATAAAACCACTGCCTTCGTGAAAATCCAATGGAGAAACCACGGGCCCGAGGAAGCCACGTGGGAGCGTGAGGATTAGATGATAGAGCTTTACCCGGAACTCTTTCCGTAAAAGGTACCAAATTTCGGGACGAAATTTTTTCTAAGTGTGGTAGGATGTAACATCCCGGATTTTAGAACCCTAATTTTTGAGCCCTAGAATTAATTGTTGATGACGTGGCATCGAGAATGCAGTTGTTTCACGAGGTGATATGGTCGAATTAAGTTTAAGGTTTGTGTGAAAGTTTGAAAAGTCAAACTATTTGATTTAATAATGTGGCATGTGATTTATTTAATTGTGTGTTTTATGTGATAAATTATTTGTTTAAGGGTGAGTGAGAATATGAGAGAAAATTTCCATAAATACCTATCACCCTAATTCTTGAAATTTTCGAACCCTAGACCCCTTGGAGGAAGAATTTATATTTTTCCGGAATTTATTTAATCCTTGGGATATTTATCCAAATTAAATTCCAAGAGCCAATTATTTCCTTGTTTAGAGATGTAAAAATCGAGCCCCCTTGTTTTTCTAGTGATTTTCGAAAATCACTTAATTATGGGAAGGAAAGAATTATTTTATTTTAGTTAATCCCTTGTTTGATTCCTTCCATACCTAGAATTTAATTATTCTACCAAATCTTTCCATACTTCAAGAGATCTTGCCTTACTTTATTTTAGTCAATATTCAAGAAATCCATGCCTTATTTAAAGGGCATAGAAATCGGCCCCTACCTTGTTTCATGGAGGATTTTCCTTATTTTTATTTTGCTCCATTATATTTTATTCTATATGGAAAAATACCAAAACAAAACCATGGCTAATTACCTAGCCTAATTTTCGAAAATTAGGAGATATTGCCATCTTCTATTTTTGTTAATTCTTCTTCCCTACTTTACAATATTATTTCATTTATTTATTTAATTGGGAGAATGAGATCTTACCAAATATTCTATTCTTATTACCTAAAGATCTCATTGGACTCTATAAATAAGAACCAAAACCCCAACCCTAGCCCCCATATTTTCGGCTCCCTCACCCCCATTCACTCTCTCAATTTTCTTCCACTTTACTCCATAAATCCTTCATCTTTTGAGAAGAAATCGAAGTTTAATCCGAGGATATTGAAGAACCAAGTCTCTACTTTATTTCTACCGATTGATTTTCTCTAAAAAGGTATTTTTGCTTAGGAGTTATGTTCATTCTTCTTCTACCCCTTCTTTTCTTTTTCTTCCAACCGATTTAATCGGTACTCTTGGACCTTCATGCATATTAATTGAGTGGAAAAGGGATAAGAAGGGATATGGGAACATGTGTGTGTGTGTGTGTGTGTGTGCCGAGAGTGTGTGAGGTGTGTGTGTCGTGTGTGTGTGTTATGCGTGTGTTGAAGTGTGTGTTGTGTAGTGTGTGCTTGATGGCTAAATACTTTTATATGACATATGATGATAGATCTAGGGTTGAGATGCTAAGAAATATATGTATGCTAAGCGTGACATGAAATTGGTAATTTATGATGAGTGTGACTTGAAATTTATAAGTTATGAAGATTAAGGTAAATCGATGGGAAAGAGGGAAGTAGCGAGACATGCATAAGTTAAGAGTTAAAATTGAACCTAATTTGTGAATATGTGTCTATGTGAATTTAAAGGTGAAACCTCGGTTGCGAAGCCAGATAACGGAAAAGCGAAACTACTTGAAATCTAAGCAGACGAGGTGGGCTTTACTCTCAAAAACTCTCTTTTATTTTGTCAAAGATAATTATCGGAGCTATAAGGGTGGTTTAACTGTTATGCCATGCCTATGTTGTTTTATTGTGAGATTGTGTGCCTGATGCCTAGCTTGTGAGTTCGCTCCATTGGGCTATAGGGCTATGGATATGATATACGAATTCGGGTCTGAGTATGGGCCGCAAACCCTACCAGGCTGTGTACACGAGGGGATCGGGAGCCGTCCTAGCTAGTCGGCCGGTCTCGTGGGCGAAAAGCGTGGCCACGCTTTCGTCGCACCATGGAAAGATTGTGATATGTGATTGTGGAATTTGATGAGAAAATGAGGAGTTATTTTGACTTGGCAGTCTACGGAAAATATTTTGTGATACTCGTGATATTTCTCTTAACTGCTTAAAACTCGAGTTCACTTGGTAAGGGTGGCATAACTTTTGAATAAAATGTTTTGGCAACGAGCTCACTGAGTATTTCAAAATACTCAGCCCTGCATGTGTTTTTCCTACGTGCAGGTTGAATGATGACGAGCGGTGGCGGGTGTTGAGCAGCTCAATTAATTAATGGATATGTCGAACTCTAAGTGTAGTTGTGTCTCCATACATAGCTATGCTTTTTCTCTTGGTCGTTTTCCGCTTATTCTAATACTCTGATATTGATTTGGTTGATTGGCACTCTTCTTCGTTTTGAGGCCTTATACTTTTCTCGTGACGTTATCTTGAAACCTATGTCATTCTCTTAAGTTTTGATCGTCATTTATAAAACTCCCTTTTGTTTACCTATTTAAGTTTCTAGGTTAAGTTGTTGCATTAAATACTCTGATTTTCCTTCGTTTCCTTTGGTCGGTACTCTTTGAATGAAACCCTAGCCTATGTATTGATTCCTTGGAGTCGGTTTTGGGTAACAGCCGCCGCATTTATTGTACCCTAGGAGGGCGGGCTGTTACAAAATATCACTATTCACCCTAATGTATGAACTTTTCAATGTCCGTGTTCTAACATATCTAGATTATTCATTAATATTAAAAACAGAATAATGAAATTCAGGTCCAATCTGCCTAGCTTGCATATAGGAAATCATTATAACAAAAACTATTATAAAAATGACATAAGATGCTATGTATTATGAGAGTTAAAAAATACCCAACAAGATTATTTAATGAATGTCAAGTTGCAGAGGAGAATGAGAGCTCACCATTTAATTTGTTGGAAGAGAGAGATAAGTAAACCAGATTTGAAAGATTTCCAATGGTGGATGGTATTGAGCCTGAAAACGAGTTATTATAGAGATCAAGATACTTGAGGTTTGTGAGCAAGCCTATTTCTTATGGAAATTCTCCACTCAATTCATTGTCTTTAATTTCTATTGAGATTAGTTTTCTCCAACTCTTGATGAAAGAGGGCAATATTTCACCAATCAGGCTATTACCCGATATGTACAAATAATATAAATTGCCTAGATTTGTTAAGGATGGTGGCGACGGCCCCGAGAGTGAATTCTCGGATAAATCTAAGTAGGTCAGCTTGTTACACAGGCCGAGCTCTTGAGGAATGGAGGAATTGAATCTGTTCAATCGAAGATCTAGACTTCGGAGATTCGTGAGTAGGCCTATAGAAGGAGGGATTTCTCCTATAAACGAAATATTGTTCAGCTCTAGATTTTGCAGGTTTGGAATAAGGCTTACTGTATCAAAAATGTTTCCAGAGAAGAAGTTGTCGCTGAGGCGAAGATCCTTCAACTTGGAGAGGTTAGTGATATTTGGTGACAGAGGGCCTTGGAAACCATTGTCGGCGAGGTCAATATATTCAAGGTTGAGACAAGTGGTTATGAAGTGTGGGAATTCCAAGGTGAGTTCATTCCATTCAAGATTAAGGTGAGTGAGGAAAGGGAATGTGGGAAATCGAGACCAGTCAGGAGTTTCAAAGTAATTAGAGCCCAAATCCAAGAAACGCACCTTCCTCATATTGCCAATCTGATATGGGATTTCTCCAACCATATAGTTTTCGGAGAAGCTCAGGTATCGAAGCTCTGTCAAGCGGCCGATCTCTGGTGGAATGGCGCCAGAAAACAGATTGTAGGAGAGGTCCAAGAGAGTGAGGCTTGTGAGGTTTCCAAGAGCAGCTGGTACGGAGCCATTGAGAGCATTCCCACTGAGGTTGAAAGTGGTGAGATTCAGCAATGAAGTGAAATGGAACAGGTCCAATGTCCCTGCAAGCTCTGCACCGGGGAGATCAATCCCAGAGACAAATCCCTGGTCGTTGCAGCGAATGCCAATCCATCTGCAGTGGTTGCTGATGTTGTTGACGGACCAAGACTCGAGAGAAGCAGAAGATGATAGGCTGGATTTCCATCTCATCAAAGCCTCTGCTTCACTTGTGGCTGCTCTTGAAGGATACACACATAGACACAGTGTTAGGAGAGAAAGATATGTAGGAAAAAGGTATGATGTTTTCATGGCTGATGTTTTTGTATATCTACTCTACTTCATTTGCCTATTTATATGCTAACTAGGAGATGCCCTTTTACTCAAAATTAAAATAATACTCTCTCCGTCCCACTTAAAATGCAACATTTGGAAATCGGCACGGGATTTTATGTAGTGTTATTTTATGAGTTAATGAAGAGAGAGTAAAGTAAGAGAGATGACAAAGTAGAGATAGAATTGTTTTCATTTTAAAAAACGTTTCATTTTTAATGGGACAACCAAAAAAGGAAAACGTTATATTTTTAATGGGACAGAGGGAGTATGTTCCAACAATAAAGAGTAAAAACAATAAACAGAAACAAAAAAGTTGAGATTAAAAAACACGGCAGTGTTTGGCGTGTTGAATGGTCAGACGAAGAAAAGGGGAAAACAACTTTTTGAAGAGAAATGATTGAATGGGAAACATAATTCTGTACAAGATTTTAATGTGAATCACATATTTTTTTCCATGGAATAGTCAAGCTCTTTTATCGGTGATATGACTAAAAGTTGTTTATATACAATGATTCAAATTTGTGATTTATTCCTATATTACATTTACATTTATACCACATGAGGTCTAATACTACAAATACTTTAATAAAACCATTTATAGTTTATGCTCAGATCACATGAGGTCTGATATATTATTCCTATATTACATTTATATTTAGAATAAACCATTTATAGTTCATTTTGAGAAGGCGTAGGTGATAAGCTACGTGGAAAATAACTTTATAACCATTTATAGTTTGCTGGAATTACAAGATATAAACCGATCGTAATACAACTCAAAAGGAGGAATACAAAAGAAGAAACTGAAACGATATTACAACGAAAAGATCGAAACTAATAAACCGTGAAAGTATTAGCCGAGTCGAGGAGGCCTCTTTCCGCAAGACGAGATACGCCCCGGTAGTGCTCTTCAGTTTGGCGTTTCGTCCCCAAAGATGAAACGGCTACGTCTCTGGTGAAGCAGCACCGCTATCAGCAGAGCTCCAACGAACTGGATGGAGGAGAGAGCAGAGCTTCAATAGAAGAACAATGCAGAGAGGGAGAGAGCTATGATGCAGAATGCTTTCTAGTATTTGATGTAGTATAGAATGCATGGAATGGCTAGCCTATTTATAGGCTCGGTCCACTGCAGGGGTCAACACAGCCTTGATGGCTGTCATCATGGTGAGGCTGTAACGGTCGTCGGTTACGAGGCGTTACAAGCCGTTACAGAGCTGAGAGGCTGAATCTAGAAGCTTCTAGATTCGATCCTGACGTGGACTATCACGTGTCAGCCACGTTGGCTTACCGCGTCATACTGACGAGGTGTCATCCCGTTTGGCTCGCTGACGTGGAAACGGTGGTGGTCTAAAAAGAACTAGACCCACCTAGGGTCGAACCCAACCACTGAGCCACACAACCAGGCCCAAAGAACAGTCCAAAGACCAATTGCCAAGATCCAAGTCCAAGTCCAAAACCAAGGACAAGGACAAGGGCACAGGCACGGGCACGAGCACGGGCTCGGGCTAGAGGCTCGCGGAGGGGAGAGCGGCGCGCGCGTGTGCGCGCGTGTGGGCTCTTACAGCCCATCTTAGTCCACTATAATTATTACATGTAATAATCTTTCTTATTAAATACTAGTTTAATAAGGTTGTAACTTTCTATGTGGGATAATTAACTCTCTTAATTATTCCTTAAGCTTCTCACATAGCTGTTAGCAATTTTGCACAACTTTAATCCATTATTTCTCAATCACCACGTCATCTACTCCGAACGTAGATCGACGCTATATCATTTAATTTTACAAAATTAAATGTCTCGTTGAAATTATAATAGGTCAAAGTCCATTGACCGGGCATAGATTCCAACAATCCCCCACATGAGTGGAAAGAGCCAAATGCATATGCATGCAGACACAAGCTCAACCCTCGAGAGGTATATAAGCATAAGGCTAGGTGGCTTTTAGCTTTTTGAACCTTCCATAGTCAACGCCATCGGATACACAGACGGCCTAGTAGCGCGATGCTTTGAACTAGTCCCCCACGGCGTGCACCGAGACAATGGTGTTAACACTTAAACACCTCAACCTCATCCGTTCTCACGTTTTGTGTCCTTTGCAGCCTTGGACACCACTTTGGATTCATAGGTGTGTAATTTGAAGCGGCCACACTTCACACTTACATAGGTGATTCCTACTCCGAGTATCTTGTCCTACCCGGTCTCTTTGAGAACTCAATCTCTTTGAGTTCCTTAGGAGTCATTAAAAGTCATAGACTTATCCTCACCACAAGACAAGCTTTCAACACTATATTGCTCTCTAGGGAATAGATGTAGATGAGTGTTTCACACGAACTCTCATAGCTTAGTTTTCCCATTGAACCAAGTTCTTGGGATCTCCAGTCATCATGGTTGGGTTACCACTATGATAATTCTTTAGTTTGTGGATTTCAAACCCATTCCCTCTAGCAACTTATTCATCTGATCACGGTTTAACCCTTTGGTTAGCGGATCCGCTAGATTATCTATTGACTTCACATAGTCAATTGTAATCACGCCTGTTGTGATCGAATGTCTCACGGTATTATGTCGTCGACGAATATGTCGAGACTTACCGTTATAAAAGCCATTGTTCGCCCTCATGATAGCTGCTTGGCTATCACAGTGAATCAACACTGGTGGCACTGGCTTAGACCAACCTGGAATATCCTCAAGGAAGTTCTTAAGCCACTCGGCTTCTTCCCCCACTTTATCTAAAGCTATAAATTCTGATTCCATGGTTGAACGGGCTATACATGTCTGTTTCGTGGATTTCCACGAGACAGCACCACCCCCAATAGTAAAGACGTATCCACTTGTTGAAAATGAGTCTTTATTATCGGATATCCAATTGGCATCACAGTACCCTTCAAGTACCGGGGGTTATCTCGAAAAGTGTAGCCCATGATTTTGAGTATGCTTTAGATATCTCAAAACCCTTACAAGAGCTCTCCAATGCTCTTTGCTTGGATTACTCGTGTAACGACTCAACTTGTTCACGGCACAAGCAATATCCGCTGAGTGCAATTAGTCAAGTACATAATGCACCCAATGACCCGTGCATATTCTTCTTGTGCAACGGGTTCGCCCTTGTTTTTGCTCAAGTGAACATCGAGTTCAATTGGAGTCTTAACCGTCGCGCTATCATAGGCATTGAATTACTTCAATATCTTCTCAACATAATGAGATTGGGTTAAGATGATTCCATCGGATGTTCTTAGAATTTTCATTCCAAGAATTACATCGGCTAGACCCATGTCTTTCATGTCAAAGTTTCTCCTTAACATGGCCTTTGTCTCGTTAATCACTTGAGTGTTACTACCCATGATTAACATGTCATCAACGTAAAGACATACTATAACGTATCCGCTATCAGTGCTCTTAATATAGACACACTTGTCACACTTGTTGATTTAAAACCCATTCGATAACATCACATTTTCAAATTTCAAGTGTCATTGCAACGGCGCTTGTTTCAATCCATAGAGGGACTTAACCAGTTTGCATACCTTTTTCTCTTGTCCAGGTACTACAAATCCTTCGGGTTGTTCCATATAGATTTCGTCCTCTAGTTCACCATTTAGAAACGCAGTCTTAACATCCATTTGATGAATCTCAAGATTGTGCAATGCAGCAATCGCGAGAAGCACTCGGATAGATGTAATCCTCGTTACGGGTGAATAGGTGTCGAAGAAGTCATGTACTTCCTTTTGTTTAAAACCCTTTACAACCAGTCGGGCTTTATACTTATCCACTGTTCCATCGGCCTTAAATTTTCTTTTAAGCACCCACTTGCACCATAAAGGTTTCGCACCTTCGGGAAAATCAACAAACACCCAAGTGTGGTTTAGCAAAATTGAGTCAATTTCGCTTTGAACAGCTTCTCTCTAATGTAACCCGACTTGGCCATCGAAGGCTACTTTTATTGACATTGGCTCTTCATCCAACATAAAAGCAAATGTAGTCAGGACCAAACGTTTTTGGTGTTCTGACTCTACTACCACGTCTTAGTACTGCATCACTTGAATCATGCCTCACTCGCTTGCGCGATTTAGGATCTTCATCCGCAGATTTAGAACTAGTGGCTTCATCCACTATTTTTGAACTAGTGGCCTCATCTTCAATTCTTATCTCTGAATTGATGGGGACTTCTTCTTTGTCCTTGCAAGGAAATGTATTTTCGAGAAATACGGCATTCCTTGACTCGATTGTTGTTCCTACTGTAATAGTCGATATTTCAGACTTGTGAACAACAAATCTATATGCACTACTGTTAAGTGCATATCCAATGAAGATACAATCAACCGTTTTAGGTCCAATTGTGACTTCTTTGGGCGGGAGAACCATCACCTTCACTAAACACCCCCACACTTTGAGGTATTTGTAGGATGGTTTCCTTCCTTTCCACAACTCATAAGGAGTGATGTCTTTTCCTTTTAGTGGGATTTTGTTTAGGATATAGTTGGCTGTCAAAATAGCCTCCCCCACATGTTATGTGGTAATCCTGAACTTAATAGCGATGCATTCATCATCTCTTTTAGAGTTCGATTTTTGCGTTCTGTTATACCATTAGATTGTGGTGAATATGGAGCTGTTGTTTGATGAATTATAACACTTACGTTGCATAACTCCTCAAACGGGGCTACATACTCGCCTCCTCTATCACTTCGAATCGCTTTGAATTTACAACCAAGTTGATTCTCAACTTCGTTCTTATAATTTTTGAACGCTTCTATTGCTTCATTTTCACTTCTTAAAAGATAGATGTAGCAATATCTTGCAATCATCTATGAAAGTGATAAAGTATTTTTTACCACCTCTAGTTTGCACAATCTTTAAATCACATACGTCCGTGTGAATTAATTCAAGGGGTTTTGTTTTCCGTTCAACTGAGTGAAACGGTAACTTAGTCATTTTAGCCTCAAGACATATTTTGTTGGAGTTTGTATACTAAAAGATGCTTCGAGCGTACATGCCTTTGTACACTCAGTTTGTGCATGTATACGAGAAACGCCACGTCCACTTGTTTACCTAATTATGAGAATAAATAATATAATATAATGGTTTATTATTGAAATATAATAAACAAGTCTAAGGCTTTTTACTAAGAAGGTCAAGTAGGGAAATTCGATGAATCTCCTCATGAGTATTCCAGTAGGGGACTTGGTCAGATCTAGTAAGAAGAAAAACGTATTCACAACCTAGATAGGCTTTGGCTACCTGTTGGTACGGTTGCAGTGTTTGTGATAATTCTCTCTTACCTAAGAAGAGATTAGTAACACCCGGTGTGGTAAAGCACTGAAAGGATCTAATCCGAAATGTATTCTTTATTGCTATCTACTGAAAGAATATATTTCAGAAATTTTTGTATTTTCTAGTCTATGATATTAATATCAATATTGTTTATTCAATCAAACGCCACTTTGACTTATCAATATGTGAGAGTTTGTACGTAACTCAAGTTCATGATATCTTGGGTGGTAGTAATTGAATAACATGAAGGTATTGGAATATTATCTCATAGAATTCGCGTGCCCAGTGTGGTATGATTAAATCCCTAAAAGGGTGATCCCCAATGAGGTGTTTGAAAGAGGAATTTATTATTCAGAAATCTGGGCAGTTGGAATTTATTCCATGAATAATAAATAAAGTTTCAAACTAGAAAAACTCTTTGGAGAATTAATTTAATTCTAGTCACATAGCAGACAAAAGAATTAAATTGACGGATCAAGATAATCTCAAACGCGGGAAATATTATAAAATAAAATGGACCCAAGTTATTTGCAATTTGGTGATTTAAGTGGGAGTGCAATATTATTCTTTAGTGGAATAAAATAATATTCCATTGATAATATATTAAATCATGGGTCTTTTGATTTAATTAGTTAATTATCTAATGGGTGAGCCCAACACTTAAATCATTCCATGGATCCCCTTACTAGTCCATTAAGTCTTTTATAAATAGTGAGGAGTATGGAAAACCCTAGCACACCACACACAAGATCTAGACAATTTCATGTTTGTATTGGGTTTTCCTAGATCTCTTCAAAGCTATTTGTTGATTATCCAAGATCCGCCCACACGGATGGATGATCAAGGACAAGGGAATAGTACGGTTTCGTGGTCGATAAACCAAAGATCTCCGGGTGGTGCAGCAAGCAACGTCAATCCGATGTCGGATTATGAGGTAACAATCGAATCTACATCGAATATGCATGATCATGTGTTTTTTGATGTGTAATCTATAGATCTATGTTTATTGCATGAAATTGGAATCGAATGCATAATCACCTAAATAGATCTGGTTAAGGACCTGTTTGTTTTCCGTGTCTTCCGCTGCGGTAGTCCCAACATATTTCACATTTGTCTTGGCTATCCACTTCAATTGCCTTTCGTAAATCTAAATTTACTAATCTTTTCACGACTTTTGAATTTACATGTCTCAATCTACAATGCCACAAATTTGAAGACTCGGTCAAATAAGAGGAAGTAGATGCTTTATTATTATTAGCCAATGACTTCGTGACACTTCGAGTTGCCACACTAAGCTTGAAAAGTCCATCGGTTACATAACCTTTTCCGAGGGACTTCCCAAAGTATTTAGGTTCAGTTACGTCCAAATTCCTTCAAAGGAAAGTATATCTCGTCTTGCGATTGTTGGTTTTCTGGAATTACAAGATATAAACCGGGCGTAATACAACCCAAAAGAAGGAATACAGAAGAAGAACTGAAATGATATTACAACGAAAAGATCGAAACTAATAAACCGTGAAAGTATTAGCCGAGTCGAGGAGGCCTCTTTCCGCAAGACGAGATACGCGCCGGTAGTGCTCTTCCGTTTGGCGTTTCGTCCCCAAAGATAAAACGGCTACGTCTCTGGTGAAGCAACTCCGGCAAACTGGATGGAGGAGATGGCAGAGCTTCGGCAGAAGAACAATGCAGAGAGGGAGAGAGCTATGAAGCAGAATGCTTTCTAGTGTTTAATGTAGTGTAGAATGCATGGAATGGCTAGCCTATTTATAGGCTCGGTCCACTGCAGGGGTCAACACAGCCTTGATGGCTTTCATCATAGTGAGGCTGTAACAGTCGTCGGTTACGAGGTGTTACAAGCCGTTACAGAGCTGAGAGGCTGAATCTAGAAGCTTCTAGATTCGATCCTGACGTGGACTATCACGTGTCAGCCACGTTGGCTTACCGCGTCATACTGACGAGGTGTCATCCCGCTTGGCTCGCTGACGTGGAAACGGTGGTGGTCTAAAAAGAACTAGACCGACCTAGGGTCGAACCAACCACTGAGCCACACGACTAGGCCCAAAGAACAGTCCAAAGACCACCCAAAGACCAATTGCCAAGATCCAAGTCCAAATCCAAATCCAAGGACAAGGGCACGGGCACGAGCACGGGCTCGCGGCGGGGCGAGCGGCGCGTGCGTGTGGGCTCTTACAACCCATCTTAGTCCACTATAATTATTACATGTAATAATCCTTCTTATTAAATACTAGTTTAATAAGGTTGTAACTTCCAATGTGGAATAATTAACTCTCTTAATTATTCCCTAAGCTTCTCTCATAGTTCATTAAGTTAGCAATTTTGCACAACTTTAATCCATTATTTCTCACTCACCGGGAATTGGATTTGAGAAAATAAATATACAACGGTCATCTACTCCGAATGTAGATCGACGCTATATCATTTAATTTTACAAAATTAAATGTCTCGTTGAAATTATAATTGGTCAAAGTCCATTGACCGGACATAGATTCCAACAAATACTCCATCCGTTTCTTCATAGTTGAGTCATTTTTTCATTTCGGAAAGTTTCTTCATAGCTGAGTCATTTCCATATATGGTAACTTTTTTCACTTTCTTACTTTACTCTCTACTTTATTCACTTTATACTTTATTCTCTCTACCTTTTCCTCTCTCTTGCTTTTTTTTATCTATTTATTTAACACACTAAACATTCCTCTCACTTAACAAACACAGCACAGATCAACGGCCACCAAGCAGGATCCGGGTGAAAGCTCCACTTGGCAAGCATCGGTGCTGCCTGGGTAAGTAATGGATCAAGCCGGGTTGGGCCACCAATACTTAAACATTGGGCCAGAGCATTTAATCAAAACGGGACAGGCCCAATACTTAATTAAATACTAAAGGTCCAAATAAAGTAGACCACAAAATATTCAACAATCACTTTATGTTTTTAATACATTTTATACTATTATTTTATTTTTAAAAAATAGTTTACATTTCTATATGTCTTTTCTCCTTGGAATATGTTACTCCATCCGTCCCACTTTACGAGTCCCGATTGAGTTTGGCACGGGTTTAAAAAATGTAAAGGAAAGTTGATGTAAAAAGATAGTGGAATGCGAGTCCTACTATTTTATATTAGTTTCGTAATAAAATGTGAGTGGAAAAATGTTAGTGGAGGCCTAATACTCCCTTCGTTTCTTCATAGTTGAGTCATTTTTTCATTTGGGAAAGTTTCTTCATAGTTGAGTCATTTCCATATATGGTAACTTTTTTCTCTTTCTTACTTTACTCTCTCTTACTTTATTCTCTCTACTTTATTCACTTTATACTTTATTCTCTCTACCTTTTCCTCTCTCTTGCTTTTTTATCTATTTATTTAACACATTAAACATTCCTTTCTAAAACTTTGTGTCGAAAAGTTTCGCCTCAACTATGAAGAAATGGAGGGAGTACCATTTATGGAATATTTCAACCGTGACTCCTAAAATGGGCACCCCAAAATGGTAAACCGGGACTCCTAAAATGGGACGAAGGAAGTACTTTTTAGAAGGATATATTTCACTTTTAAAGAAGGTAAGTACATGATATACCTCTTCTGTATATCTTCTCTCCTTGGAGATGCTCTTGCAAAAATGAGTCAAGGTTCTGCAATCAAACTTAATTGTGGAGTGTGATTGGGGCTAAAGCAGAAGGTACAAAGACTATTAACAAGTTTTGTTTAGTGAAACCAGCCACATGTTGTTTAGTCTTATTATTTGAAAATTAGCGAAACTTTTGACTAAGTGTTTTTAAATTAATCTTCAGCTCATATACCGTGAGATTATTTGCTGCAGCGAATAAAACTTCTAGAAAATAGAATATGTATAGTCATTTTTAATTAATCTTCTTCCTTTTAACCGTGAGTTTATTTGATGCAACGAATTAGCAAAATATTAATAATACAGTCTCCGTTCAAGGAGCGAAAATATCAATTTATTGTTTATACTCACTTCATTGCATTTCTCAAATGTAGGCTGAATTAAAAAATAATATTTATTCATGAACTGGAGTGTGATTGGAGCTAAATAGAATAAACTGGCTACTTTTTCATATTCAAAGCTAAAATATAATAGTGAAGAGGAATCTTTTTCCAAGTCAAGTGGTGAAAATTTTCCAAAATTGTGTTGTGAAGCTCCACTTAAAGTGTACCCCACTGGAAAACGAGTGCTGTCCTACCCTTTTTGACTTGTCGGTTCAAGTCATTAATTATTTTGGGCATTTAAAAAATTCTCCATCCGTCTCATAAAAATATTATAAAATATATGCATCTTTCATTTTTTGTCCGTCTCACAAAAATATAAGTATTCTATTTCTATAAAGTTATATCAATTTAATAATGTTGGTCTCACTAATATCAGTGGAGGATCCAGAAATGTTTTTCGGAGGTGGCGGAATTGTGTTCTCTTATAGTACTTTGGTTCCATGCATTTTGCTAAAAAACTTTTTAGTTACATTAAGTGTGTAACTTTTGGTCCAAATATTTATGGTTCGGACAAAATTTAATAATGGACAATATGATCGCTAAAATTTTCTTTTGAAAACTCAACTTGGCGATGAAACTAGTTTAGAAAATTGTAGTATAAAAGTATAGCTTATAGTTTAAAGTTATACGGTATAAAATAAACTATATTGATGCTTTAAAAATATAATCAACTAATATAAATTAATATATACCCATAATAATATTTCTTTTGTAAATTTCATTTATTGATTAGGACTTTGAAGTAATAAAATCTCTAGGGATACGTTTAGTAATTATTTTTATGAAATAACTCTACTGAGAAATGGAGTAATATATGTATAATATACTGAAAGTCTTCTATTAAATAAAAATTTATAATATGTCTAAAAAATAATAAATGCACTCTACTAATTTCTAAAAATTTGCCCAATTAATATTAGGCCCAACAATGCAACCCAATCACATGTCATCTTCTCTTTTCCCTCCGTCCCTGCGCAGACCCTTAAAATCTCCAATTACGGCGTTAACACCACTATTTTCGTATTCCAATAACTCCATCTTCTCTTCTTCCCTCCTCTCTGCGCAGTTCTCCATTGCCGCTCAGCTAAGGAGTTCTTCGACCATGGGATTTTCCGGCCAAACCTTAAGAAAATTCAACCCCTCACTATCCACTAACACAACTTTAACCACCATTCTCCTTCTCTCTCGGATATCGGTGGTGCACACCCGAACTCCACATTAGTATGATATTGTCCGCTTTGGGCAAAGCTCTTACGGTTTTGCTCTTTAACCACCATTCTCCTTCTCTCTTGGATATCGGTGGTGCACACCCGAACTCCACATTAGTATGATATTGTCCGCTTTGGGCAAAGCTCTCACGGTTTTGCTCTTGGAATACTCCCAAAATGCCTCATACTAATGGAGTTGGGAAGCCCATTTAATGGAGTTGGGGAAGCCATTTATATGCTTGCAATTCTTGTTCATTCTTCGATGTGGGAATTGTTTGCCCTCACAATACCCATTGCCATATTTTTATGAGACCACTGGGAAAATTATTTTAATTTGGGCCAAATTACTTGATAATATTTTGGGGATTTTGGATAATTAGATTGGTCATGGAAAATATAAATGAGCCCAAGTTTGTATTCTAAACATAAGGCCATATCATTTGCTCCACGACTCGATCTAACGGAATATCATGATATTTGCATAAATTTAGAAATGTAAAAGGGAATAGTAAACACACAAAACAGAAGAAAAAGTTAGATTTTAGAAAATCGACACAACTCAAGCGAGATTTCCAAATTAAACACAAGAAAAGCACACAAGTATCTCTTTGGTCTTCAATCAAGTTCCCCTGCATGTTCCCCTGCATGTTGGTGTAGCTCTGTTGTGTCTCTTCTTCGTCTTATATTTATATCCAACGCCAAAAAAAATTCCACAAACCATCTTGGCCTTCCACTTCTAATAATCATGTAACCAATTCCAATCCCAACTATGAATCCACTTCCATATCCCATTACAACACTTCGCCAACCAAATCCATCTATGAACTCATATTCATCATCTTCTTCCTCTGCAGGCTGCATCAATTTCCCATCATCCTCTTTGCATTTTCTTGTCAACGGAAGTCCACACAATCCCAAGTTTCCCATGTATGAATCATTCTCAAATGTGGAGAACTGATTAGATCGTGGTATTTTCCCAACAAGATTGTTCATTGAAATGTTCAATTTTGAAAGAAATGTCAACCCTGTCAATTCACTTGGAATTTCTCCATCCAATTTGTTTGTTGACAAGTCTAACGACTCGAGTTCACTCATGTTTTCAAGGGATGAAGGTATATGTCCTGTGAGGCTATTGTGGGACATGTTCAAGTATTTGAGAATCTTGAGTTTTCCTATGGAAGGTGGAATACTCCCATAGAATCTATTGGATGATAAATCTATTGTTGTAAAGGTTTCCAATAGTCTATTCAATAACTGATCCTGACCTTTCAATGTAAGCCTCATCTCCAGATTTGCTAGAAAGCTGTCATAATCTAATTCTATTGCCTCTGTCATTGCTTTGAAATTCTTGAAATATGTTTGAGGTAGAGAGCCCACAAATTCATTATAGGATACATCTAAAACTTGCAACATAGGAAATGGAATCTTGGTTGATGAAGGACGTGACATGTTACCACCAAACTTGTTAGACCTCAACGCTAGAACTCGAAGCTCGGGAAGACCTTCCATCCAAAATGGAAATTCATCTTGTATTCTATTATTTCCGATGTCAAGACCCTCTAGATATTTGCAGTTGATTAAGGATCTAGGTAACCGTCCTTCCAGTTTGTTCGTTCCCAAATTGATGGAAATAAGCCTACAATCCTTGGGAAATGCTGATGGAATTAGGCCTCTAAGATGATTCGCGTTTAAGTGAAATATTCTCATATCTTCGCTAAAGTTTCCAAAGCATCGAGGAACTATTCCTTCCAAAGTGTTATTTGAGAGGAGAAGAATATAGAGCGATGTCAAATTGCAGATGGAGGATGGAAGCATGCCGTTTAATTTGTTGGAAGAGAGCGATAAGGCCCCTAGACTTGAAAGATTTCCAATGGTGGATGGTATTGGACCTTCAAACAAATTATTTGAAAGATGAACAAGGAAAAAACTAAAATTTCATTACATCTAAAAGTGGACATGCATAACATATTACTACTAAGTTCAACTATTTTACTCATCATAAGCATGTCCGCTATTTTCCTTATCAACTAAGACTACTCTACTGTTTTACTATTAAAATGCATTGCATGTTTCATATTAGTCCTATAATGCAATATGAAAACGTGGAATATTCATAGCTAAAATACAACAATTAGAAATCTTACCAGTTAAAACATTGTTGTCAAGGTATAAGTCTCGGAGAGCTTTCATGTTCCCAATTTCCGAAGGCAATGCCCCAGAGTATGTATTACTTGACAGTTGAATCCCTTCCAAAGAAGTCATATTGAAAATGGATGTTGGCAAAGGCCCTGAAAACTTGTTATAACTCATGTCCAACCACTCCAAACTATCAAGATGGCCAATCTCTTGAGACATGGTTCCTATAATCAAAATGTTTACAAAAAGTTTATATGATTTTTAATTACAAAAATATTGGGGAAATATAACTTGCCATCGTTTGTGTTAGCATAAGCTTTAATGCAAGTTAATTTTCAATATATCCAGAATTTATACGTTAACATACAACTATTATGTCATAAATTTAAAATCATGTCAAATAATTTAGCCTTACTTAACAATGTACCAAGTATTGGGACATGTGAATGTAATAATTTATTTGGAAAACATACACTCCTAGTTAGTTATTTGAATTATTGGATCATTTTGCTAACATTTGTTGATTTTACTCCCTAGAAATAATTTCAGGCATTTCAAATATGTATGTTTGTTAGTTGTATCTTTCAACAACATTTTTTAACATGTGATTTTCGTTAGGGTATAAGCTTGAGTACAACATGATATTACTAAATTTAAGGCTAAGTGAATAATAAATCATACCACTTAAAGAATTATTCTTGATCCGTAACTGGAGCAGAGTCGTCACGTTCCACATTTCTCTTGGGATTGATCCGCTAAGTTTGTTATCATCCGACCACATCATCTCCAATTTATTAAGACCACCAATCTCTCTAGGAATATTACCTGAAGAATAACGATATCATGAGTAAAACGGATAAGTTTGTTGATAAAACTTGACTGACAACAAAGATATACTATCTCCAAAAGTGGTCAAGTTTCATACCACTTAAACTATTACTGTCAAGCCATAAGCGGATAAGAGCCGTCATGTTCCCCACTTCTCTTGGGATGGATCCGCTAAGTTTATTGGACCCTAAATCCATAAACTCTAAATTACTAAGAAGGCCAATCTCTTTCGGAATAGTACCTGGACAATAATAATGAAGTCATGAGACATTTATATTTGATGATAATAAAAATAGTATAGGGTACTAATCTTTGTTTCCAACCTGATAGATTGTTCCAATGAAGGTCTAATTTTGTAAGGCGTGTGATGTTACCGATTTCTTGAGGCACATGTCCACCAAACTTGTTGTATGACAAGTCAAGAATCTCGAGTTGTTGACATTCACCCAAGGTCACTGGTATCTCTCCTTCCAAATGATTGAAAGTTAGCTGAAGTTCTTTGAGTCTTGGAAGTTTGTTGTGGATGCAAATGTCCTTTGGTAGGCCACCATGAAGACGGTTCCAACTCAAATCCAGAGAAACAAGAAAAGAAAGATTTCCGATTTCTGGTGGAATGCTCCCATTGAGTCCCATATGCGAGAGATCTAAATAAGTCACCCTATTATAACGCGAATCACAAGTAACTCCTAACCATGTGCAAATAGAAGTTCCCGCGGTCCAATTATTTTTCAAAATATTGTCAGGATTTGAAGGGATGAGGGGTTTGAAAGCAAGAAGTGCAGATTCATCAGTATTGATTTGATGAGTAGTAGCATGGCTAAGACAAGGAAACAATATTAGTATGAAAAGTAGGAAAAATGGGGAAACTCTCTCCATGTAGTCAATGCAGAGTGCAAATTGCAATTATGTGCTAAGAAGAAAACTATTTATATTCAAAGCTAAAAAAAATCTTTTCCAAGTCAAGTCAAGTCAACTACAAAGTGTGAAATCAGATAATTATTTCAGCAAATCAAATTGTTAAAGAAGCTAAAGGTGAAAAAGTTATGGGAAATGTGTCTACACCATTATCTAGTCATACCAAAGTGGAAAAATGAAAAAGCTAAAGGTGGAAAAGTAAAGGAAAATGAGTAAAAAGGGAAAGTGCGTGCACACCATTAAGCCAGACAAATCAAAATGGGCAGAAAGGAGAAAGGCAGAATACAAAAGAGATAAGATGAAGCAAAAGGAAGAAGATAATGCGTGTAATCTTTTTTTTTAATCGAAAATAAATTATTTTGAAGAACAGAGAAAGAAAAAAGCATTAGAGTATATCACACTGGTGAAGCCCATGTTGGGGTTTTAACTTTGGGCCTTTGGAACATTAAGGGATTGTGGAATTGTCACCTTATTTATCTTTTACATTCCAATATATTTTACTCCCTCCCTCCACCATTTAAAGAACTTTTTTACCATTTTGATTTGTCCACAATTTATAGAACCATTTACTTTATTTCACTTTAGTATACAAACTCCACATTCCACCAACTTTTTACACTCACAATCCAATATAAAACTAATACTCACTCAGTACCAAAAAAATATGTGCATTTGGGATGGCATGGGAATTAAGAAAAAATTGATAAATTAAGAGAAAGGAGGAGACCTATATTATTAAATTGATATAACATTCCATCTACTTTAGATGGAATAAAGTAGAGAGGAAAAAGGTAGTTGAATATTTTAATGAGAAGAGAGGAGAGAGGGGGTTATTTCCAAAATTGGAAAATGGTCATCTTGATTGAGACAAATAAAAAAGGAAAGGTGGTCATCTTGAATGCACGGAGAGAGTAATTTCTTAAAACTCGTGCTGAGTCAAAAGAGCTCTTTAAATCATGAACGGAGGGAGTAAAATGTTGTATAGTGATACTAGGAGCTAATATCATAAACTAAGGCGGGACTCTGGATTTTCCCATAACTTAAAACTATATATTGTTATAAAATCACGAACTTTGATCGTGTTGGGATTTGCAATGCTTGCGTGAATGGCGGTCGAAACTGTATATTGTTATAAAATCAATATTCCTACACAATATCTAATTCAATTTTTGATATTGTTAAATTTCTAATATCTTGTCCCCCCACACGTGAGGGGGCGTGTTAAATTTCTAATATCTTGTCCCACATCGGCTTGGTGATGATCCTAGCTTCTCTATATAAGTGTGGATAACCCTCCCCCTTATGAGGCCTTTTAAGGGGCGAGTGGCCCATTTCCAATAGATATAATATTTTCAAAAAACGTACCTTGCCAAAAATGTATGTGTGGATTTTAAAAAATCACCTAGTGAAGGAATGACTGCAACCTGTTCGATCTATTGCTTCACTGAATTCCTTGGATCTGTTCACAACGGGCGCACATGCAGAGTGTTCGACACTTTGTCGAACAGAAGTAGCAGATGTGTGGTTTCCTCGCCATAGCTATTAAACAAAATCTGTCCTTCCCATGCTTCTATGCGAGTTAGCACGGTAACCGCTCGACGTATTTTTCCAACGAAAATACAAAATACCTTGTACCTGTTCACAATTTTTATAAAATAGAAACTAACTTGTCTATAGAAAGATACAAGAGAATCTGGCATCATGTGGATATTTCTTATTCCCGAAATACAACTTTCCGGTAACGTCATCATGTGGAATTTAATCAAACATTTAGAGCAAATTTTTTGTTGGGTATTTCGGCAACCAGTTGAAGAGCAATATACCATGAGTATTATTTAGATAATGGAAATAAAAAAAATTTAAAAATAAAATATTAAGATCTATGTGGGATATTTGGCATCAAGAAATGGGATATTTCTTATTCCCTAAATACAACTTCCCGGTCATGACATCGTGTGGGATTTAATCAAACATTTAGAGCTCTTCTCACCACACAAATTTTGTTGGGTATTTCGGCAAACAGTAAGCGCAATAAATTTTACATGATGAGAGTTTTATTTAGATAATGGAAATCAACAAAACTAAAAATAAATTATAGAGATATATGAAGGATTATATTAAGATGACAACCACTTTTAAAATGACAATGTACCACGAATGAGAAGAACCCTTAGATTTAGGTGCAGATTCAATCTTAGCATGCTTGCCTATGTATCGTAGATTGCTTGATTATCTTTGATTTCGTATCACATATAGCTTAGAATCACATGCCAAGTTGCTTGCCTATATACCGCATATTGCTTCCCTATGTATCGCAGATTGCTAGCCTAGGATGTCATTTTAACTATGGTGTTACGATAGTGCTCTGATTTCGTATCCTATATTGCTTGGAACCATATGTTGAATTGTTTAATCACATTTTGCTTGCATATATATTGACCCTAACACACCCCGATCTATGAAAGCACAAATGCATATAATAAAATGAGAAAAAATTATTACATCGCTTTTGCGTGTTTAAATATTCTGTCAAATTGTTAAATGTCACTTCAGTTATCGTAAAAATATTAAAGATGTCAACATTCATATTGTTTGACTTAAACACTAGGAATCGTCATATTTTAGAGAAGGTGGTAACCAAGTCTAATGGTATCTATTTAATTCAATCTCTTACATTTCAATCTTTGACAAAATCTGATGAGATTGTTCATGAAAAAGTAAAAAACATAATAATTGGTGGATACATATTTTAGAAATTGAGATCACTTTCATTGACTTAATAAATAATTCTACAAGTGTAATCAATTACGAAGCCGCCGCGGCATCATCAATTATCAGATAGATATAACGTTAATTCATGGCTTTGACTTTACCTAATGCTTTCATATTTGTTACAATCTCCTTAAAATAAACATCGTACACACATACATGTATATACATCGTAGCTCAATCACAAAAATACTACAGTTGAAATCAAGTCAAAAATGGAAAAATCTTCTCATTTTCTCCTCTTTACTCTACTCTTGTCATCTGTTCCCTATTTGATGTATTATAGCTTAGCCACCGATATCAACACCGATCGTTCTTCACTTCTTGCCTTAAAATCTCAAATCACTTCCGATCCACAAACTATATTGACAAAAAATTGGAGCACTGAAACCAGTGTCTGTAGTTGGATCGGAGTTACTTGTGATTTTCTCCTTAATAGGGTGACTCAGTTGAACATATCGAACATGGATCTTGTTGGAACCATCCCACCAGAAATCGGAAATATTTCTTCTCTCGTTTCTTTAGACATGAACGACAACTCTTTTCATGGTCCTCTTCCCGCGTCTCTCTTTAACATGTCAAATTTAGAAGTCTTGAGTTTGAGGAATAATAGTTTGTCTAGTAGTCTACCTCTTGATATGTGCATACACAATCTTGATCGACTCAAGATTCTTCGTATTTCTTACAACGAGATGTATGGGAATATACCATCGAGTTTGGAGCAGTGTTCGCAGCTCAAGTTTCTTTCTTTGTACAACAACAAATTTGATGGAATAGTGCCAAGGGAACTTGGGAACTTGACCAAGCTTCAAACATTGAACATTGGTGCAAATAAGTTGACAGGTAATTGATCTTATCTCCATGGACTATAGACAAATAATTCTTTTTACAGTCATATGCATAGAGGGTCAAATTAATATTAATAATATTCTTATTATTATGATTATTTTATTATCATAGTTATCATTATTATAATTAGGTATTGCACATATTTTAAAACTTATAGTATTAAAATTTATTGAAGTTATTATTTAATAATAATAATAACAATTATATAGATTAAATATAAGTTAGAAAATAAGAATTCTTGAAAGCTGCACCACTTTGAATTTGAATTACTTATCTTGTATTATAAAAAAATCCAACAAATACGAATAAAAATTTCAAGGTCAAGAGTCATAGTAATATTTTTTTTAGGTCATAATCTTACTAAACAAATAGGCCAAGGAGATAAGAATAATTGTATTCTCTATTTCTCTATAGACATAACTTTTTACTTCCTTTGACCGCGAAAATAGGAGTCCCATCTTTCCATTTTGGTCCGTCCGCGAATAAGAGTCCCGGTTAATAACTACTTTAAATGGTAAAAAGGTCTCACATTCCACTCACATATCATTTACAACTAATATATACACATGAGACTCATATTTCATTGATTTTTTTCTACCCACTCTTCTTAACATTTTTTAAAACCCATGCCAAAAGAAAATGGGACTCTTATTCGCGGATGGAGGGAGTGTAATCTAAAATATAATAATTCTATATGAACATGTACTAAATAATATGGATTTGATTCATGCAGGTGATATTCCAGAAGAGATTGGTCGTCTAACAAATTTAAAAAGTTTGGGCATGAGTTCCAACAAGTTAAAAGGCTCATTGCCTGCAACTCTTTTCGGCATGCCATCCTTGCAATATGCTGACTTTGCCTCCAATGAACTAAGTGGATCATTATCACCACAAATTGGAAACATAACATCCCTTCTCAGAATAGGCCTTGAATTCAACCATTTCAGTGGTACATCTCATTCTTCATGCCTCTTTAGAATTTATTGAAGTTATTATTCTTAAAAGTTGCACTACTTTGAATTTTAATTACTTGTCTTGTAAAATTAAAAATCCAACAAATACGAATAAAACAATAAAACTCACTATTTATAAATGCTTCGAAAACTCTAGAAATTCAAAAAAAAAAAATAGAAAAAACAATCACATGCTTAAAACTATAAAGCCGAAAAAATAATTAAAACACTATTTTGCACTTACAAGGATGTCCGATGGCCATAATCCACTGTGCATCACGACTCTGAATCTTAATGCGAATTTCAACTCATTCCGATATTGTTGAAATTTTGTAGTGATGTAGATAATAAATCTCCTTGTTGATGATTAAACTGAGTTAGTTTAGTTTATGATTTCTATCATAACCCTATAGGTGAAATTCCAAAAGAGATCGGTCTTCTTACCAATTTCGAGCGATTGAGCATGTGTTGCAACAATATTAGTGGTTCAGTGCCAAGAGAACTTGGGAACTTGACAGCCATGGTTGGTATATACCTTGCCCATAATGCTTTAAGTGGTATGACCCCAACGCTTCATAACATACTTTATTGTAACGTTCTATTGCATTTATTGCTACTAAAATTAGTTTAAGTCGTTCAATTTTGTGTCAACATGAATGCGTAACATTTTCCCATAATATGATACTACCCTCGTTCCTTATTAATAGAGGCACTTTTTTTTTTGGCACATAGTTTAACAATAGTGTGTTAAGTGGATGGTTAATAAAGTAAGAGAGAATAAAGTTAAAGAGAATTGTTACTTTTTTCCAAAAAGAGAAACTCAATTATCTTGGAATTGCACTTCTTAAGATAGAAAAATTACTCAATTCATATGGAACGGAGGGAGTAACTACTACTATATGTCATCCATCGGATCAATCGGGTATATTGATGTTAACTCAGTATTAATGAAAATTAAAATTTAGAGTATTGGTTATAACTAATCATTTTCTTGTCTCAAGTGGCCATTCCTATGTTTATAAAGCTTGCACAATGTTTGTTGTATATTCTTGCAGGTCCTATACCAAAAGAGCTAGGTCGCCTTGTTAATTTATGGGAGCTGCAGTTTGAAAGAAAATATTCTAATAAATGGATCTATACCGAAGGAAATTGGGAACATGACATCTCTTTCCTACTTATTGCTTTCCAATAATACATTAAGCGGTATGATATTTTCTCTTTCATTGTTACTAATTAATGACAGATTACTCCGTCACTAATGCTAAGTAGCGCCTATAGTTTACATCATAGTAAATTTAGTGACGGAAAAACCGTCACTAAAACTTTTTACCGACAAGTTTATTAATGACGGATCTGCCCAAACTTGATCTGTCACTAATCTGTGTAGTGAAGATATTTCACTGATTAGTCACGGATTTTTCCGTACTAATTGTCGTCTTTTTTGTAGTAGTTTTATAATAAAATGTGGGTGAAATAAGTGGTGGAATGCGAGGCCTACTTACCATTTATGGTAAAAGTGAAATAAGACTCTTATTGTGGGATGAACTGAAATGACAAAACAGGACTCTTATTGTGGGATGAACTGAAATGACAAAACAGGACTCTTATTGTGGGCGGAAGAAGTAATACATTGTGTACATGTTTTACTGAACCCTAAACATATATATATTAGTGTCACAACTTCATATTTTAAGTAGCATGATTTCATGTCTCTTTATGTATTATTGGATACAAAGTTGTACTGTATTTATTAACTCATTGGATGTTATGATTGTCATTTTCAAAATTTGTACGAGTAGGTACTATTCCAAAAGAAATTGCAAACCTGAAACACCTCATTGAGTTATGGCTTCACGACAATAATTTAAATGGTATCATAGTCTCTCTCTCTCTCTCTCTCTCTCATATGTCAATATGTCATTCTTGATCCTTGTTCAAAATCAATTTTCAGGTCCAATACCTTCCGCCATTGGGAATATGTCAGAGCTGGATTATTTAGTACTCCCTCATAACAAACTAATTGGAGAGATTCCATCGTCCATTTGCGACTTGAGATTACTGACACTCCTCCATTTAGCAGACAATCATTTGGAAGGACATATTCCAAAGTGCTTGGGAAACTTCAATAGTTCATTGCTGGCTCTTAATTCGGGTGGAAACCAAATCACAGCCCTTCAATCCACATTTGTAAAAGGTTGCAGTCTTCAGGCCCTTATTCTGTATGGCAATAAGTTGGAAGGAATAACACAGTCCCTAATCAACTGCCAACGCTTGGAGAGCATTGATTTTGGTGATAATGAAATACGAGGTGCATTTCCCTTCTGGATGGAAGCATTCCCTCAACTTCGCGTCCTCATCCTGAGGTCTAACAAGTTAAATGGTACCATGTTGGAGGATTCAAAGACCGAGCATCCGTTTCCAAAGTTGCAAGTCTTGGATATATCAAGAAATGCATTTGTTGGCTCTTTACCTGATAGATATTTCAAGAATTTTGAAGGTATGATAGATGCCAAGGATAATCTGACACGCGTTGAGAAGGATAGGCTCCAAAGATATTTAGACTTAGGTGTCACTTTGAAGGGTTTGGGTCAGGAAATGAAAAGATTGTTAGATACGTTTACAATGATTGACTTATCTTCCAATAGATTTTCCGGGAATATTCCAGTTTCCATCGGCAATCTTAATTCTCTTAGATACTTGAATTTGTCCAGTAATACTCTCACGGGAGAGATTCCTGTGTCTCTTGGGAATATAAGTATTCTTGAGTCACTGGATTTGTCATGGAACAGATTGAGTGGAAAAATTCCAAGTGATCTGACAGGTTTGACGTTTCTTTCGAAATTAAACCTATCAATGAATAATTTTGTGGGGCCAATACCACAATCTAAGCAGTTTTCTACGTTTCAGAATGATTCATACATAGGAAACTTGGGATTGTGTGGAGTTCCATTGGCAAAGCAATGTGAAACAACTGATGGAAAATCAGTGTTTCCTCCACAAGAAGATGATGATGATGAGTCAGGATTTATAGATGGATTTGGTTGGCGATGTGTCGTGTTAGGGTATGGATGTGGATTTGTGGTTGGAATTGGAGTTGGTTACATGATTATAAGAAGCGGAAGGCCAAGATGGTTAGTGGACTTCTTTTTTGGGGCTGGATATAGTAATAGTAAGATGAAGAGAAGAAATAGAGCAAAAGCAACAACAAGGAGAAGGTGATTCAAGACAAACAATTGTGCTTTTCTTGAGTTTCATTTGGAACACTAGCTTGTTGTGTGTATGATGTTTTGCAAATAATGCATCTTAAATTGTGCAATGTTGTATTTCTAAGTTAGGCTACTTTTGTTCATAAAAATCAAATATTTCAATGCTCAAAATTGTTTTCTAACTTATAAGAATTATATCCAACTTCAACTTCTAATTATAATTGGAAACAACTGCAAATATATTCAATCCCCACAAAATTCAACTCAAAACAAATAAAACAACCAAAACATACCTCTCTCACTTGAAGCCTTCATCGTACATCTTCTCGAATTCGCGCGCAAGCGCAAACATTTCACACAAGGACGACGGCTTTCGCAAGTGTAGTTCCCATCGAATAGCATCTTTGAAGCCCGATTCACATATGGAGACAATGTGACTCTCCGATAGCGACGCACCCTTAATCTTGACCAAAAGCCTCTCGAACTCGTCCTGATATTCCATCACCGTGTTGAGTTGCTGCAGCTTGCAGAGTTTCCCTATGTGATTGTCATGATATGTTGGATCAAACCTCTCTTTCACCGCCTCCATGAAACCAGGCCATGATTTCAGCAAATTGTGTTTTTTTCGGTAAATGAGCCAATCCAGCGCCGGCTGCTCGAAGAGTAGTCCGGCAAAGTGTAGACGATGCTCTTCCGACATTCCGTAATAGTCGAAATACATGTCAACCTTGAAAGTCCATCCTCATGGGTCGTCTCCGTTGAATTTCGGGGGATCGAGCCGAAGATAGGGTCGCTGCTCCGAATTGTTGGACTTTGAATTATCAGCATGAGCCATGGCTGAACAATTTTTGATGAAGGAGAAGATTAGGTTTTAAAAAATATGGAGTAATCTTTGTCATTGATGGTATGAAGAACACTTAGACTACACCAGACTTTGTCGGGCATTTTGGCAAACGGTTGGAGTGCCTCTTATGATGTCATGTGAAAAATGATAAATAATGAAATGGTGACATGTTATGATCAAATAAAAATTATAATAAAGATATATTAAAGCACAAATGTTAAAAGGGAACTACCGTACATGGAGTTGGTGACCGGCGACGGCGGTTTGGTGGCGCAGAGGAGGTCACAGCTTTTCTGATTTGTGTGTGTTAAGGCACAATCTTATTCTCTGGAGTTGGGCTCACTTTTGGGCCAGTTTGTTTTGTTTAAATAATTCAGTTGGGCCTATTTTGTTAAGAAGAAGAAAGAAGTTTTGGGCCTTTTTATTTTATTTGAGATCCCTTTTGAGATTATGGCCCTTTTTTGTAATCTTTGGAGTGTATCTTTGCTTGGACAATTTTGTCGATGTAAATTGAGATTTCAATATGGAATAGAGTAGAAAAATTGAAATTTTGTTATTTAATTAGTGGATTTCAAATTTTATGGAACAGACCAGATTTTGATATGGCTATTTACCTTTAAAAAATGGAGTCCCATGTATAAGTCAAATTGTATATATTGATCGTTTCCCATTTGTAAACCTTGGCCGTTTAATGTCAAGAAAACATTACCTTCAAACATTTACTTTCCACAATATAGGTGTACAATGGAAAATATTCAATCACAATTCTTCCTTCCGTTCGCCATTTATAGTTCCATTTTGACTTGACATGAATTTTAAAAAATTGTTTAACTTTATAAAGTAAAATGGAGAAATGAGTTAATGAAATGTGGGCTCAAATTTTATATACTGATTTTACAATAAGACATGAGTAATTATTTGGTTGAGTGTGATCCACGTACCTAAAACATTTTTTCACTGACTGAGGCAATGATATATTTAAAACTGATCCATAAGTAGATAATACATCGGGATTAATCCAATTTCAATAACTCTAAAACAAATAAAAACGAAATCAAATCCAAACGCACTTCGAATAAAATAACAAGTCAATGATTTGTCCAATATCAAAGAAAGATAGAAAATGGAATAATAAATCAACTATGACAAAAATGGAAAAATGAAGAATTGAAGTCCTCTGAGCTAAATACGAATATAGGAAGCATAACCTCATTAGGCTCATTGCATATCATTCTTCATGAATGTGCTTTAGCTAATTAACTTTTAATAATCTTTTGAAAGGAATTTTGTGGGGGTTTGATCTTTAAAATGGATCTTTGCTTAGAGATTTTGTGAAAGCGGTAAAGATATTATTTTCACATAAATAATTTGTTTTATTGAGATCCCCATCTACTTGCTATTCCAATGAGTGAGGAAATTGAATTCGGGCTTTGGTGGAGCAAGGCAAGAAAATAAATGACGGATAGCTTCAAAATTAATTATTTTGGATATATTATTTTGTTGTTGTTTTGAAATCTAGAATCTTTACTACTCCTATTATTTAAGATAAGCATTGTTGTTAATTTTCTTGAGCTTAATTCGGCAGTCTCGCATGGGGTGTGATCAATGGCTAACTTTCATAAGTTGCAACTCTCCTTACTCATCAACGCCGTGTATTAAAAATGTTAACAAGATGACATTAAAATATCAACACATAATGTCATATTGACATTTTTAATATATTACGTTGATGAGTTAGCAGAGTTAGCAACTTAAAAAGTTAGCATTATAACGCACCCCTGTACCTATATTCAGTAAAATAGTCCATGATGCCAACATGTTTATGCATTTGCATTTTTAGATTTTAATAAAGAAATTTGAATTATATCCATCTTTATAATTCAAATAAGAATAGTTTTATTTTAGTGCGGCCCTATATATCATAGCTAAATCTCAAAATTACTGCAGCTGAAATCAACCCCAAACTATACAAAATTCATTTGAAACTTACTCTACGTTACATAATAATGACTTGCACAGACATGTCAACAAAGTAGGGTAAGAATTCATTAAAAAAGCTTCACTCATTTTCCATTAACATGTTACCTTACAGAGTGAGAACTATGTGGAAAATTGTCACTTTCCAGTTGTCACATTTGGAAAGCAGCCCCGGTCAAGCGGCTGTTTAAGACCCATTGTCCCGATCGTTATCAAGAGTTTACCGATAGTTGAATTTCTTTTTTCTTTATTTTTAGTAATGCGTAATTATCAGCTATACTCTGTGTTATTTTTTTTTTCAATTCTTTCCCGAAATGGAAAAAAGACTTGAACGTTCTATAAATAGGAGACATTGTATTCATTACTCCCTCAGTCCCAACTTAATTGTCACTCTTTTCCATTTCAGTATGTCCCAACTAAATTGTCACACTTCATTTTTATCATAAATGATAAGTAAGTCCAACATTCCACTAACTTTTTTAATCAATTTTTCTTTATATTTCTTAATACTCGTGCCCACTCTAAGTGTGACAATTAAGCTGAGATGGATATTAAGAAGCTACCCTCATTTTCATTTATGAGATAGTACTAGATTTATAGCATGTGACTCTACAGAGTCAGATAAGACAACACATTGAAAATTGTCACGTTGCATTTGACTCGACTCGTGAAAGATTTTGCATTTTTGCTTGGAATATATATAAAGTTGCCGGTTTTATCTTCTTAATCACTTAAGTTTTTTCTCTTGGTTGATGAATTAATGTCTCTTTTTTATACAACATGGATTTTAATAAATGAAAATGTATAGGAAATTAAAGTTAGTTTATTGTAAATACTACTTTTATATACTTCCTTCGTTCCATTATAATTTATAAATGATTAGTATTCCTTTTTGGGATTCCGTCATTTCCATCTTTAGCGAAAAATGATAAATTTATTCTCTATTCATCTTCTATGATTTGTTTTTATTTCGTCGATTCTCTAAATATCATTTTCTTATAATTCATGTCCAAAAAGGAATACATCACTTTAGATAGAACGAAAGAAATAATAGTTTTATACTCCTAATAAAATAAGGGTGGGATGGCTTAGTGGAATGTAAAGTCTAATGTTAAATATAATAAAATTGAAATAAGACATTTAAATGTGGATATTTAAAAATTGCATATGAGATATTTAATATGGACGAATGACGTAGAATACCACTCTAATATCACGAAAGTACAAAAGATTAACACATAATTTGACCCAAAATAAAATTTTATTTTCTTTACTAAATAATTTGACAAAGCCTTGTGATTATAATACAAACTTGGTCTCACATATATTTTCCGTGACCACTCTTATTTTCCAAAAACATTATTAGGTAGTAATTTGCCAAAAGTAACTTTTATTTTCATAACCAAATATTTTATCAAGACCCAAAATAATGACTTGAACCGACAAGTCAATAAAAAATGTTAAAGTGGGACACCAAATGCGTATTTATACTTCCAGTGGGACAGTACAATTTTGGAAATTATCTCTTTGTAGTTGACTTGACTTGGAAAAGTTTTCTCCAAAATTCTACCTTCACTGCAATTATTTTAGCTTTTAATACAAACTGTCTTCTTAGCTCCAATCACACTTCAGGTTTAAGTTACTCTATTTCTATTTTAAATTAACACATATTTTATGAATTATACTATATGACAGTGAAATGTATTATTTTCAACTTGCTTCGAAATCAAAACGCTTGTTATTCATTATATCTTGTGATCTAACGATTAGATTAATGTCACATGTCATTTAATAATATAAATCATTAGTCTAATAATATAACTTAGCTAATAATGTACTATTTTAGTAAAATAATATAGTTTGGTTAATAATGTATATCTTAGTCTAATAATGTAGTTTATCACAACCATCTAATCCAAGGATCCAACGATTGTGATATGTTCGATGCTTAACACTAAGGAGGCAGTAGTACTCTAATACATCTTTATGAAAGTGAGTTTTTATTTTTATGTACTCCCTCCGTTTCTTCATAGTAGAGACGAAACTTTTCGACCCGGAGTTTTATAAAGGAATGTTGGGTGTGTTAAATAAATAGATAAAAAAAGTAAGAGAGAGGAAAAGGTAGAGAGAATAAAGTAGAAAGTGAATAAAGTAGAGAGAATAAAGAAAAAGAGAGTAAAGTAAGAAAGAGAGATGTTACTATATATGGATATAACTCAACTACGAGGGAACTTTCCGAAAAACAAAAATGACTCAACTATGAGAAAACGGATGAAGTATTAATTTATATACATGAAGGAATTTTAAGAATTGGGTGAGGGGCATTTAGTGAAATATTAAAAGAAATAAAATTTACGATTGTTAATATTTATGTCTGTAAGAAAATATGAGGGGCACGCAGTATCGGGCTTGAATCGTTAGTGTCAAGGGCTGAGCCTGTATGACTATATCAAAGTAGTGAAGGAGCCAATTGGACGCCCGGTGTTCAAAAAGTAGTCCAACTAAGCGTAGACGGTCCTTTTCCGACATTTCAAAGTAGTCGAAATAGGATTGGACCTTGTGAATCCATCCTGATGGTTCGTCTCCGTTGAACTTTGTTCAATCCTACTTTATTTAATATATGATTTTAAGTATTCTCTCCATCCTACTTTATTCAATCTCTTGTGTGCGGTGCGCGCTCTACTTAACATATACTGTAATATAAAATTGCACAAAATTCCGTGCTACCCAAGGAATGAGTCATCTTCGGAGGGATTAATACTTTTCTCATTGATATGATGCATAATTCCAATACGACATACTTTATGTCAAAATTCACCACAGCTATACGTTGATATATATGCCCTATATATATGTCCAATTGTCTATTCAGAAAGCGACTATTTATTAGTGATAAACATAGACTTGACTTGAGACCAATAAATGTGGACTATATATTAAAGGCATGCCGTGTTTTAAAGGTCTTTCGTGAGACGATTTGAACCATAAACACATCTTTCTTCTATTATTCAATCTCAGTATTTACATGGAGGGATCAATTGCTAACTCATCATTTAATTGCTAACTACAACTAATTTAAGGTCATAGGATTTTAGAAAACGTGTGGTCTACAATTTGCCACGTGTAATTTTCGTTTTTATTAATTAAATAAAAAAAGATAAAATAAACTTCAAATTAGGGTTTTGGATGAAAATGTCAATATAGTGTTTCGAAAATATCAACACAATGTTTAAGAATGTTAACTCATTGCTTATATTGACATATTTTATATAGTATGTTGACATTTCTGCTTGTAAGAAAAAATTAAAAAAATTTTGAATTTTTTTTTCAAATTTTGACGTCGGAACATATGCATGTAGGATATCGTTGGAATCCTTATGAAATTATCTTTAATTTAATATACGTTATATGAATTTAAAGTTTTGGGATTTCTTTTAAAAGTTAGTTATAACTAAATATATAGTTAATTGACATTAATACCCCTATTGATATTTTTTGGAATTAATCTTATGACCTTATTGACGTTTTTCGTTGATCGTATTACATTTAGGGATTAATGATCCAAGCTCTTAATTTGAATATCTAATGACTATTATTTAGTTGCGGTTAACAATTAAATTATGAGTTAGCAATATAACACTTCCCAAGTATTTATATAGTTGTGTTTTATTCTCAACGAATCACGTAAATTACGGGTACAAAATTTGATTAATAGCTAAAAGTAATAAATATAAACAACAAATATATAATGCATACAGTGAATGAGTTTTATATCAAAAACATTTTATATCAATTTCATAGGCTAAAGGATTTGAGTTTATATGCAATATACTATAAAAATAGATATTAAATTACTCCCTTCAGCCCACAATAAGAGTCACATTTTGTCATTTTGTTCCGTCCCATAGTAAGAGTCACATTGCACTTTGACCATAAATGGTAGGTAGGTCTCACATTCCATTAACTCACTTCACTTGCATTTTATTATAAAACATACTCCCTCCGTCTCCGATTAAGAGTCACACTTTTCCATTTCGGTCCGTCCCCAATTAAGAGTCACACTTCATTTTTACCATAAATGGTTAATAGGTCTCACATTCTACTAACTCACTTCACTCACATTTTATTATAAAATCAATATAAAAAAGTGGATCCCACATTCCACTAACTTTTTCAACCAAATTTTCTTTACATTTCTTAAAACCCGTGCCCGGTCAAAGTGTGACTCTTAATGGGGGACGGAGGGAGTATATAAAAGAGTGAGTTACATATTCCACTAAGTTTTTCAACCCACTGTTCTTTACATTTCTTAAAACCGTCCTCACACCAAATGTGACTCCTATTGTGGGATAGAGGGAGTAGGAGTACTAAACTATTCTTGAAAATAAAATCGAAATGTAACCAAATATTGATTAACATTTGTAATGATATACTACCTTTGTCGCAACTCAAATGACACATTTTTTAGTTAGTACAAGATTTAAAAATTGATTGTTAATGTATTTAATTGAAAAAAAAATGTTAACATTAATATTAAATGGAGAGAAAAATTATGAATAAGGACATTGACTTGACTTAAGAAGTCTTCGTCTAGTGTAAATAATAAGTCATGCAGAGCAGTCGAATTTAAGACAAAAGGAACTATCAATCTTTAATCACATGACAATGGGGATGAATTGATCGATGTAGTATCGTTTTCCTCTTAAAATGTAATTAACAAATTGAATATTGTAAATATTTCAGTTTCCGGGTATTGGAATATAATTTAATTACCAGTAATTTTTACTTGACGTCATGGAAATCTTTAAATGACATGCTATCACTGTTTAATGAAAGCCTCAATTTTCGTAGCACAACTTCAAGATTAGATCTACAGTCAACATGATATTCCTTAATGTAGAGTTCTTTTTGTATTCATAAACCATTTTCTCTTTTTCTAAGTAAATAATTTTGGTGTATAGGAATATAATTTTAAAGTAAATGAAAAATCATCACTATTATGTTTATGACAATAGACGACTTTTGGAGTATCATTTATTTCAAAAACAAAAGATAAATATATATATATATATATGTTATATATATATATATATATATATATATATATATATATATGTTATATATATATATATATATATATTATATATATATATATATATATGTGATCATATCATAACCCCCAAATCACATAATAACTCTATAACCAAATCTGGACCACACATATTTGATAATCTTGTGGTTGAGATTCAAACTTAGATTTACTTATAAAAAAGGCGCAGAGGGGTAAAAATGTAATTTCCTCATTTAATTTCTGAATTCTACTCCAAACGCGCGAATCACGCTTTCATTCTCTTTGAACTCAATTCTCTCCTTCATCTTCATCTTCACAATTAAGATCGATTCTCTCATCTTCATCTTCCATATTTCTCGCCTATTTTATTTCAACATCTCCAGATTTTCTTCGATTTGTTTCATTATTCCGTATTCTCCAGATTTTGTTTCCATAATTGTGATCGGGAAGATGTTTTCAATTTTGCGTTCTTATTTTCATTGATTACCTCTTCAATTGCTGTGAAAATTTGCTTCGATGGAATCTGTAGCAAATAACGAAGGTAACAATCATTATCTATTACTTAGCTTATTGATTGTGTTCATATTCATGTATTGAATTTGATTTTAGATTAATATTAGTTGTTGATTGGTTTATGTTTCTGATGTACTGAAATTCTTATTTGATTATATTATGTATTGTCGATTATGTGTTAAAATGATACTTTTGGCTTATAAATGTTAGGTTTACTGCATAATATGATAGTTTTGTCGGATAAAATGATATTATGATAAAATGATACTATTACTGATTTGTAGGTATGTACATTCCTGTTTGTGATGATAGGTTTACTGCATAACATGATAGTTTTGTCGGATAAAATGATACTATGATAAAATGATACTATGATAAAATGATGCTATTATTGATTTGTAGGTATTTACATTCCTGTTTGTGATGATAGGTTTATTGCATAACATGATATTTTTACTGCATAAAATGATACTTTTACTGCATAAAATGATATTATGATAAAATGATACTATGATAAAATGATACTTTTACTGATTTGTAGGTATGTACATTCCTGTTTGTGATGATGCTTTGAAGCCAATGATTGGTATGAAATTCAATACATTAGTAGAAGCAGTTGGTTTCTATGAACATTATGCTCATTCAGTTGGTTTTGGCATTCGTAAAATGGGTAACAAATCAGTTCAAGGTATTACTAAGTGGCAGTATTTAGCTTGCAGCAGACAAGGCTCTAAGAATTTTATACCTGGTCATGCATCCCAATCAACTGAAGTGTCTTTTAAAAAGCGTAGGTGTCGGTCATTTAGGTGTGAATGTCTTGCTAAGCTCAATTTGAGATATTATTCAGATGGCAAGAGCAGAGGATATGAGGTTTATCAGTTTGTTGAGTATCATAATCACTTAATGGTTGCGGATGAGCATAGGCATTTTATGATGGCCAATCGCAATCTGGATCCTATCCATCGAAGGTTTATGGAGGATTGTGGCAGGTGTAATATTGGTCCCACTCTCACATTCAAACTTTTGAAGGAGATAATGGGTGGACCTGAAAATGTTGGATGTGATATTATTGATATTAGAAATGGTTATCATGATATTATGTCCAATATTGATGGTTCAGATGCTCAAATGATTTTTGATTATATGCGCTCTCAAAAGGAATCATCTGATGCCTTCTATTATGAAATTGAGATAGGATCTCATGGAAAGTTAACTAGACTCTTCTGGGCTGATGCTATTTCAAGACGAAATTATCATATGTTTGGAGATGTAATTTCATTTGATTCAACATACAACACTAACATGTATATTACTTTTGTTGCTAATAGACATAAAATGATACTTTTTGCTGATTAAATTATATTTCAGTTGATAAAATGATACTTTTTGCTGATAAAATGATAGTCATAGCTGATAAAATGATACTTCTGAATTATATAATGACAAAATGATACTTGCAGTAGATAAAATGATATTTCTTACTAATAAAATGATACTTTTGCTGATAAAATGATAGTTATAGCTGATAAAATGATACTTTTCTATATGCATGAAAATATAATTCATTTTTATGTTATAAAATGGTACTTCTGAATTATATAATGACAAAATGATACTTGTAGTAGATAAAATGATACTTCTTACTAATAAAATGATACTTTTGGCTGATAAAATGATACTCAGAATATACTCATTTTATTCACAGAACCTATCATTTTATTCCCCGAAACTATCATTTTATCATTTTATCATGCAAAAGTATCATTTTATCCGCTCAAACTATCATTTTATGATGCAAAAGTATCAGTTTTCAAATAAAACAGAACCACCAAAAAACATCATCAAACCTATATCATTTTAACCATTTTATGATAAATATAATTCATTTTTATGCTATATTCTGAAGGTATTGCATGATTTTTGCTCCATTCACTGGAAAAGATAATCATTCTAGACCAGTTACATTTGGAGCTGGCTTGTTATCAAGTGAAGGTAGAGAATCCTATTCTTGGTTGTTTGGCTGTTTTGTTCGATGCATGGGGGTAGCACCCAAATTAATTATCACTGATCAAGATTGGGGGATCAAACTTGCTGTTCAACAAGTACTTTTACAAACAAGGCACCGATGGTGTATGTGGCATATCATGGTTAAGGTGTCAGATAAGTTGCCCAAATCTTTACTTGGTAATGAAGATTTCAAAAAAGAGTTGAATGCATGTGTTTGGTCTGATTTGTTAGAGCCTGATGAGTTTGATATAATATGGAATGATATAATGGAACGGTATGGATTAGAAGACGTGCACTGGTTTGGATCAATGTTTGAAGATAGAGAATTCTGGGTTCCTGCTTATTTTCGAGATTTTCCCATGGGGTCGCTTCTTAGGACTACATCGATCTCTGAATCGGAGAATAGCTTTTTTTAAAACTACACAAAGCCACGTGCAAATCTTGTACAGTTCATCAATTTCTTTAATTATGCTGTGGGAGATCAAAGGAATGCCAATTCACGATTGAACTACTTGGATTACTCAACCATTCCTGATTTGTCAACCCAATTGCCTATTGAGAAGCATGCATCTACAATCTACACTGATTCTATTTTCAAACATGTACAACAGGAAATAAGTATGGTATGTGAGATTGTTTCTATAACTACTGTTGAGGATAACATCAAGATGCATCAGGTCAAGGACCAATATGGTAGAACATTGGATGCTAAGTATGATTGTAAGAAAGACACATTCGACTGTAGTTGCAAGAAGTTTTCCAGAATTGGTTTGTTATGCTGTCATATATTTTGTTTGTTGAAGAATAAGTCTGCTAATCTCATTCCTGAGAAATATTTTGGTCGAAGGTGGTTGAAGAGCTCTTTACTAAAGGCAGCACATGGTCTACCATTTGAGGAACAACAACCATTTGAACGTGTGTTCCATTTTTAACCTTATTTGTAAAAATTCTATTTTTCAGTCAGAGAAATGATAGTACTTATTGTAATAATGTTATCTTTTATCTTGCAGATTTGGATGAAAAGCAGGAAGTTAAGAAAAACTTGTTCTCCAACTTTTATCGATTAGTCCAAAAGTCTGAAGGAAGTAATGATCATTTGTCTTTGTTAAGTGCTGGTCTTGATGATTTGGAACAGCATATATTTGGAAATTGTGCAGCACCTTCAGTCATTGAAAAGAAGAAGATGGTTGAGGATTTTTATGGAATGGCAGTACCTGATGTAATTGATGTACATCCTCCAGACGTTGTTAGTACCAAAGGATCAGCTAGTGGCAAAGTAGCAAAGAGGCAGAGTGCAATAAGGAAAGCAAATAAGCCTCTACGACGGTGTGGTAAATGTCATGAGATGGGTCGTCATGATTCAAGAAATTGTGGTAGAGTCAATGAGAAGACAGATTGAAGCCATTTGATATAGTTTAGGTATTTTTGGTGTATAAAATGACATTTTGGCTGATAACATCATTCTTTTGTTTATAAACTGATAAAATGATACTTTAACCTGAAAAAATGATACTCGCAGCAAATAAAATGACAATAACCTTATAAAATCATGTATAAGCTGGAAAAAATGACATATAAGCTGATAAAATGATACTCTCAACAGATAAAATGATATTTTAATCTGACAAAATGATATATAAGCTGATAAAATGATACTTCTGACTTATAAAATTATAAAATGATACTCGCAGTTGATAAAATGATACTTTCAGCAGATAAAATGATAAAATGATACTTCTGATAAAATGACATTTTTGTTTAATAAAATGATACTTTGGGCTTATAAAATGATAAAATGATACTTGCAGTAGATAAAATGATACTTTGGGCTTATAAAATGACATTTTGGCTTATAACATCATTCTTTTGTTTATAAACTGATAAAATGATACTTTAACCTGAAAAAATGATACTTGGAGCAGATAAAATGATAAAATGATACTTCTGACTGATAAAATGACATACTTGCAGCAGATAAAATGATAATTTTGGGTGATTATATTCGAAACCACTATTACAAAACGCTATTATCAAGTCATATAAGTTAGTATACAAGGGGTTCAAATTCTCTGATCATCTTTTCAACATCAATTTCTTCTTTTTTGCTGTCATTCTCAAACTTCTTCTTTATCATTGTAAGTGTCTCAAAAGCCTTCTTGTTAGTATCTCCAATAAGCAATGCTTCAGTATATCTGGCACGGAGTTTTATGAAAGACTCTGTTCCCTTCTTCGTTAAACCTGAATTCCAGTTACGAACAGGACCACCCATGTAAGTCTCCAAATGGCGCATCACATAAATTCCACAGTCAACTTTATTTGTATCGTTCTGCCATGGCATATTCATGTATCTGGTTTTTGACAGTTTGACAGTTCTTCCCATTGATGGATTGACTCCATTTCCAAGATAAGTTCGGAAGAAATTTCTCTATTCAAATAACACAAAACATACATGAGGTTGATTAAAAATTATATTATGTTCCATACTGAATTATATTCAATGCATTTTAACTAATAAATATTGAATGCATTTAACTAAACATACCAGAGTACTTGGTGCATCTTCATATTTCTTCTCAAGTAAATCTTCACTAACCAGAGAATTGTCAATCACATCCATCATTTGCATTTTGAGATTGAAGCAGATGATATAATAATGTTCATACGCCCAGATCGGAAA
This sequence comes from Salvia hispanica, assembly GCF_029641045.1. NCBI lineage: Eukaryota > Viridiplantae > Streptophyta > Magnoliopsida > Lamiales > Lamiaceae > Salvia > Salvia hispanica. The sequence goes on along the minus strand of NC_142693.1, from coordinate 26,222,818 downwards.
GAATATCTAATTTTCAAAACATTATATATAAATGTCATTTTCAAAAATATAGGTATGTTGTTCTGTAAGGGATGTCATCATATCATAACGCATATTTATGATGATAACCTAATAACCCTTGTTTTATGGAAGAAAAGTATCATTTTATAGAACAGAATATCATTTTATGGACGAAAAATATCATTTTATCATGTATAAATATCATTTTTAGTAAAAATGATACTTTTGACCCATAAAATGATAGGGTTATTAGCTTATCACATAAATATGGGTTATCATTATAACGCACCTCTGTTCTGTAATGTATATCTAATTATTACTTACCAGGTCATAATTTTCCCATTTGAAATTTTCAATCTTTGACACAAATTCATTCAAGTTTGAGCAAAATCTTTCTCGACTCTCTGCTTCAGTCCAACCAGATCTCCTTGCAGTAATGTTGTAAATCTGTCATGTTTACATTTTTGTAAATATATTTTAACTTTTAATGTAATACTATTATTTATTTAATCGTTTACTGTACCGTAGGTGTGGTGTTGATGAAAAGACGACTCGGTGATGCCTTTGATTTGAATTTTTCATTGTGGTTGAGGAACACAACCCATGCATCTATGATGTTGATCCTGACGTATGTACGTGGAGCAAGGCTGTGGAAGTCAATCTTGAACAATGTGATCTTGTCGTTCTCATAAACTACCTCATAACTGATTTCAAATTCATATTTAATGTTAGTTAAAAGAACTGAATAAGAATATAATTATGTAATTCAAAACTTACTGTTCACTTTCTTCATCTGCCATCAACCAGTACATTATTTCTCTCTCTTCTTTATTCAGCTTTCCTTTCAGATTCACTGCTCTGACATTGTAGGGAGAGCACATTGCTTCAACAATTTTCTTTGTTGTTCTGACCACTTTCTCCTTTTCCATTGGAGGATCTTGAGAAACCATCTTCTTCCCTTTGTCCTTATTCAAATTTTCTTCTCTTTGTTTTAAAACTTCATCATCTTCTTGAGAAACCACTTTCTCCTTATTCAAATTTTCTTCTCTCTGTTTTAAAACTTCATCATCTCTGTGGATATCCTCCATGACAGTGGTTATTATGGTATCAACTCTGTCATGCTTTCATTAAAAAAAAATATAAATTGTTATTGACAGAAGGTATACTATTTTATCCACAGGAACTATCACATTATCAGCCAAAAATCTAAAACTATCATTATGAAACAAAAGTATCATTTTATTCACAGAATCTATCATTTTATTCCCTGAAACTATCATTTTATCATTTTATCATGCAAAAGTATCATTTTATCCGCTTAAACTATCATTTTATGATGCAAAAGTATCAGTTTTCAAATAAAAGTATCAGTTCTGGGATGATGCTATTTCAAGATGAAATTATCATATGTTTGGAGATGTAATTTCATTTGATTCAACATACAACACTAACAGGTATATTACTTTTGTTGCTAATATACATAAAATGATACTTTTTGCTGATTAAATTATATTTCAGTTGATAAAATGATACTTTTTGCTGATAAAATGATAGTCATAGCTGATAAAATGATACTTTTTATGTTATAAAATGATACTTCTGAATTATATAATGACAAAATGATACTTCTTACTAATAAAATGATACTTTTGGCTGATAAAATGATAGTTATAGCTGATAAAATGATACTTTTCTATATGCATGAAAATATAATTCATTGAAAATATAATGACAAAATGATACTTGCAGTAGATAAAATGATACTTTTGGCTGATAAAATGATACTCATAGCTGATAAAATAATACTCATAGCCAAAAATCTAAAAGTATCATTATGAAACAAAACTATCATTTTATTCACAGAACTTATCATTTTATTCCCCGAAACTATCATTTTATCATTTTATCATGCAAAAGTATCATTTTATCCGATTAAACTATCATTTTATGATGCGAAAGTATCAGTTTTCAAATAAAACAGAACCACCAAAAAACATCATCAAACCTATATCATTTTAACCATATAAACAATCATTTTATATACTTAAACTATCATTTTTAAAAGTTACCTCATATTCTTCATTCTGAACTTCTTTCCCTGAAACTTTTTCCTCTTCTTTTCCAGCTGCTTTATTAACCATTTCCTTTTCGCTTTCATTCTGTTTCTCTTGCTCGTTTTCCACCTCATCATCTTTTTCCTTCTCTACATCCTTTTCCCGATTAAATTCTTGATTCTCATTAGGACTGTCGTCACATTCAGGTATCAGAGTGAAGGTAGGGAACTCATTCCTATTTTTCAATATATATGTCCTCTCAGCAGCTTTAGTTAACTCAATCATGATATCAATCCATTCAGGATCATCAGTTTCATCATTGTTTATAGCCTGTGTCATTGTATTCTGACTTTCTATAACATGTTGCACACCTTCCTCTCTCAATCCCACTGCATTTCTTGTTGTATCACAGATTATCTTAAAGCTATTTAGATTCCTGAGTTTTTCCGGCGCTGCTTCAAGGACATCAACAATCTTCTCCATTGACGCTTTAACATTTTTGGCAGCTTCCTTCCATTCATGTAAGAAATTCTCCCATTCATTAGTTGTCCCCACTTCTACATCTTGAGATTCTTCTTCTTCGTCATCTTCATCATTTTCTTCATGTGGCTGCTTTTTATATCTGTCATACATATGACCCATACCAAATGTTGAATTCTCCATTTCTGCTCTTTGTCTTTCTTTCAACAGTTCGGCAGTCCATCCTTTCACTGTTGGATAACATCTTGGCACCATTTTTTTTTCAAAAAGAATCCTGTCCACGTAACAAGCCTACATTAAACAAAAACTAAATATTAGTTTTTCTGTAAATAGATTCATAGACAATGGAAAACAAATATATTCTTACCACTACAAAGATAACTGGCCCGGTAAATATCTTTGCTGTGTTTTTTTTCCACCTCTTTTGTGTTTCATGCAATCTAGATATGACATAGCCACACCAATTGTATTCTTTGATCTTCTCAACATCAGCTATGTAATCTAAAATTTTTGGCCTCAAATTTCCATCAGCAGGAGTGTTAATCAAGGCATACTCCATGAGAACCATAAAAGTCCATTTAAACAACTCACCACCTTCTTTGTCTCTCTCCATCTGCTCTACAACATACTTTGGCACCATTTTTTTCTCTCCACCTTTACAGAATTTAGCAATTTCAGTTTTGATGTGGGTATTTTTCTGAAATTTGCTCTTATTGATAGGTAAAGATCCAATCGGGAACCCAAGAGTTATGTGAACATCTTCATCGTCTAAAAACAGTGATTCCCCACTGTTCAACTCAATTGATGAACTTTTACGGTTAAAGTTGTAGATCAGATAATACGCTAATGCTCTTGGGAAACTTCTTATATTGAAGTTTAGGAGTGCGCCAAACCCAATCTCTCTAACAGCTCTTCTTTGATTCTCGTTAAGAGATTCAAGCATGTCAACGAAGAAGTCAATATTCCTTCTTCCTGCCAAAGTTGCTATCTTAATGACTGTAATATCTTCAACAACTTTTTTCTTACCCTTCTTTGATGTTGTCTTACCATCAGTTGCATCATCATTCTTTCTTTTCTTCTTATTTCTTATATGTTCTACTTCTTCTGCTAATGTTCTATGTTCATAATCATCATCATCACGAATGTTCTTTCCTAATAAACAAAAGATTTTAGTGTGTTAAACAGTTTATGTCATTATATAAAGTCAAAGTATCATTTTATCATTTTATCAAGGGCAATTATCATTTTATCTTCTGAAACTATCATTTTCTAAATTTCAATGAGTTCAAAAAAGCAGAGAGGGCATAACTTGTCACTTAAGTAGAACAAAACACTATTCACAAAGTATCATTTTATCATTTTCAGAAACTATCATTTTATGCACCCAAAGTATCATTTTATCAAGCAAAGGCACAATTTCTACATTTAAACAGATCAACCAAACACATAGCAACACACACACACATACAAAAACACAGAGACACACACAACAACACACACACAAACACAGCAGCATTAGCATCAGGACACACACACAAACAAACATAAAGTATCATTTTATCCCATGAAACTATCATTTTATAATGTAAACTATCATTTTATCCCATGAAACTATCATTTTATCCCATATCCCATGAAACTATCATTTTATCAAGTGCAATTATCATTTTATCTTCTGAAACTATCATTTTCTAAATTTCAATAAGTTCAAAAAAGTAGAGAGGGCATAACTTGTCACTTAAGTAGAACAAAACACTATCCACAAAGTATCATTTTATCATTTTCGGAAACTATCATTTTATGCACCCAAAGTATCATTTTATCAAGTAAAGGCACAATTTCTACATTTAAACAGATCAACCAAACACATAGCAACACACACACAAACACAGCAGCATTAGCATCAGGACACACACACACAAACAAACATAAAGTATCATTTTATCCTATGAAACTATCATTTTATAATGTAAACTATCATTATATCCCATGAAACTATCATTTTATCCCATATCCCATAAAACTATCATTTTATTATCTGAAACTATCATTTTATCAAGTGCAATTATCATTTTATCTTCTGAAACTATCATTTTCTAAATTTCAATAAGTTCAAAAAAGTAGAGAGGGCATAACTTGTCACTTAAGTAGAACAAAACACTATCCACAAAGTATCATTTTATCATTTTCAGAAACTATCATTTTATGCACCCAAAGTATCATTTTATCAAGTAAAGGCACAATTTCTACATTTAAACAGATCAACCAAACACATAGCAACACACACACACATACAAAAACACAGAGACACACACAACAACACACACACAAACACAGCAGCATTAGCATCAGGACACACACACAAACAAACATAAAGTAACATTTTATCCCATGAAACTATCATTTTATAATGTAAACTATCATTTTATCCCATGAAACTATCATTTTATCCCATATCCCATGAAACTATCATTTTATAATCTGAAACTATCATTTTCTGAATTTCAATGAGTTCAAAAAAGTAGAGAGGGCATAACTTGTCACTTAAGTAAAACAAAACACTATTCACAAAGTATCATTTTATCAAGCAAAATCACAATTTCTACATTTAAACAGATCAACCAAACACATAGCAACACACACACAACAAAAACACACGTAAACAAAGCAAAATACACACACAAACACAGAAAAACACACACCAGCAGCATGCACGGTAAAATGTAAATCTAAATATGTAGATTGTTCTCAATATTGTTATGCATGAACGATATTGTATAAATGTAAGAAATATCTACACTAAAAAACTACAGAATCTAAAAAAAATCGAGAAAATCTTCAGCAAAATGATAAATCGAGCAAAATCAAAAGTGAAATAAGTAATAAACTTCATCCAACCTTTCTTCGGTGAAGCTTCAGCGTTTTCCTTCGACATATTCCAGAATTGTGATGATTTTTCCTTCGATTCTTAGCGTTTGAAACGGGATTCAGAGGGTTTGATTGTGGGAGATATTGATGGAGGGTTTGAGTTGTGAGAAATCGAATGTTAACGTCTGAGTCAAGTTTCTTCTTTCCCACCAAATTCTAAAATGAAATGACAATTTTGCCCTTAATATATCCGAAAATGATAGTTTTATTTGATAAAATGATAGTTTTTGTTAGATTAAATCTAGACCATATATTTTAAAAATGTGTGGTGGAGATTTAGTTATAGGGTTATCACACAAATTGGGGTTATCATTATAATGCACCCCTATATATATATATATATAGTGGTAGTTCAAATCTTTTATACACCACACACTACTACTTTTAATATCAAGCCTAGCTAATGGATACATCTTCCCATCTCTACCTCCTTGCAACATCATTCTTACTACTTCAATGGTTGATTGGTTATATCTTAGCCAACTCATATATCAATAATGATCGTTCTTCACTTATTGCCTTCAAAACTCAAATCTCTTTCGATCCCCACAATATATTAGCCAAAAATTGGAGTAGTGAGAGCAGTATTTGTAGTTGGGTCGGAGTTACTTGTGATTCTCACTATCAAAGGGTGACTCAGTTGAATATGTCATTCATGGGTCTTGCAGGAACCATTTCTCCAGAAATTGGAAATCTTTCTTTTCTCGTTTCTTTAGATATGAGCAATAACTCTTTTCATGGTCCTATTCCCCATTCTATTTTCAACATGTCATTTTTAGAAGTTTTGAATTTGAGGAATAACAATTTGTCTAGTAGCCTACCTCTTGATATGTGCAAACATAATCTTCATAGGCTCAAGAGACTTCGCATTTCTTTCAACAAGTTGTATGGGGAAATACCATCAAGTTTGGAGCAGTGTTCACAACTTGAGTATCTTTCTTTGCACAGCAACTACTTCAGTGGACACATGCCAACACAAATTGGGAACTTGAGATTGCTTCAACAGTTATATTTGGGTGCCAACAATTTAAGTGGTAAGATCTGATCAACTTCATATTACATGTATAAACTTATGTTTATAATTGGTTAATGATTTGATCTAATATATAATTTACTCACAGGAAGTATTCCAAAAGATATTGGTGCTCTTACTAGATTACAATTTTTGGATATGAGGACAAACAACTTTATTGGCCCCGTGCCAAGTGAGATTGGGAATTTGACAATGCTTCAAATTTTGAACCTTGATAACAATACGTTAAATGGTAAGATCTTATTTCATGCTCTAACATTCCCTATACTTTGGAACTAGATAGATTTTTACAAAAAAATGGTTAGAAACGTATGATCCGAATAAAATGCACAAAAATGCTTATTAGAAATACACTTTAGACCCTAGACCTCCCTGTTACAAAATTAGTCAACCTCCATTTTTTATATGTTGTTCTTTCTAATAAGGTGAGATCCATTTTCCACTAACAATAATCTAATCATTTCTCTTTTTCATACTTTATCAATTTTACTTTATTCCTTTATGAAATAATTTTAATATTTCCCTTGCATGTATAGACTCATATATAATTCGATGTAGATGTGATGCAATTTACATTTGACTTGATTGGTTTGAAATTATGTTTTTGATGTCATTTCATAAATTTTCAACTTGTTAGGTAATATACCAGAAGAGATTGGTCGTCTAACTAATTTACAAGGTTTGGGCCTGAGTTACAACAGGTTAAAAGGCCCATTGCCATCAACTATATTTAGCATGCCATCTTTGGAATATGCTGACTTTGCCTTCAATGAATTAAGTGGGTCATTGTCAAGAGATATTGGAAACATGACATCTCTTCTCAGAATTGGCCTTGAATTCAACAATTTCACTGGTATGATTCTGCAGGAACTTAAACTACTCAAACATTTTGTAATTAGCTATCAGTTTATAACTAAAAACTAGCTGATAATTTTGCTACAATAGGCAATATTCCAAAGGAGATTGGTCATCTTAGGAATTTCGAGCGCTTAAGCATGTCTCGAAATATGTTTAGTGGATCGTTGCCAAGAGAAATTGGGAACTTAACAACCATGTATGGATTGTTCCTTCACACCAATGCTTTAAGTGGTAAGATCTTGTCATTTTATTTACAAGTCTTGAACTTTAGGAAGATCTACCATAGTAGAATTAAACAAATTAGATTTTCAAAATTCATGTTGTCCAGGTCACATTCCAATAGAGATTGGTCACCTTGTTAATTTGATAGAGTTGCAATTGGAAGTAAACAATTTCAATGGACCATTGCCAGAAGAGATTGGAAACATGACATACCTTCGCTACTTATGGCTCAACAATAACAATTTAAATGGTATCATATTCTCTCTCACACATACACATGACACAATCCCCTATTACATGATATTCTTGATGATGCAAAACACATGTATGGAATGACCTCTTAACCTTTTGGAAATGAAAACATTCTTAATAATCGAACTTCAACTTCAAAATATTAATGAAACCCACTTTTTATAATAATTTAGGAAACCAAAGGAACTAATTAAAAGGAAACAATGAAACCCACTCGTTTAACTCATATATTTGTATTATAGGGTTGTGTACAGTTGCTATTGTATGCTTAATGTTATATACAAAGATTAAGAAATAAAAATTTCCTATTACTATATGTCACTAGCTATACTATACAGTGCTATCTCTAGTACAATACATTTTAAGGTCAAACTGTATTTTCAACGGGCGTGGTTCCCTGCTATACTTCTTCCACAGCAGGAAGTGATGTGCTCCCACGACATGATATTTTTTAATAAAAATTAATATTTTAATATTTATTTTATGGATAAAATAACATGCTGTGACAGCACAACACTCCTCATGTGGAGGAAGGACAACAAGGGATCCATGCCCATTTTCATCTTTCACCCTTTATACTTTATAGGGTGCTACCTCTAGTAGTACATTTTAAGATCATCTATTGTTTTGATGAATTTCAAGCTTGACATACTCAAAATGAACTTGCAGGTCCGATACCATCCACCATTGTGAATCAATCAAGACTGCTTAGTTTAGTGCTCGATTCGAACAACTTAAGTGGAAAGATTACACCGTTCATTTTTCGCTCCCCCGACATTAAGTTTTTATCCATTGTAAATAACAATCTATGGGGACCACTTCCACCCTTCATTTGCAACAATACAAGTCTTGAATTTCTTGATTTTTCAAACAATAACTTGAGTGGAAGTATACCTCTCTGTCTATTTGAAAATTTGAAGAATCTTCAAGTTCTTAATCTGGGTAGAAACAACATGACTGGTTGGATCCCTGATAATATTTCTCCCAATTGTAGCCTAAAGACTTTAGATGTGAGTCACAACAATTTGGTAGGTGGTGTTCCACTTTCTCTAGAGAATTGCACTTCCTTAGAAGTTATGAATGTGAGAAACAATCAAATAGTTGGTAATTTCCCATGTATGCTCCCATCTAGCTTGCGGTTGCTTGTGTTGCGCTCGAACAGATTCCACGGGGAGATCACATGTCAAAAGAGTTGGCCAAGTCTTCAAATCATTGACATAGCTTCCAATAATTTCAATGGCAATCTATATCCTTTCAACTTCACAAATTGGAGAGGAATGGTGTTGGATCGTGATGCAGAGTTGGACCGTATCAACTTAGGTTTCATGGCTTCGTACATGGGATTCTACAAAGGGAACGAGGTGACATTAACCATTAAAGGGCTAGAGCTCGAGCTTGTCAAGATTTGGCCAGAGTTTATCTCTATTGACTTCTCTTGCAATAATTTTCATGGCGAAATCCCCATGGAAATTGGTGAGCTCAACTCACTCTATCTTCTCAACTTATCTCACAATGCTCTCAGCGGTCGAATCCCAAAGTCATTTGGCAAGTTGAGGCAACTTGGATCACTTGACCTCTCAATGAACCAGCTCACAGGGGAGATACCAAAGGAGATCGCGTCGCTCACATTCCTCGGTGTGATGAATGTATCTCACAACAAGCTAGTTGGAGAGATTCCAATAGGGAATCAGTTGCAAACATTTTCTGCTGATTCATTTGAAGGGAACACAGGATTGTGCGGTCTCCCTCTGCACATTAGCTGCACGAATCCATCACTGCGGTTTGTGGAAGTGGAATCGGATAGGGAGATTGAGTGGGATTATGTGTTTGTTGCGGCTGGATATGTTGTGGGATTAGGAGGCTTCTCTTGGGTGCTTTTACTTTGTCGAAGTTTTAGGTATAAGTACTTTGAGAAACTTGAGGATGTTTTCGAGAAGATGTTTGAGTGTTGCCAACGCCGGAAATAGGAGATAGACGGAGTTGTGAGGAATGAGGTTAGAAGAGACAATAGTGGTGATGAAGTTTAGTTATCCAAGAATGTGTTGGTAATAGTATGAATATGTTTGCTTTAATTATCCAATGTTTTGTAAGGTTCATTATCAGTGTATTTGTTATCTTATCATTGGAGGGCATGTGCCGTCATCTTTTGAAATTATAGAGAAAACGAGCAAACTGAACTTTGATTTTTATGATTTTTTCGTGAAATTAAAAATTTCAATAATTGGTTTTGATATATTAGAATCAAGCTAAATATATAAATCGAAACAATGATAAAAAAAACCGAAATCACAATGATTAGTGACTTAAAATGATTAGTTAGTCCTTCTGAAAAGACAATCTCAAATAAACCAACCATGATAAACTTGGAAAAGTGACTTGATCAACACTAATCACATTCCATAGAACATACCTAGCCCTTCTTTGTGTTGTAAAATATATCTCTTCCCTTCGCCCAACCGCCCCGTAATGTAACCATCTTACGTTATGCATAAATTCCATCGTGCGTTCATCATAGTTTCGGTAAATCTCACTGAAACTCTTCAGCCATGGAGCTCCAAGACCATCTTTGTATCATGAATGGGGATCACAAATATATCAGCAACAAACTCATGTCCTTGAAGTGAAAACTTGACATTGTTACACTTTGCTTACAAAATAACGACTCCCCATAGATATTTCCCACATAAACACGAAAAGGACTGGTTGGCGTAACCTGCAATTGCAATTTCTTTACTACGTCGGAATGGATGAAGTTATGTGTATTGCCGCCACTGATTAAGGTGTCGACATATTCCCCCGAAATCACACCTGCCAGTCTCAACGCCCGGAGAGGCTCGAATCTACATTTCACGGCCTCCAAGAATTCAGGCCATGTTTTCAACAAATTGTGATCATGTTGGTGGAGGAACCAATTGTACGTGCGGTGTTCAAACAGTAGGCCGACTAAGCGTAAACGGTCCTTTTCCGACGTTTCGAAGTAGTCGAAATAGGATTGGACCTTGTGAATCCAGACTGATGGGTCGTCTCCGGTAAATTTTGGGGGATCGATGTGGAGGTGTTACAGACGTGCTCCGTAACGAGACCGGTTAACTAACTTCTCGGAGGGATAAGGTGATCGAACCTTCGACGTTCTCGAAAGATGGACCACGAATTGCTGATTTTCGGACGTTCTCCGACGAACAACAACTAGGGACGAAAGATAATATTCTTGTTGCTCAAAACAAGTTTAGGAAAAGTATTTCATTGATAATTGATTGGCTTCATTGAATAAATAAAATGATAACAACCTATCCCTATTTATAATAATGGAACTACTACCCTAACTTAATGAACAAGAAACAAATATATGAAAAGATATTCAAATCTAATAATATCTAAACTAATATGAGAAGGATAGGGTGAATCACAATTAACTAAATAGAATAATATCTTATGGATATTCCCTAATAATATGTAAAGGATGATCGTATCAACTCCCCCACGGTTGAAATTCACCTTGTCCTCAAGGTGGGAACCACGAAGCTATAAAGAGAGTTGAAAGCAGACTTTGGCGAGACATCTCCTCCTGGATCAAACACACACCGAACAACTGAGCGTCTCCCTTCATCACCTCCGTAAAAAATCAACAAAGGTGGACTGATGTGGTCGTCCAAATTCAATGCTAAAATGGGGAGCTCTGCCACACATCCATTCACATCCACACAGACACAAACAATTACGGGCAAACCGGTGTACGCACCATCTCCTTTCGTGCGCCAATAATTTCCAGCAACATTTTTTGACGGAACTTGAACAACACTCAGTGAGGCGATGACCTTCTTCACTTCATTAGTGGAATCGTCCTCCTCTGCATCGTTCAACAACGTCTTTTCTTCCTTTTCTGTACTCCTATCGGGGCTGCAAGACAGGAAGATTTCCACAAAAGATGATCCCTTATTCTCATTAGGCAAGCCACGATCCATGGCTTCTTTGGCTGCTGTCTCGAATATGGAATCCTTTGAACAAAGCTCCTCTTCTCCCTTACCACGATCAACAATGCAATCTGAACATGAATATGCAATCTGAACATCTAAACTCGATGAATAAGCATCGACTTCTTTTTGGTCCGTCAATTCATTTGCATCATAGCTACCCAAACTCATGTCAAGTGTTGGGGAATGTGTTTGGGTAATGACCTCTCCATAACATCTGTCCTTATCAACCTCCCTCCGGTAGCGATGTGGTTGCAGTTGCTGCGGCAAACGTCGGAATTTTGCACACTCACGATCAAGGGGCTCCACCAGTGTTGGCGGTTCACATGGTGGATATCCCTGCTGTTCCGGTGGGTCCCAGCAGGTGAGCTGATGCACGGACAATGGTTGTGGTCGTGGAGACCAGCCGGTCGGGGGCGGTGGTTCGTAATCCGACACTCGCTGCCGAACGCGCGTTTCAGGCTGATCCCAACGCCTGGTTGGGTGCGCCAGTGGAGTGTTAGAGACCGGAGACCCCACATACTGTCTCGGGACTGGCAGGTCCCAGCAAGTCTGCTTTTTTGGAGGCAGAAACTGCTGCTGCTGGTATGATTCTTGCAAAAACCAACTCGGGTTAGGGCTTTTGCGCACGCAATGCGGCTGTCGGGGTGGCTGTTCCTGCTCCACGAACCGGTCCCCAGAGGTGGAGGCATTCTGTCGGGCGGTATACCCGCTGGAACTAGAACGCGCGGGCGGCGGCTGACTGTGGGGCAGATAGCTGCGGCGGGTTCGCTGCGCGTACGGCGGGGATGGAGTCGGATGTGGCGGTGGCTCCGGCAGCGGAGGTGCATGAGGGTAGCCAACGCAGAGATTGGCTGCATCCTCCGGATGGCGGCTGAAAAAGCCGTCGGGATTGTTGCGCGACCGACTAGGTTGGTGTGGCCTGGGGTATTGTTTCCGACGAAGATTTTCCACGCGCCGATCTACTACGTCCATACGGGATTCCATCATGTCCAATAGGCGATCAAATTTTGCAAACATTGAGTGTATCTGGTGCGGGGGCTGATATTGGTGGTAAATAGCCATAACTAATAATAGGAAAAAAGAGTGAAGTTGGAGTGCCTTCTATGCGAAGAAGGGGTTTGGTGTTATTGTTTTGGTGAAGAAGGTCTCTTTCTTTTGTTGATTGGTGAAAAATGGATATGGATGAAATAAGGTGAAAGGTATAAAATAGAGATTTGTAGCTTCTCTTCGGTGGATTTTTTTGTAAGGGGAAATATGGAAGATTAGGCGTGGCTGTGATAATGGCGCTGCGGTTGGCTGGAATTTTTTTTTTGAAATAAAGATGAACGAAGATAGAGGGTGAGTACGAGATGAAAGCACCAGTTGTTACAGACGTGCTCCGTAACGAAACCGGTTAACTAACTTCTCGGAGGGATAAGGTGATCGAACCTTCGACGTTCTCGAAAGATGGACCACGAATTGCTGATTTTCGGACGTTCTCCGACGAACAACAACTAGGGACGAAAGATAATATTCTTGTTGCTCAAAACAAGTTTAGGAAAAGTATTTCATTGATAATTGATTGGCTTCATTGAATAAATAAAATGATAACAACCTATCCCTATTTATAATAATAGAACTACTACCCTAACTTAATGAACAAGAAACGAATATATGAAAAGATATTCAAATCTAATATGAGAAGGATAGGGTGAATCACAATTAACTAAATAGAATAATATCTTATGGATATTCCCTAATAATATGTAAAGGATGATCGTATCAGGAGGTTGGGCCAACTTGGCTTGGCCTCCAATGTCGAAAACAGCCTGTCGGCTTGGGCTGATAAGGCGGTATATTCTTCTCTGTGGTTGTGAAGCTCTAACCTTAAACATTTTATGGCGGATAGAAGCTCTTCTTGAGAATTATCAACATGAGTTTCAGTTGCCATGATTGAAGGGGTGAAGGCGAAGTCAAGAGAAGATTAGGGGTTTCTACTTGCGAAATGGGGTTTGAATTATCAGCATGAGTTAAAGTTTCAGTTGTCATGATTTAATGTCAGGGAGAGAAGAAGTCAAGAGAAGATTAGGGCAAGAAAGAAGTGAATCGGGTAATGAGATAAATTTCCCTAACAAATTGCCCGTCCCAATTGCTGATGGTAGAAATAGAATTGGGCATCAAATACGAAGAATGATGTTGTCTTTTACGAAATTGATAAAGTAAGAGAGATGAGAAGAATGATAGTTAAAGTAGTGTTAGTAGATACTATGACTCATATTATTTGTAGTGTTTAATGGTGGTATGAGTTGTAAATAAATTAATGTATATAGATAATAAATTGGGATAACTTTTTAAAAATGGAATGCACAGAATCTTTTTGTGATACAAAGGGAGTATAAATTGAAAAGCTTATTTTATTTTATTCTTGTGTACTCCCTTTATCCCAAGCAAGATGACCCTTTCTTGGGACGACACAAGATTTTATACAAATTACTTTTTTGTATTGAGTGATGACAATAACTTAAGATAGAGGAATAAATATAGGTATATCTATTTTTAATAATAGGTTATCTTGATCGAGACAAACCAAAAAGGAAAGTAAGTCATCTTCAATGGAGCAAATGAAGTAATTAAATACTTTTATCAAACTGAAAAGCATGTTTTATTTAATTTTTGCGTAATTAATTTTTTTTTTTCAAAATCATTATTAAAATATCGAATTTTTTTTGCCAAACAAAGCATGTGAAATTTAGGATGGGTTTTGAGCTGGCCCTACTCAAATTATTTTGGGCTGCATTTACACCCCCGATTTATAATCCTCGCTCAATACAAATATTACAAATAATCATAGCAAGAATCGAATCAAGAACTTTATTTCTGGGCCTAGTCCACGGCTAGTGGGCTTAGTTCTGATCATCCTTATTCACTATCGGGCCATCCGTGTCGATCCTCTTTGTGTTGGCCCAATGATCTCCATCACTATGCCCATACTATAATGGAATAATTTATAAACTGACTATTGTATTTGTATGTTATAGTAATTATTTGAAATTTACTTTGTCAAACATTTTTCAAAAAGTTTATAAACTCTTAAGTATTTTTAAAAACTAAGCTAAACACCTACTAATTGAAGTTTTATTCTCTTCTTTCTTTAAATGAAAAAATAAATAAGAGAAGATCGATGAAAAAGTGGAGGCAGACACATTCGCGCCCATGGTGGCTTCTTGATTGATCTGCGGGACGGAATATAGACCCTGCCGACACACTTCTAACTGTGGGGGGAGTGAAGCCGCTTATTTGTATGAAGTTTTCTGTCGAGGAAAGTGAACACATGTAGTACAGAAGTGTAACTTAGTTTGTAAAACGTTTCCCCATCTAACTAATAGATTGGGGTTCGATGTGAATAAATGGGAAACTATTAATGATGCTCGTAAAAATAAGTGATTGCATGGGTTGACAACTGTGTAATAGGATGCCTTAAATGTTATGGTTTGAAGCATTCAATGTTGTCATCTCAAGGTTTTTTTTTCCTTCATTCACTCCGTAGATTAGCAGTTAACAATTCAAGTATTTAACTTGAATAAAAAAAAAATCAAAATTCTCCTTTTATTTTATGCAACCATAGGCCCTTTATGTTTTAGTATGTAAACATGCTAAAGCATTCCAATTACACACAAATAACCCTACAATTAAAATATTCAAGCAAATACACAACGTTTTCCCCATAACTTTAGAACTTATCCTTCCTCCTTAATGATTCGAGAATGAAACCATGTTTAAACTATGATATATTAATCTCATATTTACATAATTAAACGCATTTCAACACATTAGATGAAAATCTTATTTTAGAAGTCATGACTCATGTTCTATTTAGTGGAGCTGCAGTGACGTCCAAAATGTTAGATTGAGGTATAATTACTTGGAGAAATGATACTAATTATTCGTATTCAATTGGATTCGCCGCTATGGAGCTGTAACCCACTTGTAAAAATAAGCATATGAAACAAAAAATATATATTTAGTTAAAATTAATAAATAAGACTTTAGTGGAGCCGTAACTTAATTTAATTTAAGAAAAACTTTATCTAAATTTTATTTAATTCGAGACAAGATCAAATAATTTCACTATATTACATTGTGTAAGAGAAATTGGTGCAGCTTTTCGCCAATAAAATATTGACCTCAAGTCAATTGATAGAGACATTTATTAGCAAATACCTCTATGGAAAATATATTTCCATATAAATCCAAATGTTTCGTATTTCATGTCAAAATGCTCCCTACTATACGTTTATATTTACATTCAATTTTGTATTCATATAGTGAGAATGTGAGAATTATTTCAAAGCTTGGATTGGAAATATATACAGTTGATTTTTCTCCCTGCCAAAACTTTTCTTAGCATGGAAAAGGACATTGACTTGAGTACTTAATGAGTTATGAAGTCAATTAAATACTTATAATTTATAAGTCACTTTATAATTTGAGGAGTATAATTTATAAGTCAATCTTCGTCCAGTGTCTGTGATAGGTGTTAAGTGAGTTACCTATGTAGTAGGGGCATTTCTTTTTAGCACAGATTTTAAGAAAAAAATTGTGTTACGTGAGTTAAATAAATGGATAATAAAGTAGGAAAGGAAAAAGGTAGATAGATGAAGAAAGAATAAAGTAAGAGATGTAAATAAGAGAGAAGATAGATTGTTGCTTTTTGCTTAAAAAAATAATGACTCAGCTATGACAATCCAAAATGAAATACAACTCAGCTAAAGAAGGACGGAAGAAGTACATGCTATCACTGGTAACATTTGCAGCATTAATGAAAGTCTCAATTTTCTTAACACATTAAAATCACATCCACAGGTGGCAGGAGATTTCTAATGTAAAGTTGATACGCAAAATCAGAATTTCACAAAAATTTATATATTATTAATTACATGAAAATACCCCAAACATAAATACAAAATGATTAAGACTTTATCCCACTTGAAAACTTCAAACCATATTTCCAATTCTTTCCAACTCATTTCCACCACTATAAAAACACATATAAAGCTGGTAGTTTCAGAACTCCAGAATAAGCATTTATAAAAATCAAGCCTAATGGAGAGATCTTCCCAATACACCCTTCTTCCACTCCTTCTGATTCTTCATTGTCTACAAAACTCTTTACTTTCCATTTCAGCAAATACAAATATCAACACAGATCTTTCTTCTCTTCTTACCTTGAAATCCCACATAACTCCCAACCCTAATAACATAATCATGAAAAATTGGACCTCTGAAGCCGGTGTATGTAGTTGGGTCGGAGTCACTTGTGATTCTCGTTATAATAGGGTGACTCAGTTGAATATATCTTCAATGGGACTTGTTGGAACCATCCCACCTGAAATCGGGTATCTTTCTTTTCTTGTTTCTTTAGATATGAGCCGGAATTTGTTTCATGGTCCTATCCCTCCATCTATTTTCAACATGTCAAATTTGGAAGTTTTGAATTTGAGGAATAATAGTTTGTTTAGTAGTCTACCATTTGATATGTGCAAACACAATTTGCATAGACTCAAGAGACTTCTTATGTCTCACAACGAGTTGTTTGGGGAAATACCATCGAGTTTGGGGAATATTACACTACTCAACTCAATGTTCACAACTTGAGTATCTTTCTTTCTTTGACAACAGTTTTAGTGGACACGTGCCAACGCAAATCGGGAATATTACACTACTTCAGTTTCTAAGCTTTGGTGCCAACAACTTTACAGGTAAAATTTACATACTGATCTATTTTAATTAGATTCAACTTGAATATTGCATTGTCATAAGTTTATTGAGTATTGAGAAAATTGTGCCTATATATACGAATATATATTTATCTACAGCTCTTAATTTCTATGTTTTCCATTTGAATACTAGCAACATGCCTACATATCCATATTGGTCTAAAAATGACTTTAATTCTTTAATTTCTATGCTTTCCATTTGAATACTAGCTACATGCCTACATATCCATATTTATATTTAAAAAATTGGTAGGTAATATTCCAGAAGAGATCGGTCATCTTACTCAATTACAATCGTTGAATTTGAGAGAAAACAAGTTCTCAGGCCCTTTACCATCGACTATTTATGGCATGACTTCGTTGGAGTATTGTGACCTTGCATTGAATGATTTGAATGGATCATTGTCAAGAGATATTGGAAATATGACATCCTCGCAGAATAGGGCTTGAAGACAATAATTTAACTGGTATATGCATTTTAATATAGAATGTGTAAAACAAGATATGGTTTCTGTTTGTTATATGGTGAATCACTTGTTGAGTTTACGGTTTAATCACAAACCCTATAGGTGAAATTCCAAAAGAGATCGGCCGTCTTACTAATTTCGAGCGATTGAGCATGTGTTGCAACAAAATTAGTGGTCAGTGCCAAGAGAACTTGTGAACTTGACAGCCATGGTTGGCATATACCTTGGCTATAATGCTTTAAGTGGTACGATTCTAAATCTTCTCTTCCTTAATCATCACACTTTAACTGATGGTTAATGAACCTAATTGATTTTTTGAAACGATTAAATAATACAGTATATACTTAACGTCTTAACGTGTAAATATTTGCATTGAAAGAACTAGCTACAATAATATTAATATATTTTAATATTATCATAACAACATCTACTCATTTTGTTCAATTAAAATGTCTCATTTTTCTTTTTTGTCGGTTCCAATAAATATGACTTGTTTCTAAAAAATAAAACCACTTTTATCTCCATTTTATTTTTAGCCCTAAAATCTCATGTTGTCCAAAACACGGGTCAATCTTCCTTGCGACGGAAAAAGTACTTTATACATGGATCTAATTCAATTGGTTTTCACATTTTCTAATTTTTAGAATCTTCTTATTTGGCATCCCTTTCAATCAATCAAAATTATGTTTTTACGAAGAAGCTTGAAGTAAATGTGCCATAAGAATGATTATATTGATATTTAGAGAAAAAACACTAGAACCTTAGTTTCTTGAAATCAATTTTTTTTTCGGGATAATATAGAATCTCACTTCATTAACAATGAAACTCGTTATTTATAATTGGTTCGGAAACCCTAAGACCTTAAATGTAAATAAAATTAAACTACGAAAATTAAAAATAAATTGGGAAAAACAATAAAAAAAACTAACTCTGCTAGAACAGCAGCATTCTTATTCTGCATCACATGTCATTGTTGCAGGTCCTATACCAAAAGAGTTGGGTCGCCTTGTGAATTTATGGGAACTCCAATTGAAAGAAAACTTCATCAACGGACCAATACCAAAGGAATTTTGGAACATGACTTCACTTACCTACTTATTGCTCTACACTAATGAATTAACCGGTATGATATTCTCTTTCTCAGTGCTACATGCACGTGAGCGTGCGTGGTGTAATACTCCCTTTGTCCCATAATAGATGTCACGCTTTCATTTTTAGTTCGTCCCTATCACTTTCATTTTTAGTTCGTCCTTCAGAAGATGTCACATTTCATTTTCTTAGAAAAGTTTCGTCTCACAATAATATTTCACTACAAAAAACTCGCAATTTAGTGTCGGATCAAGTACAGACGGATCCGTTAACAATAAGCTTGTTAGTAAAAAATATTAGTGACGGAATTGTCCCGTTACTAAATTTACTATGACAGAAATCAAAGGCGGCTAAAATTAGGGACTAAAATTTTCAGTTGCTTATCCGTCACTAATCCCTGAAATTTCTGTTGCCGTCACTAATTCTGTCACTAATTAGCATTTTTTTTAGAGAATATAGTACTAATTTTTCTCTTTATTTAACACATAAAACAACATCTCATAAAATCTCATGCCATTACCTAAGTGTATTATCTATTATGGACGGAGGTTGTACTTAGTTTTACCGACCATGTAGATAATCGTTACATGTCAATGAGATTTAATAAAATTTTGTAGAGTGTGTGTGAGTTGGCCAAGTGGTAGTGGGGTTAATGTCTGAGGCCAAAGGTCTCAGGTTCGAGTCCTTCATGGGGCGGCCTTTAAATTTCAGTTATTTAACCATAAAAAAAAATAAAATAAAATTGTAGAGTTTAAATATTGTGCACCTATTGATCATCTGTATATAAAGGAGACGTTACACAATCTTACTATGCGGGGATCTAGTTCTAACTTGCATACCACTTTCATTTATCTTTAATTCTTTTTAATAATTTTTTTTATTTATTGAAGTTTATTTTTAACTATTTACGAGGAGTAGTAATAAGCAAGCAGAGTACGTATATCATTATTCCAGTTGGATTTGTCAAAAGTTGATTATATGCAGGTCCTATTCCAAAAGAGATTGGAAACATGACACTCCTTTTCCGCCTATCTCTCAACAACAATAATTTAAGTGAACTTTCGAGGTATGATAAATGCCACGGAAAACCAGATTGATGAAGAAGCAGCACATTGGTTTTTAATATTTATGGAGTTGAAGCTTACATTGAAAGGATTGGATCAGTTATTGGGGCAACTGCTGACAACATTTACAACTATCGACTTGTCCTCCAATAGATTCTCTGGGAGCATTCCACCTTCTCTGGGAGATCTTAACTCTCTTAGATACTTGAATTTGTCTCACAATACCCTCATAGGACATATACCGCCATCTCTTGGAGATATGAGATTACTCGAGTCGTTGGACCTGTCTTCAAACAAACTGGATGGAGATATTCCAAATGAATTGGCAAGGTTGACATTTATTGGAAAGTTGAACCTTTCAATGAATAATCTTGAGGGAAAAATACCACACTCTACTCAACTTTCCACATTTGGTAACGAATCATATGTGGGAAATATAGGATTGTGTGGATTTCCATTGACGAGAAAATGTGCAGGGAGTGATGGAAAACCATTCATTCCTAAAGGAGAAGAAGAAGATGATGATGATGAGTATGGATTTATAGATGGATTTGGGTGGCGAAGTGTGGTGTTTGGGTATGGATGTGGATTTGTAGTTGGGATTGGAATTGGTTACATGGTTATAAGAAGCGGAAGGCCAAGATGGTTAGTGGAATTCTTTTTTGGAGTTGGTTATAAATATAAGACGAAGAAGAGACGCAACAGAGCTGCACCAACACGAAGGAGAACTTAGGTTGGAAGACAAAAGGAGGATTGTGTGCTCTTCTTGTGTTTAATTTTGAACTCTTTCTTGAGTTGTTTCGAATTTTCTGTCGTACTTACTTTTTTCGTTTTTGGATGTCGTCATGAGAGCTTGTATTCGAGTTGTATTTCTATTTCTTTTACCTTGTTTAATTGTTAGTTCTGTGGTTTTCTCAATTTCAAATTTTGAGTTGTTGAAGTATATGAAATTGATTCCTTTGACGCCTCTGCATTCCACAATATGTAGATAATATATCAAGAGTCCTATTTCAATAAATAAAACAAATAAAAAGGAAATTGGATCCTAACTTGGAATAAAATAACAAATCAATAAAGAAAACAATTAGAATTCTAAATCAGCTTTGATAAACATGGTAAAGTGACTTGATACTAATCACACTATTATCTTCAACAGTTCATATCCCTTAGCAACATTCACTGCATTGTAAATAATTTGCCGTCCGTTCTCCCAAACGCCGCGCAACGTAACGACCTTACCGTTATGCCTAAAATCCATCGTGTGATCGTCATAGTTTCGGTTAGTCTCACCCAAACTCTTCAGCCACGGAGCTCCTAGGACCACGTCTGGTCCATCAATGTGGAACACAAATAAATCAACAACAATCTCATGTCCTCGAAATGATAACTTGGTGTTTTTACACTTTTGCCCACATACCCACGGAAAGGATTGGTTGGCCACATGCACACAGAAAGGATTGATTGTTGTAACCTGCAACTGAAATTTCTGGACAATATTCGGATGGATGAAATTATGTGTACTGCCGCCACTGATCAAGATTTGGACATGTTCCCCCGAAATCGTACCTGTTAGAAATTGGCCACACACATGAACTTCGAATTTCCACTCATGAGGAAAGATAAAGAAAAGATAAAAGAGATTTATCATCGACTGGGGCCGCCCTAAAAGAGTTGTGATAAAATAGAGTAATTGTGTAATTGAGACAAACAGAAACGTAAGGAGACACAGATTTATGTGGTTCACCAACGTTGTGTTGGCTACATCTACGGGCGGGAGAACAAATTAAATTCAGATTGTGTTTCCACGGACAGGAGAACAGATTAGATTCAGATTGTGTTTTCAGATTATAGATTTATGTACCCTACTTCTATATGAATACGCACACCAGACGGGCTAGGCCCAATACAACAATTAGGATGGCAGCAAGCAATACAGATTTAAGGCATACTTCGACGTGGGATAGAATTTATTGCTTTTAACCGTACCTGTCACTTTCATCACCCGGGGAGGGTCGAATCTCTGCTTCACGTCCTCCAAGAAATTAGGCCACGACGTCAGCAAATCGTTATCATGTTGGTATTGGAGCCAATTGGACGCCGGGTGTTCAAATAGTAGCGCAACTAAGCGCAGACGGTCCTCTTTTGAGAGCTGAAAATAGTCGAAATACGATTGCACCTTGTAAATCCAGCCCGATGTGTCGTCTCCGTTGAATTTTGGAGGATCGATGCGAAGATTTGGCCGCCTTGCCTTGGCCTCCAATATCGAAAACAGCCGGTCCGCTCGGTGTGAGAAGGCAACAAATTCTCGTCTGTTGGAGCGAAGTTCCGAAGATATACATTTTATGGATAACACAAGATCTTCTTGAAAGTTGGTGTTTGAAACATCAGCATGAGTTTCTCTTGCCATGTGTTTGAAGGGGTGAAGGAGAAGTCAAGAGAAGATTAGGGTTTGCGAAAAAGTTAATCTAGTTCGTGTTTATTTGAATATCACATGTTTTAGGTCATTAATTATACATTACTTATCTTTTGTGTCAAGAAAAGTTAGGAAGATGGCTTACTCTGTGAAATTCAATTAAGATATCAAGAGAAGATTAGGGTTTAGGAATAGTTATCTTGTTCGTCTTATACATATCTTTTTTGTCAAGATAAACAAACACACATTTAGGTCATTGTATATTTCTTATCTTTTGTGTGAAGTAATCAAGAAAAACTAAGAAGATTGTTTATCTTTGGTGGAAGATTACTTGCGTTAGTTAAATTCAACTAACTAATTTACCTTATATAATTAAAGTATAGGGTCGCGTTCAAATAAAACCAACCTTCTAATCCAGAACTCAGAACTATCTCAATATTATGTACTAAAATTATCAACACAAAGACAAAACTCTCTCAATAGATTTGTGTTGATAAAATTATGTCTTTGTGTTGAGGTTTAAATTTACATGTTATGTTGATAAAATTATATACTCCCTCCGTCCCATTGAAGATGACCCACTTTCCTTTGTAGTTTGTCCCAACCAAGATGACCCATTACCAAAAATGGAATCCCCTTTATCTCTACTTTATCTCTCTCTCTTACTTTACTCTCTCCACTTAACACACAAAATAAAGTTGCATAAAATCCCGTGCCGCCCAAGAAAGGAGTCATCTTCCTTGGGACGGAAGGAGTATATATGTTGAGAAATTTCCAACATAAGAATTAGTTAGCATTTGATTACAACCCTTAAAGTATATCTTTAAATCAACAACAATAATAATCATAATAACGATGAGATAATAGTGATAATAATATATTTAATCAAATTATCCATGGTATTTTGAATTAAGATGTTTTTAATAAATTATTAATTGAAAAAGTCATTAATAATTAATTACTAGTAATAATAATCATTGCTAATTGATAAAACAATATTAATAAATTATAATAAACAATTGTTATTTTTTTTGTAGTAACTATTTTCTTAAGTAATTATTAACCGATTATATAATAATATATTAGTAAAAAATTAATTATAAGAATTATAAATAAGAATATCGATCTAAGAAAAACTTGGAATAAGAATTCTCACATGTACTTTTCATGCTAGGGGGCACGGTTTGATCCTCTCATCCTCTTGTCTTGTTGGCCCATTGGTCTCCATCGCAAGCCCATGTCATGTGCTCTAACTGATTCAATGGAGAGATCACATACATTCAACAAAAATTGAATTCATATATTAGAGGCCCAATTAAAAGGCCCATTTCTATAAGTTTGAAGTTTGAATAGGAATACTTAATACCATGGGCGGACACTGAAATAAACATGAACAGGGGCTAAATTTTCAAAATTTTATTAAAAAATATATTTTTAGCTAATTTAAATTATTATCAGGGACTTTTATACACTAATATGTAAAAAAATGTGAATAGATTTTAAGATTTTATAATAGAAAAAAATTAAAAAATCGGATTCATTACCACCAACATTTGTAAATAAATCAAGGGTGGTTAATTTCGCACTACATTCTAACAACTTAAGTGGAAAGATTCCACCATCCATTTGCAACTTGGGAACCCTCCAAACCCTCTTTCTATCAAACAACCATTTGGAAGGAGCAATCCCAAATTGTCTTGGAAACATGAGCACATCTCCGTTAATCCTTTATTTGAATGCAAATAATCTTAGTGGTGTCATCCCATCAACATTTACAAAGAATTGCAGTCTTAGGTCAATTAATCTGAATGGGAACAGATTGAATGGAGCACAGCCCCAAACCTTAGTTAATTGTCATGGTCTGTGGCACCTCGTCATTGGTGATAATGAAATACGAGGTAAGTTTCCCTTCTGGATGGAAACACTCCCTCAAACTTCGAATCCTCGTGTTGAGGTCAAATAAGTTCAATGGTACAATGTGGGTGGCTGCAAACTCAAACATTGAGAATCCGTTTCCAAAGTTGCAAGTCTTGGACGTATCACATAACGCATTTGTCGGCACTCTACCCGATAGATATTTCAGAAACTTTCGAGGTATGATAGATGCCAATGAAAAGCAGACCGGTGAGGAAAATTTCTTTCTAAGATATATAGAGTTGACGCTAACTTTGAAAGGAATAGATCAGTTATTGAAGCGACTACTGTATACCTTTACAACTATTGACTTATCCTCCAACAATTTCTCTGGGAGCATTCCACCTTCTATAGGGGATCTTAAGTCTCTTAAATACTTGAATCTGTCTCACAATATTCTCACTGGACATATACCCTCGTCACTTGGAGGCATGAGTGAGCTCGAGTCATTGGACTTGTCTTCAAACAAATTGGATGGAAATATTCCGAGTGAATTTGCGAGTATGACATTTCTTGCGAAGTTAAACCTTTCAATGAATAATCTCGAGGGACAAATACCACTATCTACTCAACTCTCAACATTTGGGAGTGAATCATATGTGGGAAATGTAGGATTATGTGGATTTCCATTGACTCAAAAATGTAGGAGGGGTGACAAAAAACAACTGTTTCCTCAAGAAGAAGGCGATGATGATGATGCTTATGTATTCGTAAATGGATTTGGTTGGCAAAGTGTGGTGACGGGGTATGGATGTGGATTTGTGGTTGGAATTGGAATTGGAATTGGTTACATGGTTATAAGAAGCGGAAGGCCAAGATGGTTATTGGAATTCTTTTTTGGCGTTGGATATAATAATAGTAAGATGAAGAGAAGAAATAGAGCAAAAGCAACAACAAGGAGAAGGTGATTCAAGACAAATATTGTGCTTTTCTTGAGTTTCATCTGTAACACTAGCGTGGTGGGAGCATTTAATGTAGTATGAAGTTTGGCATATAATACATCTTACAAATATACAGTATTGTATTTCCATGTTGGGTTACTCTTGTTCAGAAGAATTAATGATTGTTACTATTGTGTGATTAAGCCCTTGCATGCAATGGCGGAGCCATAAATATAGCTTGGAATGACAAAAAGTGAAAAAATAAATAGTGCATAGATGCTAAAATTTCATATACGATTGAGAAAAAAAAAACCACTAAATCATTTGTATGAAATTTAATAGCCTCTCTCTAGTCCAGTTAATTGTCTTATTTTGTCATTGTCATCTTGTCCTAGTTAATTATCACATTTCACTTTCACTATATTTACTAAGTGGACCTCATATTCTACTAACTCATTTCAATCATAATTGTTCAATTGTTAACATATCATTTAACAAAAAATCGAATTCATATATTAGAGGCCCAATTTAAAGGCCCATTTCTATAAGTTTGAAGTTTGAATAGGAATACCTAATACCATGAGTGGACACTGAAATAAACATGAATAGGGGCTAAATTTTCAAAATTTTATTAAAAAATATATTTTCAGCTAATTTAAATTATTATCAGGGGCTTTTATACACTAATATGTAAAAAAATGTGAATAGATTTTAAGATTTTATTATAGAAAAAATTAAAAAATCGGATTCATTAGGGGCTTTAGCCCCTACCTCATTACATATAGGTCCGCCCATGCCTTATACCCAATATACAGTACCCGATCCCGATCTTGACCCCGATTTTTGCACGTCGCATGCATCCAATACTTGACGGGTATTGGGTCAGGTCAGGAATTGCATGATATCTGCTATCCGTTTTGACAAGGCTATTCATGACATTTAAATCGAACTTGAAGAAATATATGAATTAGGAAGAAATGAAATGTATATAATGTTTACTGAATACAACAAATTATAACGGAATTTTGAGCTAAAGAACACAAGGAGAAGGCGTTGATTGAAGTGGTCTTCTATTTTTTCCATAAATGAATATATAAAAAGAAAAGACCAAGTCTTCTTGATATTGTAAGAAGACTTAATTGGGAACTCTTAGTCAAAATATGTCTATACTTCTCTATAAATGATGATTATTTAATTTTTTTTCCACTAACATTTTCCACAATTTTCTGCAGCTAATTCACGCAAGAAAATTCATGCAGTTTAATTTTCGCCATGAAATTCCTGACCTCATTCAATAGATAGAAAATTAATTTATTTTATTCTCGAAATTGTATATTATCACATAAATTAGAATGGCATAGTTAAATTATTAATAAACAATTTATTAAATAATATTAAAGTCCCATCACTTTCTCATGTCACAATTTATGAATGATAACACCACAAGTGGGAAGACTTCACCAAGTCTTCGGCAATGAATGTCCTCACAAGTCATGACTACGATTGTGGTACTCAATTTTGAATATTATTCCCACTTTCACATTGTTGGCTTGTTTAATTTTAATATTTGGTTATATTTTAAACCCCAAGTGATTTATATATACATACATAACTAAATAAGGTTGCATTAGGTGAGACAATATCCACGTACCAAAATCTAGACTAAATCTCGGCCGTTTGATGAAGATGGAGGGCTAGGATTATTTCATTAACAATTTAAGGTAAATAAATTTACTATAACTTTTTTTTCAAAAGCGAATCAAGGCTACCAACAAAGAAAAAGGATAACACACGTTTGGTGTCCATATAGAGAGGTATCTTAAATCTTGTCTTGGTTCACTATTAACACTTTGAAAATCAAGCCTAATGGATAGATCTTCCCATCTCTACCTTCTTATTACATCACTCTTACTTCTTCAATGGCTGATTGATTATAGCTCAGCCAAATCAGATATCAATACTGATCGTTCTTCACTTCTTGCCTTCAAATCTCAAATATCTTTTGATCCCCATAATATATTAACCAAAAATTGGAGCTCTGGAAGCAATATCTGTAGTTGGATCGGAGTTACTTGTGATTCTCGCTATCACAGGGTGACTCAGTTGAATATATCTTCCATGGGCCTTGTCGGAACCATCCCACCTGAAATCGGAAATCTTTTTTTTCTTGTTTCTTTAGATTTGAGCGAGAACTCTTTTCGTGATCCTATTCCTTCATCTATTTTCAACATGTCAAGTTTAGAAGTTTTGAAATTGAGGAATAATAGTTTGTCTAGTAGCCTATCAATTGATATGTGCAAAGACAATCTTCATAGGCTCAAGAGACTTCATATTTCTTACAACAAGTTGTTTGGGGAAATACCATCGAGTTTGGAGCAGTGTTCACAACTTGAGTATGTTTCTTTAACAAGCAACAATTTTAGTGGACGCGTGCCAACACAAATTGGGAACTTGACATTGCTTCAAGAGTTATATTTGAGTTCCAACAATTTAATTGGTAAGATCTTATCTTCATGATCTCAAGACTTCCATATTACATATGTACAAACTCATATATAATTGGATATTTATTTGGTGTAATTTACTCGCAGGTAATATTCCAAAAGAGATCGCTACTCTTACTAATTTAGGAAGTTTGGATCTGAGCATCAACAACTTTGTCGGACACGTGCCAAGAAAAATTGCGAACTTGCCAATGCTTCAATCATTGGACCTTAGGACCAACAAGTTGAGCGGTAAGATTTTCTCATGCTCTTAGTTTACTAGTTAAAAGTTTAGCTAGTCTAATTATATTCTACATCTAATTTTTGTTTTCTTTTTCAAATTATATTTATACTCGGACAGTTATATACCCCTTCCGTCTCAGCCTAAGTGAGACGTATTTCCTCTTTTTGGCAACAATCAACTCATTTTTCTCTCCTACTTTATTCTATTATCTCTTCTACTTTATCCTCTCTCTTACTTTACTATTAATATTTTAATTCACTAAAACACCATTACCTAAATTTTTGTGCCAAAATAGAAATGTGTCTGCTTAGGCCAGGACGGAGGGAGTATATGACTGCGTTTTAATTTCCGACAACTTTACAAATTAACAGGTAATATTCCAAAAGAGATTGGTCATCTTACAAAGTTACAAGGATTGGGCATGGGTTTCAATGAGTTTTCAGGCCCTATACCTGTAACTATTTAGAGCATGACTTCGTTGGAGTATTGTGACCTTGCATCGAATCATTTGAGTGGATCGTTATCAAGAGATACCGGAAACATGACATCCCTTCGTAGAATAGGCCTTGAAGAAAATAATCTAATTGGTATGAGCATATCACTTGTTGATGCTTAATTTGAGCAAAGTTTATGATTTCTATCATAATCTATAGGTGAAATTCCAAAAGAGATCGGTCTTCTTACTAATTTCGAGCGATTGAGCATGTGTTGCAACAAAATTAATGGTTCAGTGCCAAGAGAACTTGGGAACTTGACAGCCATGATTGGTATATACCTTCACAATAATGCTTGAAGTGGTACAATTCCAACCCTTCCTCTGTTCCATCAAATTTCATTGCGTTTATCGCTACTGAAATTTGTGAAGATCAATTTTTTTTCAACATGAATGATTCGTCTACATCACATGTCATTGTTACTGCCGCCGTCCCACATTAGGGTCACATTTATTGTGGGCACGGATTTTAAGAAATGTAAAAAAAATGAGTTGAATGAGTTAGTAAACTATGAGTCTCACTTATATATAATAGTTTTATAATAAAATGTGAGTTGAATTGGTTGGTGGAATGTGGGGTCTCCTTACCAATTATGAAAAAAGTTAAATGTGACTCTTATTATTGGGACGGACTAAAATGACAAAATGTGACTCACGGAGGTAGTATTTGATAACTACATTGATCTTACAAGATGTAAATTTATTGCAGGTCCTATACCAAAAGAGTTGGGTCGTCTTGTTAATTTGTGGGAGCTCCAATTGAATTACAACTTTCTGGTCAATGGATCAATACCAAAGGAAATGGGGAACATGACATCCCTGTCTTATTTATTGCTTTCTAGTAATGAATTAAGCGGTATGATACTTTCTCTTTCCTAATGTTGAGTAACATGTTTTAATTCATTCCAAAAGAAATTTATGTTTGGATGATTTGTAATCTCACAGGTGAAATTCCAAATGAAATATTTCTTCTCAATAATTTATTGGATTTGAACATTGGAAGCAATCGACTTAGTGGATCACTGCCGAGAGAAATTGGTAACACAACCATTCAAAATATGTGGATTTACGAAAATAATCTAAGCGGTATGATATGATTTCCTATCTCAGTTTGCTTTTTCATAAAATAATGCAAGAAATGTGGAAATAATAGTTGTGAGGCAAACAATTCCCACGTTGGAGAATGAACAAGAGTTGCAAGTGTATAAATAGGCTATCCCAATTCCATTAGTGTGAGGCCTTTTGGGGAGTACCCCAAGAGCAAAACCGTGAGTGCTTTGCCCAAAGCGGACAATATCATACTAATGTGGAGTTCGGGTGTGCGCCACCGAGACCCAACAGTGGTATCAGAGCCCCTGGTTCAGGGCTGGGCCTGTGTGGCTCGGGGTTCGGTGGTTGCGCTTGCAAGTTCTCCAATGTCTCTGCGTGAGCTCGACCAAGACCAGTGGTGACCGGTTGACCTGTAACATGAGGCACACATGTGGTCTTGGACTGGTGGTCGAGTTGCAAGTGTATAAATGGGCTATCCCAACTTCATTAGTATGAGGCCTTTTGGGGAGTACTCCAAGAGCAAAACCGTGAGGGCTTTGCCCAAAGCGGATAATATCATACTAATGTGGAGTTCGGGTGTAAGCCACCGAGACCCAACAATAGTCATTTTGGATAAACTGTGCTCAATCTTGGTACAAATATACTCATCTTTGTGTATCAATCATGATTCTGTGAGAACCATAGATTTACATATTTCTCAAAACTGAGACTTAACAAACATAGTAAACTTACAGGTCCAATACCATCCACCTCTGTTAATGAATCAAGGCTGATTAATTTCGCACTACATTCCCACAACTTGAATGGAAAGATTCCAGCATCCATTTGCAACTTGAGATCCCTCAAAATCCTCTATTTGTCAAACAATAGTTTGGAAGGAGCAGTCCCAGATTGTCTTGGAAACATGAGCACATCTCTGTTAATCCTTTATTTGAATGCAAATAAACTTAGTGGTCTCATCCAATCAACATTTACAAAGGGTTGCAGTCTTCCAATTAATCTGAATGGAAACAGATTGAATGGAACACTGCCCCAAACCTTAGTTAATTGCCATCGTCTGTGGGACCTCGACATTGGTGATAATGAAATACGAGGTAAGTTTCCTGATACGAGGGGACTCGTATCGAGGGATAACTGCGAGAGATCGCAGAGAAGATATTGGTTCGTTCGCGGGAAGATTCCCGTCGAGCAGCCAACTATCGTTCAACTAAGGATTTTGATAATGTAAATTGCAGATAAAAGTAAAAGACGATAAAAGATAAATTATATTTCTTCAATGAATAATTCAAAAGATAACAGAGCTCCTATTTATACTAGGAATAACCTAAACTTAATGATCAAGAAATAGATATTCTAATTATATAAGAAAGATATGGAAAATCACTATACTAATTAATAAAGATATGGGGATATTATGAAGGGAAATTGGTCTCTAAAATCATGAACTTTGCCTAAAATTTGGTATTTCCCATGAACTTTGAAATTGGTATATAATATCACAAACTTTGCATTTTGTTTGGTATTTCCCAAACCCACTCAAATAAGATATTTTCATCAAAATCTTATTTAATATAGGCAACCTTGATATGTTTTATAATATTTGAAACCACTTTTTAAGTTCATAACACGTAGCATAAAAAGTCACGTTGAAAACTACGTTGATTTAATTGTGTCAAGTATGATAAAAAAGCCTCGTAAGTTAGTCAAATATAGCAATAAACATGCCGTGGGAAATACCAAACAAAATGCAAAGTTCGTGATATTATATACCAATTTCAAAGTTCATGGGAAATACCAAATTTTAAGCAAAGTTCATGGTTTTAGAGACCAATTTCCCTATTATGAATATGCTCGTATCAACTCCCCCACGGTTAAAATTCACCTTGTCTTCAAGGTGGAAACCAATGAGCAATGAGGCATCTCGGCTCCGAAATTCGGCTATCAAGAAACACAACATAAAACTCCTTACGCTCATCAATCTTCATTCTCTGACCATGACCCAGTAAAATTACATCTCTAAATCCATATTTCGTGTGCTCGAATTTCTCACTTAGGCAACTCATCAACCCCTTAAACACTCCCAAAATGGCCACATTTGTTGGAGAAATTGTCATAGTCCTGCACATCATCTTCAAAAATGTGTATATAAGAGAAGAAATGGTTCTAGTCCTCCCATTCACCACGATGCCACTACCTTCTATCACCTTCTCTTGTGCATCTGCAACTTTCCTTCCAGCTACCCCATCTTTATCCTGATTCTTTTTCTTATTCTTCATAATTGATTCTTTGCCTGATCTATGCAACAAAATCTCCTCATTACCATTTCCCTTTGCCTTCTTAGGAGTCCCTTTGTTGCACTCATTAGATTCATCAGAATCATCATCCTCAGACACCATATCATCACATAAGAGCAAATCTAATAACTTAAGAGCAGACTCTTGACGGTTTTGCTTAATTGAAGCCTCTAAAGCTATCTCCTCATCCATTGATATTCTAAGAGCAAGAGCAAGTTCCGGCTCCCAGTATGTAGTCATGCCAAAGAATTTCCATCCAGTTGGCATCTCAAAAAATATCAGATTCGTGTTCTTAGCTACGACATCAAGAGCCGCTGATGTGGGCATGCTCTGTGCAACTCCTTTAAGTCCACCGAGAAAATAGGATATAGCATGAACAACATATGCAACTATAATAGCAACAAAATCAGATGGGGAGACAAAGAACCCTTTTCCGAAATCCATATTGTGGTCAACATCTCCATCTGCTGCCGCGCCAAACTCTGGCAGGTCCGGATTGTTGTCTGACTTGCTCAACCCCACACGAGCCACTAGTTCCCTTACATATATCAGATGTCTTTTGCCAAAATCTTCTTTGGGAGCACAATTAAGCAAGGAGCTTTCCTTTGCACCCAGCTCTTCCACAAATATACGTTTAGCATAAGCTCCAGCAACACCATGAAGTGCATAACAGCAGAAAGTTAATTTGAAATATGAAAATAGCTTCCTGAAAGTCTGGAAATCTAAAATAGACTTCCTCAATTTGACATAGTCACTTGCTGTATCAAAAAAATCAACGTCTATCTGCTCGTCTGAGCCAATGAAGTTACCCAATTCAATTTTGGAGATATCCACCCCAGGTAGGTCATCAGCAGCATCCTCCCGAAGGTCACCATGCTCCTCCTTGTTGATCTTGGAATCTTCAACATAAGTAACTCCCGAGATTTCCAACGAAATATCAAGGCTGAAGTCTTTAACATCATCAGTTAATAGATCCTCCCTCGAAAACAAGGCCAATTCCGTCAAGTCATACTCATGAAGGTCGTACGGTGGATCAGGATCAGGTTGGAGATTGTCGACCTGGCGATCCGCGGCATCTAAAGGTGTCTCAAATTCAGCAATGGTCGCTATCAGATTGACTTTCGCTTCAGTAAGGTTCATCTGCGCATCCTCGCGCGCAAGTATTATTGGATCGCGCTCTATGTCCTCCATTCCAGGCATACCAAACTGATTGGTGCGAGGAGGGATTAACCTAGCATCGGCGTCGAGCGCTGAATAAAAAATGAATTGAAAGACGCATCCTCACCATGATTTGGATTTACTCTATCATTAAAACTTATATCATCCGAATTGTGAAATTCCTCCATAGCTATTCTCTTGCCGGAAGAAGAACTAGAGCAGTCGCATTTCACACTCTCTGAAATCTCCATGTTTATTAAACTGGGGACAACAACAAGTACAACATGAGGGACCAATGTTGGACTGGTATTGGGGCCACCGGGCTGGGAGATCACGGCTAGTGGGGGCGGGTCATCGTCTAACAATTCGCCCTCATCTCCATTGATGTCGGAGCTGCACGGAGGAACTGGTGGGGGCAGATTTAAGGGCAGGACAGCAGCTGCAGCGGGAAACGGGGCGGCTGTGCGGCAAAGGCTCCTCGCAGCGTGTGGATCGCCCGGCGACTGTCCGTATGGATCGCCTAAAAGACGTTCATTTGCATCCATCCGTGACACCAATTGCTCGACATCTGCGGTCAAGCGCTCAAACTGTGAAACCAAGGCAGCCAACGATAGGTTCGGTTCCAACTCCTGCGTCACCGGATCATGTGGCATGCCGAGAGGCTCCATATGGCCGATATCATTGGTCGTTGAATGATCTTGCCAAACTGGGGGATCGAGAGGATGCCAATATAACGACAATGGTTGGTAGTAGTCGATGGTCGGTAGGTTGTACTGGTAGGGCTGCGTCCATGGGTAGTGTGGAGTAGTTGTCATCGCTGCACCAGAATAGTGCGACTGATTATATGCGGGGTCTGGATCCGGTTGCGGCTGTGCTGGAGGTCGAAGTATTTCAACGAACCGATCTGTGTTGTCAAGCCGAGTCTCCAGATTTGAGACAGCCGCCATATCTGGATAGGAGTACCCAAATTGCACGTCTTGTCTCCTGGGGTAC
The DNA here is from genome assembly GCF_029641045.1 of Salvia hispanica. Classification (NCBI taxonomy): domain Eukaryota; kingdom Viridiplantae; phylum Streptophyta; class Magnoliopsida; order Lamiales; family Lamiaceae; genus Salvia; species Salvia hispanica. Next base: position 26,188,718 of record NC_142693.1, on the reverse strand, counting down.
CAACACGATGTGGGGCTCGGCATGGGCAGCGGCAAGGGGAACTGTCTGTCAAATTGGCGATGGTGATAGTCGGCGTAGTTGTAGGAATTCATGGATGAAGGATGAAGATGATTGACGGTGGTAAATAGAGACAGAGAGGTTGAGGACTGGATGAAAGCACCAGTTGATACGAGGGGACTCGTATCGAGGGATAACTGCGAGAGATCGCAGAGAAGATATTGGTTCGTTCGCGGGAAGATTCCCGTCGAGCAGCCAACTATCGTTCAACTAAGGATTTTGATAATGTAAATTGCAGAGAAAAGTAAAAGACAATAAAAGATAAATTATATTTCTTCAATGAATAATTCAAAAGATAACAGAGCTCCTATTTATACTAGGAATAACCTAAACTTAATGATCAAGAAATAGATATTCTAATTATATAAGAAAGATATGGAAAATCACTATACTAATTAATAAAGATATGGGGATATTATGAATATGCTCGTATCATTTCCCTTCTGGATGGAAACACTCCCTCAACTTCGAATCCTCGTGTTGAGGTCAAATAAGTTCAATGGTACAATGTGGGTGGCTGCAAACTCAAACATTGAGAATCCGTTTCAAAAGTTGCAAGTCTTGGACGTATCACATAACGCATTTGTCGGCACTCTACCCGATAGATATTTCAGAAACTTTCGAGGTATGATAGATGCCAATGAAAAGCAGACCGGTGAGGAAAATTTCTTTCTAAGATATATAGAGTTGACGCTAACTTTGAAAGGAATAGATCAGTTATTGAAGCGGCTACTGTATATCTTTACAACTATTGACTTATCCTCCAACAATTTCTCTGGGAGCATTCCACCTTCTATAGGGGATCTTAAGTCTCTTAAATACTTGAATCTGTCTCACAATATCCTCACTGGACATATACCCTCGTCACTTGGAGGCATGAGTGAGCTTGAGTCATTGGACTTGTCTTCAAACAAATTGGATGGAAAAATTCCGAGGGAATTTGCGAGTATGACATTTCTTGCGAAGTTAAACCTTTCAATGAATAATCTCGAGGGACAAATACCACTATCTACTCAACTCTCAACATTTGGGAATGAATCATATGTGGGAAATGTAGGATTATGTGGATTTCCATTGACTCAAAACTGTGGGAGGGGTGACAAAAAACAACTGTTTCCTCAAGAAGAAGGCGATGATGATGATGCTTATGTATTCGTAAATGGATTTGGTTGGCAAAGTGTTGTGACAGGGTATGGATGTGGATTTGTAGTTGGAATTGGAATTGGTTACATGGTTATAAGAAGCGGAAGGCCAAGATGGTTATTGGAATTCTTTTTTGGCGTTGGATATAATAATAGTAAGATGAAGAGAAGAAATAGAGCAAAAGCAACAACAAGGAGAAGGTGATTCAAGACAAATATTGTGCTTTTCTTGAGTTTCATCTGTAACACTAGCGTGGTGGGAGCATTTAATGTAGTATGAAGTTTGGCATATAATACATCTTACAAATATACAGTATTGTATTTCCATGTTGGGTTACTCTTGTTCAGAAGAATTAATGATTGTTACTATTGTGTGATTAAGCCCTTGCATGCAATGGCGGAGCCATAAATATAGCTTGGAATGACAAAAAGTGAAAAAATAAATAGTGCATAGATGCTAAAATTTCATATACGATTGAGGAAAAAAAAAACTACTAAATCATTTGTATGAAATTTAATACCCTCTCTAGTCCAGTTAATTGTCTTATTTTGTCATTGTCATCTTGTCCTAATTAATTATCACAATTCACTTTCACTGTATTTACTAAATTTCATATACGATTGAGAAAAAAAAAAACTACTAAATCATTTGTATGAAATTTAGTACCCTCTCTAGTCCAGTTAATTGTCTTATTTTGTCATTGTCATCTTGTCCTAATTAATTATCACATTTCACTTTCACTGTATTTACTAAGTGGACCTCATATTCTACTAACTCATTTCACTCATAATTATTCAATTTTTCATTTCGTGACTATTTCTGGCTTCATTCAAACTAAAAATATGCAACAATTGTTAACCTACCATTCAACAAAAATTGAATTCATATATTAGAGGCCCAATTAAAAGGTCCATTTCTATAAGTTTGAAGTTTGAATAGGAATACCTAATACCATGGGCAGACACTGAAATAAACATAAATAGGGGCTAAATTTTCAAAATTTTATTAAAAAATATATTTTAAGCTAATTTAAATTATTATCAGGGTCTTTTATACACTAATATGCACAAAAATGTGAATAGATTTTAAAATTTTATAATAGAAAAAAAATTAAAAAATTGGATTCATTAGGAGCTAAAGCCCCTACCTCATTACATATAGGTTCACCCATGCCTTATACCCAATTTACAGTTGACGTACTTGGATTTTGCTTGGTTTTAGAAAGTAATCTTGTATGATTTTGATCACATTTTGTCTATTATCGGATATGATTATGATTACTTCTCTATTATTTTGGTATTTGACCATTTTGTTAAGAATTTGTAGAAAAAGGTACAAAATATGTGGATGTGCAGCAGCCTTGGTTTGAGACAATATTAACTGGAGATTTTGAAGTCCAATCAGCCCCTAATGTATATCAATCTCTTCACCTTCGAAAGAGCTTCGCGTGGGTATTTTGCACGCCTCAATCGGAGTTCGGTAGAAGAAGTTATGGCCGTTACAAGAACACTGCGCGTTCCAGAATATTTCACGCTGCCGGGTGAATTAACCACCCGGCCGGGTACGTTGTTCTGCGCGGAAACAGTCAGAATGTGGTCAAAAATGACCACCCGGCCGGGTACGCTATTTTGGCCGATTTTTATGCCAAAAACGTGATTTTTGATGGGGATTAAAAGGATGAACGCATAGGTTTCATCATTGAACATTCCACCGCCTACCACACACTCCACACTTCCCCAAGAACACCTTGAAGAGAGATTTGAAGATTGAAGACTACAAATCGAGAGATTGGAGTCTCTAATCCATAGAATCATTCCAAAGGAGTATTTATTTGCTTTCTTTGATGTATTTGATTGAATCCATTGTTTTGGTTTTCATGATGAACATGAGTAGCTAATTTTATTATGGAGTTTTGGTGAAGACTACAATGGATGTTTGTGATTAATTCAAGGACTTCTTTTGATTGCTTAGCTCTTGTGATTTCTTTGTTCATTCTTGTGCCTTTTTAATTCAATTTCTTAGCTACCAAATGGGTTTATTTACCTTTATAGTTGTAATCGAGAGATACCTATCTAGGTTTGATAAAAGAGTGAACATCACTTTGATAATCTACACCCGAGAGAGGGGAACCTTAGTGAGGGCTTGGGTCTTTTGTTCTACGGAGTTAATCTAAACATATTAGAAGGAGACTTCAATATTAAGGGTTAATCAACGGGGTGAGTACACTCGCGAGGGGGCTCAACCTAGACTAGCGACTTTCCTAGTAATCCTAGAGACATAAAATGGTTAATCAAAGTTGTTGAATCAATCACGAGACAATTCCATTGTAGTTGGATCCAAAACTCTACTCTTCTCTTTCTCTTTGTGGTATCTTTTCACTTGTGTTTATTTCCTCTTGTCACTCTTAATTTATTTTTCATTGTATATGCTTATAGTAGTGTTAGAACAAAACCATTTCTCTTGGATTGTCTAGATAGTAATCGAAATTTGTTCGTGGTACTTGAGTTGATACAATCTTGTCTCTGTGGGATACGATACTCTTGCTTACTAATTGCTACACTAGTCTCGTACACTTGCGGGAATTATTTGTGTTAAAATAAGTCGAGTCAAGTTTTTGGCGCCGTTACCGGGGACAATTTTGTGTCAATATAGCTTAATATCGTGATAATAATAGAGATTACTAATCTAGATTTTATCTGCTTTATTTTTATTTTTATTTTTGAGTTCTTTAATCTTTGTGTTTCCTTGGGCAAGTTGTATGCACACGCGTTCTAAAGGTCCACCTTTAGAGCCAATCGATCTAAAGATCGAAGCATCCAACAGGAAGAGGAACGCACAGAGGAGGTTAAACCAAAGGATTCGGGTATCTTCACCCGGGCATAGGCGTCTACCTTCTCCTATCCAGAGAACTCCGTCACCCAGTCCATCTCCACTTCCATCTCCCATACAGCACGAGCCGCGGTCTCCAATTCTAATGGCAGACGAGGAGAACAACAATTTTGAAAACAACAATGAGAACAACGAGGAGAATAACAATGTGGAACATCCCGATCCCGTTGTCCATCAACTTCTTCAGCAAATGGCCGATATGCAAATGCGTTTGGATGCACAGAATGTGAGACCAGCACCCGTGCAGAATTTGTTTGCATACAGACGAGTGGCTAACCCCCCGATCAACAATGGGGGAATTGCAGCCAACAACTTTGAATTGAAGCCGAGATTGATAAACAGGGTAGAAGCACATGCATTTGGTGGAACAGGTTCAGAAGATGCCAACAAGCACTTGACCAAGTTCATACAAATCAGCAACACAGTTAAGGCTAATGGGGTCTCAGATGATCAGATTGAAAGGGTTGGCAGCGGAAGCGCTCACATGAATCAATTACATAATAATACGATCTATTTAGCGGATTATTTAGATAAAATCTATTCGCGTAATTATCACATGTATCATGCTCATAACTCAAATAAAAACATGCTTTAAATTAATTAAATCCTAAAACATGCTTTTCTAGGGTTTAGGCATTATACCTTAATGATTCACCGAAGAATCGAAGATATTTAGCGCCTTCTCCACGTGAAGATCTTTAGTACAAAACCACGGATCTTCTGTCTGGTTCCCGGACTGTGAACTGATATTAGGAGTGGGCTGATCTCACCAGTGCACTAGGACTTAAATAGAGAAGACAGAAATCCTTTTCCTCCGAGGAGAGGAAAAATCGCCTACTCCCTATACGGGGGGTGGCGAAATTTTTTGCAAGAAAATAAGTGTATTTTCTGTCTCCTTTATTCTCCTATTTATAATAAGTCACATATTGGGCCCAGACAGGGATCTATGGAAGGCTTTGGATATGGGCTCCTCCAATTAGCTTTTTACTAGTTAAATCAACCCAATTTAATATAAGCTTAAAATTGGAATATTACGAGCAGCCACTACAGAAGTAATATTGCACTCCCCATCCAAATCCGAAATTACAAGTACTTCGGGTTTCCAAAATTAATATTTATATTTATTTCCCGCGCTTTAGATAGAAACATCCATTAATTAATTATTGTCTGCTATGGACTTAGTTAATTAATATCTTATTTATTCCAAGAGATGACTCAGCAAGAAATTCTTATTTATTATTCATAGAGTAATTAAACTCCAACTAGCTAGGTTCCGAATAATAAAACCTCATTTCAAGCTTCTCTTGAGGATGTTATCAAACGAGACTCACCTCGCGCACGATTCAATATAATAGCAATCCTAGCACTGCTAGATATTAATCACCACTACCCAATATACCAGGCTTATTGGGTTGCGAAAAACCCGCACCATTTGGTAAGTCAAAGTAGTGCATAATCAATACCGTATGCTCAATGCTAACGTACATTGATTAAGAAATAATATACGAGACCTCGTCTTTCAGTAGATAGCATAAAAACTGTCTCGCTGTTAGATCCTTTCAGTGCTATACCACACCAACGTCATCTTATTTCGATAAGGCTTAGAAATAATCGGACTAACATTGCAACCTTTCACGATAGGTAGTCTAAGCCTATCTAGGTTGTGAAATTCTTCTTTTTCTTTGTTCAGAACTGACCGTGTTACCTTAAAGTGAACGACGCCCACAACCGGTCTACTAAAACAAAGACTTAGACTGTGTTAAGTTACTTATACATTTAAATATGTAATAAACATCCATTAAATGTAAAACATAACAACATTATGACAAAAATAATTTGTTTATTCCTTTGGAAAATAAAATAAGAGTTTCAACAGTATTCAATCACTCGAAAGGTGATTTCTAGTATACAAACTCTAACAATCTCCCACTTATACTCAAAACAGCTTTCGAGTATACAAATAAAATGTGCACTACGTCTAATTCTCCCACTTATACTGAAAGCGAGTTGAGGTCTCGAGCGAGTCGAACTCCCATTCCTTCTACGTGGCGTTTGAACGGTTTAACGGCCAATGCCTTTGTAAAAGGATCTGCCAGGTTGTTCTCTGACGCAATCTTGACCACTTGTATGTCTCCTCTTTGCACTATATCTCTGATGATATGATACTTCCTCTCAATGTGTTTGCTCGCCTTGTGAGCTCTTGGTTCCTTCGAATTCGCCACAGCACCAGAATTGTCACAATAAATGGTGATGCTCTTGGGCAGATTCGTAACCACACCTAAGTCCATAAGAAAGTTCTTGAGCCATACTGCCTCCTTTGCGGCCTCTGAGGCGGCCACATATTCGGCTTCCATGGTAGAGTCTGCAATGCATTTCTGCTTTACACTCTTCCAAATCATGGCTCCACCTCCTAAGGTAAACACATAACCAGAAGTAGATTTCCTCGATTCTTGATGTTGGAACTACCGCAGCGGAAGACACGGAAAACAAACAGGTCCTTAACGGATCTATTTAGGTGATTATGCATTCAACTCCAATTTCATGCAATAAACATAGATCTATAGATATAACATCAAATAAACACATAATTATGCATATTCGATGTAGATTCGATTGTTACCTCATAATTCATCATTGGATTGACATTGCTAGCTGCACCACCCGGAGATCCTTGGTTTATCGACCACGAATCTTCCTTACTATTCCCTTGTCCTTGATTCTCCATCCGTGTGGGCGGATCTTGGATAATCAACAAATAACTTTGAATGGATCTAGGAAAAACCAATACAAACACGAAATTGTCTAGATCTAATCCTATGAATTAGGATAGATCAAGAACAATAATCAAAACCCTAATTCTCTCTCGTGCTAGGCATGAAAATCGAGACCGAGAGAGAGAAGGAAGGAGGCGCCGATTTTTAGGCTAGGGTTAGGGTTTTGTGTCGTCTTGGATTGTATGCTAGGGTTTCCCTTTCATTCATTATTTATAGAGGACCTTATTGGGCTAGAAAGCGGATCCATGGAATGACTTAAGTGTTGGGCTCACCCATTAGATAAATTACTAATTAAATCAAATGACTCATGATTTAATATATTATCAATGGAATATTATTTTGTTCCACTAAAGAATAATATTGCACTCCCACTTAAATCACCAAATTACAAATAACTTGGGTCCATTTTATTTTATAATATTTCCCGCGTTTAAGATTATCTTGATCCGTCAATTTAATTCTTTTGTGTGCTATGTGACTAGAATTAAATTAATTCTCCAAAGAGTTTTTCTAGTTTGAAACTTTATTTATTATTCGTGGAATAAATTCCAACTACGCAGTTTTCTGAATAATAAATTCCTTTTTCAAACACCTCTTGGGGATCACCCCTTAGGGATTTAATCATACCACACTGGGCACGCGAATTCTATGAAATAATATTCCAATACCTTCATGTTATTCAATTACTACCACCCAAGATATCATGAACTTGAGTTACGTACAAACTCTCACATATTGATAAGTCAAAGTGGCGTTTGATTGAATAAACAATATTGATATTAATATCATAGACTAGAAAATACTAAAATTTCTGAAATATATTCTTTCAGTAGATAGCAATAAAGAATACATTTCGAATTAGATCCTTTCAGTGCTTTACCACACCGATGTTACTAATCTCTTCTTAGGTAAGAGAGAATTATCACAAACACCGCAACCGTACCAATAGGTAGCCAAAGCCTATCTAGGTTGTGAATACGTTTTTCTTCTTACTAGATCTGGCCAAGTCCCCTACTGGAAAACTCATGAGGAGATTCATCGAATTTTCCTACTTGACCTTCTTAGTAAAAAGCCTTAGACCTGTTTATTATATTTCAATAATAAACCATTATATTATATTATTTATTCTCATAATTAGGTAAACAAGTGGACGTGGCGTTTCTCGTATACACGCACAAGCTGACTGTACAAAGGCATGTACGCTCGAAGCATCTTTTAGTATACAAACCTCAACAATCTCCCACTTATACTCAAAGAATGCTTTCGAGTATACCAACCGCTTTATTGGCCTTGTGCTACACATTCACACACATTTTCTCCCACTTATACTCAAAGCAGGCTTTGGCCACTATGTACTCAAAACTATAATTCTTAAAAAGAATCTACCAACATAGTTTGCTAGAGTACATAAAACGAAAATATACTTGTAATTTATAACCTTAATTCTTGCTAAGGAGCACGATTATTTGATCAAAATATTTCTAGGCCCTTTGATCCAGTGGAATAATTTTATGTGCCTTTCTCAAGTGCACTTATACATATTCCTCTATCAAAATCCATTATTTTGATCCTTCTGAATTTCTATTAATTAAAGTAGAATACTTATAGCAATATATAAAGTTTTAATCATGTCGAATATGATTCCCAAAAACTTTAATTATATAATACCAATCTAACTTGGTATTATCCTTGCTATACTATTTGTGATGTAAATTTATGTATGAACATAATTCCTCATCACAATGACTAATTGGAAATTAGTCCTTATGACAAAATAAAACCGAATGATTGCATTCTTTGTTTTATAGTCATAAATTCCAAGAGTTCATTTATTTAACCATTTGTTGTGATCCTTAGAAATACTTTCTTTGGAAATCCAAAAGTAATTCTAATTTTAATAGCTAACTTGGAAATGTCTTTTAATGTTATTAGAGTCTTAGAAAGTGTGCAATTCATCACTTCTTTCAATCTAGGGTGTGAACCCCTTTAACTCTATCAAACATTACCTTAATTCCATCTATGAATATTCTATGAGACAAAATTTAGCTCCCACTTTTAAAGTAGAAAAATACTAGTCTCAATATTCTTTAAGGCTATTAAAACAATTTAAACAGTGTCTGGAGTTAAATTCATCCTAGTTTAATAAAACAAGCCATGACGTTCTTATTAAACACTTAGAATTTAATTTTTCATTTAAGAAAAACTCCCACTATTTTAATTATCACTTTCACAACAAAATAAATAAAACAATAACTAATCAAATAGTCAACTCTAGGCTTGGAACATTAAAACAAATTTAATGTGCATACTATATTTACTATACAAGAACTTCTAGTATTTATAACAAATACTTATCTTGTTTCTAGTTGAATTTAATTTACTTGTCTTGTAATCAATTAATGTGATTATTTTTCTTACACCTTTATTTGAACAAATGCGATCATAAGATCATTTTATTTTGTATTGAATCCATGTCGAACATAAATGTTCTATTGACTCATCAACAAAATAATGGTTCAAAAGACTTAAGGATTAAAGAAACTTAATAATCAATATTTCTAGAAGAATACTTCATAATAATTGAATCAACAAAGTTAATTACAATTAAACATTTTGATATTAACCATGTTACATTTGATGTCATAAATAATTGGATAATCAAGAATTCATTTATCTAATAATGCAAGCATTATAAAATGACATCGATAATCCAAAACCACAATTGATAGTTTAGGAATAAAATTCCACATCAATAATCCATATGATATCAAAACCAAACAATGTACAAGTATCAAAAAAATCCTCAAAAATTCAACAATGTAAATAAAGCAAAAATAAACTCTTCTGACTTGAACATGGTCATCTCAAAAGTCCACCCCTTCTTTTCATCTTTGTTTGAAGTTTGTTATAAAGATCCAAAAACGAAAGCTTTTTGTCGCTAAACAAAATTTCATTTCTGACTTCATTAAAGCTATCTGGAAGCCCATCAAGGATCATTATCTGTTGGGTTTCTGGGTCAACTTTTCCCCCCGACAAGTGAAGTTTATTGAAGTAGCCAAGCATGACTAGGGCATATACCCCCACGTCTTGGCCCTCTTCAAACACATCATGCCTTAAATGCTTCACAGCGATACCAGCTCTTACCTTAGAGGACTTTTCTTCAAACCACGTGGGCTTGTTGACCAACGGCCTCTTGGGTTTGTCAAACCTCTCAAGGGCATTGCCAACACTGGCCAAAACGAAGCCCTTGAGATGACATTCCGCGGTATACCACTGATCACGAAACTCCTTGTCCTCTCCTTGTAGATGGTATGTGGGCGGACGATTCTTGCTTAGAATCAATTTCAAGTCATTGATCAAACGATCAACATCAAGTTTACTTTTCCATTCCTTAAACAATTCAGAGTCACGCTTCTTCGAACTAAGTATGGCATAGTAAATATCCCAAGTATCAATCATCTTTTGTTCAAGCTGAGAACAAAACACCAATAATATAAACATGTAAAATTTCAAAGAATTGCAAATAACCACAAAACAATTCATCAATTTTACATCCACAAAAATCAAGCACAAACATTCTTCTACTAGGAAGTCGTGTCTTATTCATGCAAGAAATTCATTATTTTTACTTGCCACAATGTCGACAGATAGTCCAGAGACCATAAGAATGGCATGGCTGACTAACAATGCTAAAGCGTATAACCATAAAATTGAGCACTAAGGATTCTTTACTTGTGCGTGAACTCCTCTAAAGAAAGGTCGAACCGGACAAGCACCTCCTCCTATAGCTCCCTCTAAGCATTATTAAAATACAATCCTTATAATTTCGCAGCAATATTGCTCCGGTAAAGACCAGTCGCGATATTACTGAAAAACTAATTTTACGATTTTAATAACCTTTTATCTAGAGAAGTCCAAACTTACGAACTGGTAATGTTCCTCCCGTAAAGACAGGCCGGTCACTACTTCGCACTAAGACTAATTTTATGGAGGCCATATATAAACGTGTTGTAATTATCGCTTCATATTTTCTTGTTGGTGGTTTTAATAGTTTAATTATAACTTAAGCAGATAAGGCAGGTATCCACATTCAAAGAATAATTAAACATGTACTAGCTATGCATGCAAGGCAATAAGTACATAGTCGATGCATGAGTTAAACTAGATTTTAACAAATAAAATCATAATTCAAAATAAATATCCATCTTTCATCAACAAAACATGTAAACGCATTTACAAAAGGTTCACATAAACATAATGACGAAACTTGATCATTTAATAAAGCATCTAAAATAAATAGATAGAAATTAAATTTCTATCTTCACATAAACACGATTATCTAGACATTAAGTCCAATCTTAAACAATCATACATTATTAGTTAAAATAACGTATCTTGATTATTAGAACTACCTTTTAATACTATTAGGATTTACTTGGATAGAATTAATCCATCCTTATCCTAAAATTAATGTCTAGGTGTACATCATAAAAGATTAGCTAAGTCATAATTTAAAATGCCCACTTGGATATATAAATCCGCATTTATCCAATTAAGACTAAATCCATTTAAAACACACCAATTAAATTTGAGAACTAAATTTCTCATAGCTTTCATAAAATCACATGACAAGAAGAATATTATTACATCTTTAATTCAAAATGATGTTTTCTAGATGAAATAAAATCCACCTTCATCAAAATTAAAGACAAAATTCAACTTAAATAAATAATTAAGGATTTTAATAGCAAAATTAATGCTTTATGAATTTTCATACCTTTAAATCACATTTGATGTTATCTAGATGAAACAAATTCACCTTCATCAAAATTAAAGATAAAATTCAAATTAAACTAGGAATTGAATTCCAATTAAAATCCAATTAATCATTTAACACTTTAATAATTTAGGATTTTAGTAGCATGTTAATGCCAAATGAATTTTTTCACTTCTTTAATTAATCCGATGTTATCTAGATGAAATAAAATTCACCTACATCATATTAAAGACAAAATTCAAACTAGGAATTAGATTCCAATTAAAATCCATCCAATTATTATACATGTAATTTTCGAAAATCTTAAGGTTTTAAACAATTGAAAAACTTATATCTTTTACTTAGGTATATATCTAGGAAATAATTCCACAACACACCAAATAAAATAAAGACAATTTCAATTAAACCTTAAAATAAAACATGAAAGCATATAGTGAGAATATTCTTTAAAATTACATCCGATTATGGAAAAGCCAAAAATTAGATCAATCAAATATTGAATTTCCTTATGTTAATTACCATGATATTATCTAGATGGAACGAATCCATCAAAATCAACTAATTAACAAATTAAATCAATTTATTTGACCTAATTATTCCAATTGGCAAAACTTAAAGAAGGCAATTATTCTCTTTTAAATTAGAATCTTGATTTAATTGCAAAATCATTCTAATTTACACAAGATATTTAATTATTCTAGGTTTAGGATTTTAAACCACAATTATAAATTACTTGTGTGTTAAGAAACGAAACGAAAACACGAAAAATAAAACGAGACGACGCGACCAAAACCCTAATTAGGGTTTAGGCCGCTATTGGGCCTTGCAGCAGCCGCTGCTGCCGCACCTGACCCGCCGCCGCCTCTGGATGCCGGGCATTGCTCCATCGTCGACCGGCATCTGGAGCCACCGCACGCCACCGCCGCCATCGTCTGGAAACGCCGAGCTTGGCCGCTGCGAGCATCGATCAGCCACTGCAGCGATGTAGGAGGCCCACGTCGCCGGATCTGCTGAGGCAGACCCGACGCGCCTCCATTGCCGCTGCCTCGCCGAGCCATCGCCTGCACCGGTCGACGTCGGTCAGCCGCTGCAGCCGCCACCGGAGACCCACGCCGTCTGATCAAGATTGATCCGACGCGCCTCCGACAGCTCTACCGCTCGCCCGCCGCTGCTCCCACTGGGCTGGAGCTCCCACTGGTCGACGACCCTCGCCGGCCGCCACCCCGAGCTCCTTCTTCGTCGATCTTTCCGGTTGGCGAGAAGCTAGGGTTTTCCGAAACCCTAGTTTCAAAAAAGAAATTTTTTTTTTTTTGTTTTTTGATTTTTAATTAACTTGATTTGTCGCGGTCGCTTCGCTTGACCGCGATCTTAAATCTTAATTAATCGTTTCTTAATTTGTAACAATCTTTTATGTTCATATCAAATATGCATATTTAAACATCTAGCATTTTAGCAATTTAAATTATTCTTGCATATTAAGAACATAAAACTATAGATCTATGAATACTTGCTTAGATCTAGAATATTCTTGTGAAAAAACTCGAACAAAATTCAAGATTCATAATATTCTTTCATCGATCCAAGTATTCAATCATGGACCACTTTATTTCTTGATTCAAAAACATATATTCACTTAAACACATACATATATGTAATCAACAAACATATAATCTAGTACATATTACTTAGAATATATAGATCTAATGATGTTCATCATAGATCTAGAATATTTTTGTAGATCTTAGGATTTAAATCCAATAATCTCAATATTCAATCATCGATCTAGAACATCATATCATAGATCCGAAAATAAAATCAAGAAAAACATAGATCCAACACATATTGCATTATTTTCGAAAATCCCAAGTTTTTACACTACAATTTTCAAAAAATTCAATTAATCAAATACATAATCAGAGCCTAAAAATTGGCTCTGATACCAATTGTTGGAACTACCGCAGCGGAAGACACGGAAAACAAACAGGTCCTTAACGGATCTATTTAGGTGATAATGCATTCAACTACAATTTCATGCAATAAACATAGATCTATAGATATAACATCAAATAAACACATAATTATGCATATTCGATGTAGATTCGATTGTTACCTCATAATCCATCATTGGATTGACGTTGCTAGCTGCACCATCCGGAGATCCTTGGTTTATCGACCACGAATCTTCCTTACTATTCCCTTGTCCTTGATTCTCCATCCGTGTGGGCGGGTCTTGGATAATCAACAAATAACTTTGAATGGATCTAGGAAAAACCAATACAAACATGAAATTGTCTAGATCTAATCCTATGAATTAGGATAGATCAAGAACAATAATCAAAACCCTAATTCTCTCTCGTGCTAGGCACGAAAATCGAGACCAAGAGAGAGAAGGAAGGAGGCGCCGATTTCTAGGCAAGGGTTAGGGTTTTGTGTCGTCTTGGATTGTATGCTAGGGTTTCCCTTTCATTCATTATTTATAGTGGACCTTATTGGGCTAGAAAGGGGATCCATGGAATGACTTAAGTGTTGGGCTCACCCATTAGATAAATTACTAATTAAATCAAATGACCCATGATTTAATATATTATCAATGGAATATTATTTTGTTCCACTAAAGAATAATATTGCACTCCCACTTAAATCACCAAATTACAAATAACTCATCAAGTCATTTGACTACATCCTCTTCTTTCCATTTCTCACATAAGCCTCTTGATGTATATGGAAATGTCTCATCTCCGATGAGCTTAAACTAAATTAGTAGAGAAAAAGAACGAGAAAGAGAGAAAAGGCTTGAGAGTGAACGTGAGTTTAAAAAGCCAAGAGAGCGTGATAAAAGACAAGAGTGTGAGGTGCAAAAGTCAAGAGAGAGTGGTGGGGGTGAGAGAAAAGAAAAATACCAAATGAGAGAAAATCCACAAGCACAAGTGAGTAAAGGGTGCTTGTTAGATTCTAAGGCCAACCTTGGGTGGGCACCAAATGACCCTTTGCCTCTTTCCCTTGGTGAGGAAAATAAGCCCTTAGCCACAAACACTTCTTCTATGTCTTTTTTTGTTGATGAATTTGTAGGAAATTTAATTGAAGACATAGAAGTGAAGCATCAAATTGCACATGGCTTGGAAATTATGCCCCCGGAGAAGGACCAAGAGGAACAAGGGCAAGTGGATGAACTCCTTGCCCAAGGTTCAAGTGCATTATCCTTGTCTCCTTATGATGCTCCCTTGCATAGGATTACACTAGAGAAGTCCATTTGTGTTGATAGATTTGTTATTGATGATTTGTGTAAAAAATGGTCTCATGAGCTTGAATCTTTGAATGCTAAATCTATCTTTGCATCATATGTGAATCCTTTCTTGATAAATCCAAGCATTGATAGACATGAAATTTCTCTTGTGAAATCTACATTGAATGTTGGAGTAACTTCTTCTTATGCTAAGATGCCTAATATTTCTTTTGTTAGCAATTTTGAGCTTCATGAGTATGTGGATGAGAATAGTAGGACCAAGAGGAGTAACATAGATAGTGACTTTAGAACTTGGTGTTTGATATGTCTTCATTGCAGAGTGGTTAAATCCTTCAATGGGATTGGAGTGTTCTATGGCCGTTTTGTGAAGGAATTTTCCGCTCATATGTCTCTTGTGGATGGTGTTGTGATTAATGGCATAAAATTGCATCGTTCTCATGTTTGTGGTATCATTTTAAAATTGTTGGAGCAATTGTGTGGGGGTAATTTGGAAACATTTCTCTTGATACTTGATGTTGCTTCACACAAGTTTCCTATGCATGGTCTTAATCTTACTCTACATGTTGTGCATGAAGGTATATGGATGCATTGCTCATATATTTTTTATCATTTCTTGAAATTGTTGACACAATTGAGTGAGATCCCTTGTAATAAACTTGGATTGTTGGTTGAGACACTTTCTTGCAAACTTGATGTGAATTATGATGAACCTACCCTATATGTTGAACTTGAGTTTGTCAATTTGTGGAAGGGTATTCCTTGTTTGAGCAAGAATGATGTGTTTATGATTGAGAATGAATATTTGTTGCATGAGTGTGAGAATAAGAATTTTGTGCTTAGGTCTCTCTTGATAACTTTCTATTTTGCACCATATGAGGATCCTTTCTTGTGTATGCCTAGTCTTGTTAAGAATGCCAAATCTTTTGGGAAGATGTTGAAGAACATGGGAGTAGGTAGTGTGAGAATGCTTGAGACAAAAATGGTCAAATTGTGTGATGCTTGTGTGATGTGGCATAATACTTGTTGTCATTGCAATACAATTAAGCCGTTCAATGGAGTTGGCATATTTTATTGTCATTTTGTCAAAGATTATGCATCACATGGTTTTGTTTGGGATTCAATGTGAAAGATTGCCTAGGTATTTGTTTCCACATAGCTTATGTATTAGTTTTGAGCTTGTTTGAGCGTGTGCACCATCGTGGTATGGTGACTTCTATTAGAGTCGTTAGTGGTTTTAATCCTTGTCACCATACTTTGATATTTGATTTGCTCTCGTTCCATTTTATAGGTGTGCGGAACCCGGATTTGAGGGCAAATCCTTTCCAAGAAGGGGAGGATGATATAACCACGAGTGCTAGACGTCAAGGGTCTTCACTTCGGCATGAGCCATGGGTTGATTGGGGCCCAAGGATGAGGAAGATGACATGCCAAGAATCCAAAAAATCTAAAGGGATTTCCGAGGATGTGAGGAATAGAGAAGGCTCGGATTTGAGGACAAATCCTTTCCAAGAAGAGGAGGATGATACGACCATGGAAGCCGCGTACCCGCAGCTGGCGTTATTCGGTATTCTGCCCATCGAGATGACGTCCGAAAGCCTTCAAACTGCCCTCATTGTCTTCGTCTTCGAGAGAGCTTCGCGTGAGTATCTTACACGCCTCAATCGGAGCCCGGAGGAGGGAGTTATGGCTGTTTTACTGAAGCCGCGCAGTGCAGAATGCCCCACCCGGGCGGGTGGCTTTTGGCCACCAAATTCCACCCGGGCGGGTGGCTACCCGAAGGCGTGGCGGAAACAGCAAGTTCCACCCGGGCGGGTGGCTTTTGGCCACCAAATTCCACCCGGGCGGGTGGTTACCCGAAGGCATGGCGGAAACAGCAAGTTCCACCCGAACGGGTGGCTTTCGGACACCAAAATCCACCCGGGCGGGTGGCCCACGTAGAGACTAGAATTTTTGGGCCTTTTTCTTGGAATTTGGTCTTCAACTAGAATTTGGTCTCATTTTCTTCAGAGGTTTTTGCTGAATTATATGCTTGAGAGCTTTGTTTCCTCTTGGAGAGGGTTTCTATCCAATTCCTAGATTTAGGTTGCTTGAATCCATCAATTGCTAGTTCAAGCATGGGATTTCCATCAATTTCTAGTTCAAGCATGGATCAAGTAGAGGTATGCTTTGAGGTTTGAGGTTCCCTTGAAGATCTAGCCATGGATGCATGTTAGTATGTTGTAAGTGTCAATGACTATGTATCACAATTTCCACTCTATCCAATGTTATTTCCTTCTTTGATCATCTTAGTTTCCTAAATTCTTGTTGGGTTGCCATTATTGATACAATAGAAAATCTACTTCACAAAAATATTAGATCAATCACCTACAAATTGGGTAAATCCTTGGGAAATGGATCACAAAATACATGGATCCACATCACGTCAATTTAATTCTTTTGTGTGCTATGTGACTAGAATTAAATTAATTCTCCAAAGAGTTTTTCTAGTTTGAAACTTTATTTATTATTCGTGGAATAAATTCCAACTGCGTAGTTTTCTGAATAATAAATTCCTTTTTCAAACACCTCTTGGGGATCACCCCTTAGGGATTTAATCATACCACATTGGGCACGCGAATTCTATGAAATAATATTCCAATACCTTCATGTTATTCAATTACTACCACCCAAGATATCATGAACTTGAGTTACGTACAAACTCTCACATATTGATAAGTCAAAGTGGCGTTTGATTGAATAAACAATATTGATATTAATATCATAGACTAGAAAATACTAAAATTTCTGAAATATATTCTTTCAGTAGATAGCAATAAAGAATACATTTCGGATTAGATCCTTTCAGTGCTTTACCACACCGGTGTTACTAATCTCTTCTTAGGTAAGAGAGAATTATCACAAACACCGCAACCGTACCAATAGGTAGCCAAAGCCTATCTAGGTTGTGAATACGTTTTTCTTCTTAGTTGATCTGGCCAAGTCCCCTACTGGAAAACTCATGAGGAGATTCATCGAATTTCCCTACTTGACCTTCTTAGTAAAAAGCCTTAGACTTGTTTATTATATTTAAATAATAAACCATTATATTATATTATTTATTCTCATGATTAGGTAAACAAGTGGACGTGGCGTTTCTCGTATACATGCACAAGCTGACTGTACAAAGGCATGTACGCTCGAAGCATCATTTAGTATACAAACCCCAACACTTGATCAGCTTGAAAGTCTGAATCAGTATATCCCAAAGGACAGAGCTCGCCTGCTTTGTAAACTAGAACATAGTCCTTAATCCGTTTAAGGTACTTGAGTATGTTCTTTACTGCAGTCCAATGTCCTTGGCCCGGATTGGATTGATATCTTGCTACCATGCCAACAACAAAGCAAATATCAGGCCTAGTACAAAGCATAGCATACATGAGACTACCAACTGCCGAAGCGTATGATATCCTTCTCATCTCAGCTATCTCAGATGTTGTCTTAGGACACATCTCTTGAGATAAATGGATGCCATGTCTAAAAGGTAAGAAACCTTTCTTGGCATCTTGCATGCTAAAATGGCTAAGTACAGTGTCGATGTAGGGTTCTTGAGATAAGCACAACATTCTCTTCTCACGGTCTCGAAGGACCTTGATGCCTAGAATGTGTCCCGCGTCTCCCATATCCTTCATCTCGAACTGGTTTGACAACCATGTTTGTACTAATGACAACATCTTTTTATTGTTTCCAATTAGAAGAATGTCATCTACATATAAAACTAAGAACACCACATTCCCTTTCTCTACCTTCTTGTACACACAGCTCTCGTTAGGGCATTTTTCGAATCCAAACTTGTGAACAATCTGATCGAAACACTGATTCCATGATCTAGATGCTTGCTTGAGGCCATAAATGGCCTTCTTAAGCTTCCAAACCATGTGCTCTTTGCCCTTGACGGCATAACCCTCGGGTTGTTCCATGTAGATGGTCTCCTTAAGACTACCGTTCAAGAACGCAGTCTTAACGTCCATCTGCCACACATCCCAATTCATGTAAGCTACTGTAGACAATAGTATCTGGATCGATTTGAGCATGGCTACTGGGGAGAAGGTCTCGCCGTAATCGACACTTCCTTTTGGGTGTACCCCTTAGCCACTAGTCTTGCTTTAAAGACTTTAACTCGTCCATCGGGTCCACGTTTACATTTGTATATCCACTTGCTCCCAATGGCAGTACAGCCTTCGAGTAGGACATATAAATCGTAGACGTCTTTGTCTATTATAGATTGTAGTTCCGAATCCATCGCCTTTACCCATTCGCGATGATCGACATCCGCCTGCGCCTCTGCAAAATTCCAGGGATCTAGTACATTGCTGTCCGAGGAGTGATCCATAGATTCTCCTAGACCAATATACCTTTCGGGCTCATGAGAGACCCTCCCACTGCGGCGCGGCACTACAATATTAGGTGTAGAAGTTGAAGGTACGGGAATTGGTTGTACATTTGGTACTTGTTCTTTGTTAATGGAACTTGTGACTGAAGTGAGCTCTTCAAGAGCCACCTCACTGCTGGGTTTATGATTCATAACAAAGTCTTCCTCTAAGAATGTCGCGTGAGTACTCACAATGACTTTCTTGTCTCGGAGACTATAGAATTCATAAGCTTTCGATCATTTGGGGTATTCTATAAACAAACATACCTCTGTCCTTGAGTCCAGCTTAGTCGGATCCTTTTCCAAAACATGAGCTGGACACCCCCATACTTTGAGATGTTCTAGATTGGGCTTGCGCCCAGTCCACAACTCATATGGAGTGGCAGGAACAAATTTAGATGGTAAGTTGTCTAATATATGGCTTGCGGAAAGCAAGGCATGTCCCCAAAACGAAACAGACAGTTGTGCATAACTCATCATCGATCGAACCATGTTTAACAAGGTCCTATTCCTTCTTTCAGCTACGCCATTCTGCTGGGGTGTGCCCGACGCAGTCAGTTGGGATTCAATTCCCTCTACCGATAAGTAGTCCAAAAACTCGGCACTAAGGTATTCGCCTCCGCGATCAGATCGCAGGCTTTTGATACGTTTTCCATGACGCGTCTCAGCATAAGCCTTAAACTCTTTGAACTTGTCAAAAGATTCAGACTTAAAGCGCATCAAATAAACGCATCCGATTTTCGAGTAATCATCAATAAAAGTAATGAAATATCGAAAACCACCTCTTGCTTCGGTTGACATTGGTCCACACACATCAGTATGAACGAGTTCTAGTACTTCCTTGGCCCTATTTCCTTTCACCCAAAAAGGTCTCTTAGTCATCTTGCCTTCCAAGCAGGACTCACACGTGGAGAAAGATTCTGTATCAAGTCCTTTAATAAGGTCTTGATCCACGAGAGCTTGAATCCTCTTTTGGTTGGCATGACCAAGTTTTAGGTGCCATAAGTACGTTTCGTTCATTGAACTTGAAGGTTCTTTTCTTTTCTTAGAAATTTTTGATGCATTATTGAGTTCTAATTTGCGATTATTAAATTGTGTAGATACAATTGTGTACAGATTGTTTTCCATGATACCACGACAGATATAAGAACCATCTTTCTTAATAACACAACTGTCATTAAAAGAACTCGAATATCCATCATAAACCAATTTAGAAACTGAAATTAAATTTCTTCTAAAAGAAGGTATCAACAAAACATTCTTCATAATAAAAAATCTATCACTACTAAAACGCAAATAAACATCTCCCACTACAACGGCCGCCACTTTAGTAGCGTCGCCCAGCTGGACTTCGATCTCTTCATCATATAGCCGTCTTGTCACCTGCATTAAGTCCGGATCAAAACAAATATGATCAGTAGCTCCAGTGTCTATAACCCAAGTATGAGATGAAGTCGAAGCCAAACATGACTCGACAACTAGAGCTTGGTGCATACCTGTAGCCTTGTCCTTCTTAGGGCAGTCTGGCTTCCAATGCCCCTTCTCTCTACACTTGAAACACTTTCCTGCTTGCTTCTTTCCCGACCTCCTCTTTTTCTTTCCCTTAGCTTTCGTCACTTTCTTCTTTCTTGCGCCATGCCTAAGGCCAGAGAAACGATGTGACGAACTAACCATCGCAGCCTTAGCTTGGTTCATGAGATCCTCTGCCGACTGAATTTCAGTCAACAACTCAGCCAAGGTGTAACTTCTCTTGTTCATCTCAAAATTGAGCTTGAACTGCTGAAAGCTAGGGGGCAGACTCTGAAGGATGATAGTAACTTGGGACTCGGCATCAATGACACCTCCCAAAACCTCAATTTGATTGAGGTCCTCTCGAGGACATGGTCCCGCACAGACGAGCCTTCCTTCATAGTCTTGCACATGATACTCCGAAAGGATTGAGACTTAGCCGTTCGATTCTGAGTACCAAAGAGATTTGTGAGATTCTCCATAATCTCGGTGGCAGTCGCCATGGCGGCATGCTGATGTCTAAGCACTGTTGACACGGAGGCCAACATATAACACTTAGCCATCTCATTCGCCTTATGCCACCATCTATGGTTATCTCGCACTGCCTGCGCGGCGTTAGCCGCCGGCACAGGTGGTCGCGGAGTCGTGAGCACAAACTTGTACTCATCAGCCGTGAGAAGGATGTCCAAATTTTGTTTCCATTCTATGTAATTTTGGCCCTCGAGTTTGTTTTCTTTAAGAATTGCAGATAGAGGATTGAGTGACATGTTGACGATTTAGTTTGCACTGCAAAACAAAATATTTACTATTTGTCATAAACTTATGTGATGAAATTGATTAGATTAACCATAAAACTTTTCAAATTCTCACAACTGTAAAATTAAAATTTTGTACCCTCAAGCAGAGGTCAATACGCATTAAAATTTTTACTGGTCACAACACCAACGAATAGTCCAGAGACCGCAGCACGGCATGGCCGCCAAATGTTGCCTAAGCACGACCATCAGATTTAGCATTACAGAATCTCGTTTCTACAACACACTCCCATAACAATGCTCATGCGTTGATAACAAGATCAAGCTATCTCGTAAATTCTGTTTGAACTTCTAAAACTCGTAATTTCTTAGGATTATTGTCCCCACAGCATGTGTGGCGATAATATTGGAAACTACTTTCTAGTTCATACTATTTACAATTGAGAAGTCCACCTATATGAACTCGCTATTTCTTAGGATTATTGTCCCCACAGCATGGGTGGCGATAAGATTCAGAAATTAGCTTCATAAGTTGTGGACCAATCGATGGAGACCATATACAAACTTAGTTCGTAATTATCGCTTAGATATTCAAGTTATGGTTTTTCATTAATTATCCTTAGCCTTAGTGCAGATTAAAGGCTTAATTAAATTCTGTTGGTATTTAATTGACCGGATAATTAAAAGTTTTATAATCTTTTTAACATCTTACCAAAGGATCCTATTAATTATTAAAGTTTAATCCATATTCATGTCTTCTATAAGATTTATCTAAAATAATTAATTATTTATATCTTGGACGGACATGAATAAATAAACTTAAATTATTTTCTTATTAAGATTGGTAAGAGAATAATATATTTTATTATTTAATGAAATCCTACATATCTATCCTTATTAGGATTCTAGATATATATAATAGTTAGGAAACCATTTAATTATTCTTATCTATATCATCTAGGATATGAAATATTCACAGATATAGAAAATAATCAAAATATTCCTAAAATCTAGGGAAATCTTCCCAAAATATTTTATTTCAATTAAATAATAATATTTTAATGATATCTTTTAATTTAGGATTAAATAATAATTAAAATAATACTTCATCGTTATCTCATCGCACGAGGTTACCACGTACGACGAACGACGAAGATACACCGGAGTTGATCCGCCAGAACGGCGAGTGCGCAGCCAGCCATCTCCGGCAGTCCGCGCGACGACGGCTGCTCCCTTTTTCCCCCATGCCGGCGTGTAGACGCCGAATCTCCCTCCGTCGACTTCGCACAGCGCGCGGCTGACGCCGCACTGCTCAAGTTCAATCCCTCCGCCCACATGACATAGCGCAAAACAGCAGCAGCGGCGGTCGGCGTCGCTGCTACTCGGTCCGGTCGCACTAGGGCTGGGTTCAACTAGGGTTAGGTTTAGGTTAGGTTTAGGGTTTTGCCACGGCGGAGGAGACAGTCGCTGCCCTCGGACGAGCAGCGAGCTCCGCCTCGTTCCACCGCCGTCGATCGGCGTTCGAACTAGGAGAAGACCGCCGCGGTCTCGCCGGCGGCGTGGACGAGACCATGCTCGTGTTCACGTCGCAGCGCGATCGCGCCCTCGCTCCCGTTCGCTCGCTGTGATTTCTCGGTTCACGCCGATTCCGGCGGTCAAGCCGGCGGCGCGCACGAGTCCACCCTCGTTCGCGCGTCGCCGGTCGATCGCCATCGGACTCCCACTCGCTCGACAACCCTAATTGGATCGCATGTCGGGCGATTCGTCGGTGCTCTCGTGCGTTCCAAATATTTGAGTTCTTTGTTTCGATTGTTCTTGAGTTCATCATGCATAATAATATAACAACTAAAACAAGAACATGCTTCGAAAACAAAAACGCATGGATACATGAATTTCGCGAAATTTAAATCCAAATAATCAGAGCCAAAAACTGGCTCTGATACCAATTGAAGGGGTTGGCAGCGGAAGCGCTCACATAAATCAATTACATAATAATACGATCTATTTAGCGGATTATTTAGACGAAATCTATTCGCGTAATTATTACATGTATCATGCTCATAACTCAAATAAAAACATGCTTTAAATTAATTAAATCCTAACACATGCTTTTCTAGGGTTTAGCCATTATAGCTTAATGATTCATCTAAGAATCGAAGATAGCTAGCGCCTTCTCCACGTGAAGATCTTTAGTAAAAAACCACGGATCTTCTGTCTGGTTCCCGGACTGTGAACTGATATCAGGAGTGGGCTGAAATCACCAGTGCACCAGGAGTTAAATAGAAATGACAGAAATCGTTTTCCTCCGAGGAGAGGAAAAATCGCCTACTCCCTATAGGGGGGGGTGGCGAAATTTTTTGCAAGAAAATAAGTGTATTTTCTGTCTCCTTTATTCTCCTATTTATAATAAGTCACATATTGGGCCCAGACAGGGATCTATGGAAGGCTTTGGATATGGGCTCCTCCAATTAGCTTTTTACTAATTAAATCAACCCAATTTAATATAAGCTTAAAATTGGAATATTACGAGCAGCCACTACAGAAGTAATATTGCACTCCCCATCCAAATCCGAAATTACAAGTACTTCGGGTATCCAAAATTAATATTTATATTTATTTCCCGCGCTTAAGATAGAGACATCCATTAATTAATTATTGTCTGCTATGGACTTAATTAATTAATATCTTATTTATTCCAAGAGAGGACTCAACAAGAAATTCTAATTTATTATTCATAGAGTAATTAAACTCCAACTAGCTAGGTTCTGAATAATAAAACCTCATTTCAAGCTTCTCTTGAGGATGTTATCAAACGAGACTCACCTCGCGCACTATTCAATATAATAGCAATCCTAGCACCGCTAGATATTAATCACCACTACCCAATATACCAGGCTTATTGGGTTGCGAAAAACCCGCACCATTTGGTAAGTCAAAGTAGTGCATAATCAATACCGTATGCTCAATGCTAACGTACATTGATTAAGAAATAATATACGAGACCTCGTCTTTCAGTAGATAGCATAAAAACTGTCTCGCTGTTAGATCCTTTCAGTGCTATACCACACCAACGTCATCTTATTTCAGTAAGGCTTAGAAATAATCGGACTGACATTGCAACCTTTCACGATAGGTAGTCTAAGCCTATCTAGGTTGTGAAATTCTTCTTTTTCTTTGTTCAAAACTGACCGTGTTACCTTAAAGTGAACGACGCCCACAACCGGTCTACTAAAACAAAGACTTAGACTTTGTTAAGTTACTTATACATTTAAATATGTAATAAACATCCATTAAATGTAAAACATATAAACATTATGACAAAAATAATCTATTTATTCCTTTGGAAAATAAAATAAGAGTTTCAACAGTATTCAATCACTCGAAAGGTGATTTCTAGTATACAAACTCTAACACAGATTCGCCTCAGACTATTTCCCTTCTCTCTGAAGGACGATGCCAGAGATTGGTATGATAATATGGACCCCAACTCGGTTGCAACCTGGGATGCAATGGTGGAGCTTTTCTTGGAGAAATACTACCCACCCAGCGAGGTACTAAAGCGACAAGCAGAAGTCATCTCCTATGCAATGCAGCCTCAGGAGAACATTCAAGAGGCATGGAAGAGATTTAAATATCTGATGAAGAGATGCCCCAACCACGGGTTAAGCTCGGGGCAGCAAATCATAACCTTCTACAGAGGAGCAACTCCGGAGGCAGTGCACGAGTTGAATATGAGCGCAGGGGGATTACTCCTTAGGTTGGGAGACGATGAGTCTCTAAAAGTAATTGAAAGGGTAGCTTCCAACGATGAGGGATGGAAGAATGAGATAAGCAAGACCTACAGGGTAGCATCCACATCGGACATTGACAGGATGGACATGATGTCTAAGCAACTGGACTTCTTGACGGGCAAGCTAGGCTTCATGGGAACAGAGCCAACTGGGCTCGAAAGTGAAGATGTGAATTATGTGCATCAAGGCGGCAACAACAGGAATTTCAACAACTACCGCCAGAATCAAGGGGGTGGTAACTTCAAAAACTTTGGGAACATGGCACATCCCAACTTGTCCTATGGGAATCCTAACAACGCCCTGCAGCCACCACCGGGATTCCAAGTGTCGAATGGTCAAGTCATTGAGACGAAGAAGAATGAGCTTGGAGATGTCTTGATGGAGTTTATGAAGCAAACAGGGGAGTGTATGGCCAACTCCGATAAGAGGCTGAAACAGGTAGAGACAGAGGTGCAAGACTTAAGCATCCACATGAAGAGTCTTGACAATCAAATGAGTCAGATAGCTCAATCTGTGAGCAAATTACATACTTCCGGCCAATTTCCAGGGCAACCAATTGTGAACCCCAAAGATTGTAAGGCGATTCATCTTAGGAGTGGCAGAAACTATGAGGGTCCTTCTATGCTAGAGACCGCAGTTAAAAAAGAAGTGGAAGCTAAGGAAGTGCCGGAAGAAGAGAAAGAAGAAGAGGAGATAGAGGCGGAGTCACCTAATATGCCATCCGAGGTTCAACCCGAGGCAATTGTTCTACCCAAGCCAAAGGAAGTTAAAATTCCTTTCCCTCAAGTGGCGCAAAAGAAGAAGTTAGATGAAAAGTTTGTGAAATTTCTTGAGATCTTCAAGAGGGTACACCTCAACATACCTCTCATTGAGGCTCTCCAACAAATGCCCGGCTACCCCAAGTTCTTGAAAGAGATTATGTCCAAGAAGAAGAAGTTGGTTGATTATGAAACCGTGAGCTTGACCGAGAATTGTAGTGCAATCATCCAACAAAAGATGCCGGCAAAGATGAAGGATCCGGGGAGCTTCAACATCTCTTGTGTGATCGGGAATGATAGGCAAACTAAGGCCTTGTGTGATTTGGGGGCAAGCATAAATCTCATGACCCTAAGCTTCTTCCGGAAGTTGAAATTTGGTGTCTTGAAGCCGACTACCATCACCCTTCAAATGGCGGATAAATCCGTCAAGTTCCCCAATGGAGTCCTCGAGAATGTCTAAGTGAGGGTGAATGATTTTATCTTCCCCGTGGACTTTGTTGTTTTGGACATGAAGCAGGATCCAAATGTTCCTCTCATCCTTGGAAGACCATTCCTTGCAACCGGGAAAGCTTTAATTGATGTCACTAAGGGAGAACTCACCCTTAGGCATGGAAATAAGACGGTCATCCTCTCTATGTTGGACAAGATCAAACGCCACGAGATAGAGGAATCAAAGATGGTGGAGGTAGAAGAATGCAAGGTGATGAATGTTGCATATGAGAAAGCTAAGGAGGATGAAGATGCGAAGCCCACTTGGTGGAAGAAACGGCTATACAAGCTCTATTTGGCCGCTAAAGCAAAGACGGGCCCCGATGATATTATTCGTGTGAGGTTGGAAAACAAGTAGATGAAGCTTTAAAGACGTCGAGCATACGACGATAAAAAGTTGCGCTATATGGGAGGCAACCCATAGTAGGTAACTTCTAGATTGTTTCCGTTTTAGTTTGTCTATCATATAGTTCTCACTTCTCCACCAACTTTTTAAACTTATTCTATGCATAGCCTTGAATAAGTTTGGGGGGATGATATGGTGGATAGTGAGCCTTATGAGATGCTTTGTTGTTTTATTTTTGTTTTAGAATGTTTAGTAGTCTTTTGTTGCTTTTATTTATGTTTTAGGGTAGATTTGTTTTGCTTTAAACCTCCGTGAGTTGTTTTGGTTTTTGGTTGTTGTGGAATTGAATTTGAACTTGTTTGAATTCTGGTTTCTTGGGGTAAAGACTAGTTGTTAATGATAAAAACTTCATCCATCTTTTAAGCTATCATGGTCTTTGACTTAAGAGTTTGAGTAATAGGTGCATAAGTAACGAATTGCTT
This sequence comes from Salvia hispanica, assembly GCF_029641045.1. Lineage (NCBI taxonomy): Eukaryota > Viridiplantae > Streptophyta > Magnoliopsida > Lamiales > Lamiaceae > Salvia > Salvia hispanica. The sequence continues at coordinate 26,161,296 of NC_142693.1, read as the reverse complement.
GTTTGTCTTGATTCATGCTATTACCCGAGTGAGATTTGAGCCAAACATTCATTTCAGTGTAATTTATCATTTACTTGTTGTTGTTCTAGAACTTGCTCCCGATCATATTAAGTCTACATAGTGAATGTGAGTTTAGGAGAATGGCATAGTTAAATTATTAATAAACAATTTATTAAATAATATTAAAGTCCCATCACTTTCTCATGTCACAATTTATGAATGATAACACCACAAGTGGGAAGACTTCACCAAGTCTTCGGCAATGAATGTCCTCACAAGTCATGACTACGATTGTGGTACTCAATTTTGAATATTATTCCCACTTTCACATTGTTGGCTTGTTTAATTTTAATATTTGGTTATATTTTAAACCCCAAGTGATTTATATATACATACATAACTAAATAAGGTTGCATTAGGTGAGACAATATCCATGTACCAAAATCAAGACTAAATCTCAGTTTGTTGAAGATGGAAGGCTAGGATTATTTCATTAATAATTTAAGGTAAATAAATTTACTATAACTTTTTTTTCAAAAGCGAATCAAGGCTACCAACATAGAAAAAGGATAACACACGTTTGGTGTCCATATAGAGAGGTATCTTAAATCTTGTCTTGGTTCACTATTAACACTTTGAAAATCAAGCCTAATGGATAGATCTTCCCATCTCTACCTTCTTATTACATCACTCTTACTTCTTGAATGGCTGATTGATTATAGCTCAGCCAAATCAGATATCAATACTGATCGTTCTTCACTTCTTGCCTTCAAATCTCAAATATCTTTTGATCCCCATAATATATTGACCAAAAATTGGAGCTCTGGAAGCAATATCTGTAGTTGGATCGGAGTTACTTGTGATTCTCGCTATCACAGGGTGACTCAGTTGAATATATCTTCCATGGGCCTTGCCGGAACCATCCCACCTGAAATCGAAAATATTTCTTTTCTTGTTTCTTTAGATTTGAGCGAGAACTCTTTTCGTGGTCCTATTCCTTCATCTATTTTCAACATGTCAAGTTTAGAAGTTTTGAAATTGAGGAATAATAGTTTGTCTAGTAGCCTACCAATTGATATGTGCAAAGACAATCTTCATAGGCTCAAGAGACTTCATATTTCTTACAACAAGTTGTTTGGGGAAATACCATCGAGTTTGGAGCAGTGTTCACAACTTGAGTATGTTTCTTTAACAAGCAACAATTTTAGTGGACACGTGCCAACACAAATTGGGAACTTGACATTGCTTCAAGAGTTATATTTGAGTTCCAACAATTTAATTGGTAAGATCTTATCTTCATGATCTCAAGACTTCTATATTACATATGTACAAACTCATATAATTGGATATTTGTTTGGTGTAATTTACTCGCAGGTAATATTCCAAAAGAGATCGGTGCTCTTACTAATTTAGGAGGTTTGGATCTGAGCATCAACAACTTTATCGGACACGTGCCAAGGGAAATTGCGAACTTGACAATGCTTCAATTGTTGGATCTTAGTACCAACAAGTTGAGCGGTAAGATTTTATCTCATGCTCTTATTTTACCAGTTAAAAATTTATCTAGTCTACTTATATTCTACATATAATTTTTTTCTTTTTGAAATTATATTTATAGCCGGACAATTATATATGATTGCATTTTAATTTCCAATAACTTTACAAATTGGCGGGTAATATTCCAAAAGAGATTGGTTATCTTAAAAACTTACTAGGTTTGCGCATGAGTTTCAATGAGTTTTCAGGCCCTATACCTGCAACTATTTACACCGTGACTTCCTTGGTGTATTTTAACTTTGCATCGAATGAATTGAATGGATCGCTATCAAGAGATATTGGAAACATGACATCCCTTCGCAGAATAGGCCTCGAAGGAAATAATCTAACTGGTATGAGCAAATCACTTGTTGATGCTTAATTTGAGCTAAGTTTATGATTTCTATCATAATCCTATAGGTGAAATTCCGAAAGAGATCGGCCATCTTACTAATTTCGAGCGATTAAGCATGTGTTGCAACAACATTAGTGGTTCAGTGCCAAGAGAACTTGGGAATTTGACAGCCATGGTTGGTATATATCTTCACAATAATGCTTTAAGTGGTACGATTTCAACCTTTTATTTCTACTTTATTGTCACACTTTATTGCTACATGAATGCTTCATGAAAAAAAGTGTTTTGCAGGTCCAATACCAAAAGAGTTGGGTCGTCTTGAAAATTTATGGGAGCTCCAATTGAATCAAAACTTTCTAATCAGTGGATCAATACCTAAGGAAATGGGGAACATGACATCCCTTTCTTATTTATATCTTTACAGTAATAAATTAAGCGGTATGATATTTTCTCTTTCCTAAATTATAGTATAACATGTTTTAATAATATAATTCAAAAATATATACTTTATAATCTCACAGGTGAAATTCCAAAAGAAATATTTCTTCTCAATAAATTATTGTATTTGAACATCGGAAGCAATCGACTTTGTGGATCACTGCCGAGAGAAATTGGTAACACAACCTTTCAAGATATGTGGCTTCACGAAAATAATCTAAGCGGTATGATATGCTTTCCTATCTCAGTTGCTCTTTCATAAAATAATGCAAGAAATGTGGAAATAATAGTCATTTTGGATTAAACTATGCTTACTCAAAGTGACAAATATATATTGATCACCTAAGTCACCTTTGGAGCCGTTTAGTTGTTATACTCATTATTATATGATTGTTCATCTAGAATTAAGTTGCGATATTCGATATCATGAACCAAACATATTAAATTATGAGATATAATCTTTAAAATTGGACAGACCTTTGTGGATTAATCAAGACTGAATGCTGCATTATTTTCAATTTCATCCTTTATTACGATTTTAACAAACGTAGATTTACATATTTCTCAAAACTGAAACTTAACAAACATAGTAAACTTACAGGTCCAATACCATCCACCTTTGTGAATGAATCAAGGCTGGTTAATTTTGCACTACATTCCAACAACTTAAGTGGAAAGATTCCACCATCCATTTGCAACTTGAGATCCCTCAAAATCCTCTATTTATCAAACAATAGTTTGGAAGGAGTAATCCCAGATTGTCTTGGAAACTTGAGCACATCTATAGTACTCCTCCATTTAAATGCTAATAAACTTAGTGGTCTCATCCCATCAACATTTACAAAGGGTTGCAGTCTTCAGTCGTTCAATCTGAATGGAAACAGATTGGAAGGAACACTACCTCAAACCCTGGTCAATTGCCACGGTCTGTGGGGCATCGACATTGGTGATAATGAAATACGAGGTACATTTCCCTTTTGGATGGAAACATTCCCTCAACTTCGCATCCTCGTGTTAAGGTCAAATAAGTTCAATGGTACAATGTTGGAGGCTGCAAACTCAAACACTGAGCAGCCGTTTCCAAAGTTGCAAATCTTGGATGTTTCACATAATGCATTTGTTGGTACGCTACCTGATAGATATTTTAAGAACTTTAAAGGTATGATAGATGCCAATGAAAAGCATACCGATGAAGAAAATGTCTTTCTAAGATATATAGTGTTGACGCTCACTTTGAAAGGAATGGATCAGTTATTGAAGCGCCTATTGGATACCTTTACAAGTGTTGACTTATCCTCCAACAAATTCTCTGGGAGCATTCCACCTTCTGTAGGGGACCTTATGTCTCTTAGATACTTGAATTTGTCTCACAATATCCTCACTGGACATATACCCTTGTCACTTGGAAACATGAGTGTGCTTGAGTCGTTGGACTTGTCTTCAAACAAACTGGATGGAAAAATTCCGAATGTGTTGGTAAGGTTGACATTTCTTTCAAAGTTAAACCTTTCAATGAATAATCTTGAGGGAAAAATACCACTGTATAGTCAATTTTCAACATTTGAGAATGCATCGTATATGGGGAATATAGGATTGTGTGGATTTCCGTTGACAAAAAAATGTGATGAAAAATCAACGATTCCTCAATTAGATGGTGGTGATGATGAGTCTGGATTTTTAGATGAATTTATAGATGGATTTGGTTGGAGAAGTGTGGTGGTAGGGTATGCATATGGATTTGTAATTGGAATTGGAAGTGGTTACATGATTATAAGATATGGAAAGCCAAGATGGTTGGTCGAATTCTTGTTTGGCGTTGGATATAATCGAAGAGACGAAATGGAGGAGGAACAACCCCAACAAGAAGGTGATTCTGGGCGAATATTTTGGTTTACTTGAGCTTGATTTGGAGCACTAGCATGGATTTGCTATGTTCCAGTGGGAGCTTGATTAGTTGTCAATTTTTTTCGTATTTTTTATGTGCTAAGACAACTTTGCTTGTTGTTCGTGAATAAGTTTTTCCTTTTGTCATTCTTTCTTCTTCTTTTTTTTTTTTTTTGTTTCCATAGTTGTAAATTGGATGATACGATTATTATTGTAATAGTATTTCCTAATGACGGAATTCAAGGATTATAGAGAAGAAAAATAAACAATAAAGACGAGGGAAGAGAGATTTAAGAGAAAGTGTTTGGAAAATAATTTCATTCTTTATTTATTACTATTATTAAAAATTCTACAGATATTTATAATAAGTAAGGATATAATAAGATGTGATAACAGAAATAGCTACGAAAAGAAATAATGAATATTTTGTAAATAAATCTTTTTATTTGAAAAAGAGAGAAAATTTAAATTTAGTAGGTACAATATTTTCTGAATATCGCATGAACAGTTTTTTCAGAGTTGGTGCTTGCCCTTGGGGAAATCATGGCTTTTTTTCGTATAGCAAAAAAAGAAAATTCAATTTATATAGATATAAACTATAAAAATTATAGTGATTTTTTACTATTATACCCCTATGCAACATTAATTATTTTTGAAATTTATTTTGTTAAACATTTTTCAAAAAGTTTATAAACTCTCAAATATTTTTAAAATCTCAGCTAAACACCATCTATTTAAAGTATTTTTCTCTTTTTTATAATAAATGAGAGAACTAGTCTCCTTTATAGAAGAAGACTCAATTGGGCCCATTAAGTCAAACGATTTGTATACATAATTGATGGCTATTTTAATTTTTTTCCACAATTTTCCGCAGCTACTTCACGCAAGAGAAATTAATGCAGTTTTTTGCCACGAAATTCCTGGCCTCAGTTCAATTGATAGAGAAAATAAATACATTATAATTATTTCTTCCATTAAAATTACTACTTTGCTCATACTCTATATAATTACAATTACAAATGTAGTGTGCTTGTATTGGCCTTCAAGCTATATTAGTGCTAAATCCTGATTGGTCGCAAAATTTGAAAAAGTTATAGTTCAGTAATTTGCAAAAAAGAGGAGAGTCTAAGAATTTAAAAACAAATCTCTCTCTAATTTACAAAAATAAAAATAAAAAAATACACTTATTATAGAAATTTGAATGCCCACCCCTAATCTAAGCAAATAGACCAGCCCAATCCCAAAATAAGTCTGCCAAACTTTGTTATGGTTTATTATTCACACCGATAACTAAAGAAACTAGTGCTTTTTAAAAAAATAAAATAACTAGTGCTCTCTTGTTTAATATTGTAAGCCATGGGAATTTAATTTCAATAAACGGTATCTTCAATTTTATTTTATAGTTACACGAGTTAACAGTTTTCACAGTATTCCACAGCTACTTTGACTTGACTTATGAAGCGTTATATAGTACCCCCTTCGTCCCAAGAAAGATGATCCCTTTTTTGGATGGCACGGAATTTTATGCAACTTTATTTTGTGTGTTGAGAGGGCTTGGATCTCTTGCTGTGAAGGAATCAAGCAGGGGATGCTGTTATCCACAACATCATTTTTTAAACATAAAATATACTAACACTTAATAAAAAAACAAACATTTTAAAAAATTGAAATGTGAGAAACAGCATTACAGCATTCCCTGTTGTAAAAAAATAAATATTTTAAAAATAGATAAAATAAGAAATAGGAAGAGAAAGTATGAGATAGGAAAATTTTCATTTTTATAAATAAGACTAGTTTTGTTGACCGAGGGAGTATATCATCACTTATCATTTGTTGCTATGTTACTATATTACGATGTTGATTGCACCGCGTTGAATATAACGTCGTTTCGAATGACGTATGATAGTTCGACATAATTAAGCTATCAAGCTATATTATATTATCGCCTAAATCTTTATTAGTTGTAAAATCAGAAAAAATTAATAGTACAATAATTTATGAAAGATTTTAAAGTCTAAGTTGACTTGAAGTCTTTTATCAACCATTAATATGATATACTGATATCACAGATATATGAGGCTATCAACCGTTAATCACATCACATGCCTGACAATGTCACTATCGTGTTGAATTTGATATACGTAGTATCATTTTAATAAGGTGAAACTGTGAATAAATTAATTTTACGAATTTTTTCAAATTTAGTACTATGGAATTTCAATTTCGGCGCATACGGTGTTTATTTTTTTTACTTGAATTTATAATAATAGTTAAAGGTTAAAAGCACAAAATCCGGTTAAGTTCTTCTTCTTTTATTGAATTACACGCTTATACCGTTGGAATATTAAAATATAAACTTCATTTTGTAAATATCTAGATATTATACAAATATCTAGATATTATGTAGGAGGGGTCATGTTCTAATGCTTATAACACTCTAATCCAAAATCAAGACTAAACCTCCACCTTTAGATTTTAAAATGAGTGGATGAGATTAAATCTTGCGAAACTCAATAAATAGTAGACAAAATATCAACAAAAGGGTAATATCATCATTATGTTATCATATAATAATTTTCGTGAATGTTTTTTTATATCAACATAGTGTATTACAAATATCAACAATATGACATAAGAATATAACACTAGTACAAGAAAATATCAACACATATTTATTGAGATTTTTACATGTTTTTATTGAGAATTTTTAATGTATTTGTTGATAAAAATCTGGTTATCAACATTTACGAAAACTAAAATAAAAAATATCTAATTTCATCATCCGAACGTCGTCGGAACATATGTAATTGAGATCTCGTTGGAATCCTTATAAAATTATCTTTAATTTGATATATTTTTTGCGAAAAAATAATTTAAATCGAGAGAGATACGTAAATTTAAAATTTTAAGATGATTTTAATGAGATGGAATTGACATTAATACCCTCTAATTTTATTTATTAATTTTCTTAATTAAAAATATAATCTATGTGACATTATTTCAACCCCTAGATTTTCTAATCTAATAGCTAAGATTTAGTGTTAATTTGGAATTGCTAATTAATTAGCAATTGATCACTCCCCTATGCAGGAATATTAAAATATAAACTTGATTTCGGTGCATACGATATTTTGCCAATGACTACTTGACTTATACGAAGTCTTCATTTAAGATAGTAGGAGTATTATTTATAGGTATGTATTCATATCTATATGGTAAATATTATTCAAAATCAAAACACTTGTAGTTCATTAAATTTTGTGATCTAATGATTATATTAACGTCACGTGTCATCTAATAATGTAGATTATTAGTCTAGTAATGTAACTTAGATAATGATGTAGTACTATGTTAGTAAATAATGCAGTATTTTAGGATAATAACGTAGATTATTAGTCTAATAATGTAGTTTGGCTAATAATGTAGCATCTTAGTCTAATAATATAGCTTATCACAACCATGAAATCCAAGGATCCAAGGACTGTGATTTGTGCTATGTTTGATACTAAAGAGTTGTGAGGACCCTATTACACCCATTTATTTGTATCACAGATAAGTCGCTATTAATCATTACTAGTGTTAGCCCACGCGCTATGCGCGACACATAATATTTTTGTTCTAATTACATTGTGAATAAACTAAATAAAATAAAAATAAAATCTTTACATAAGATTAAAAAATATATATATTTATATTATATAATATATTAAATAATTATACATATAAAATTAAATAAATTCTAAATTAAACCAACATGAAAATATTTGTTAATTACGACACTTATAGGTCTCCATATTGAAGAAAAATATCATCGTTACAACAGATATACTTCAATGCTATAATAATAATAAATTGGTATAAAATATTTAATACACAACTAAAACGTATAATGAGGACAGTGATATCATCATAAAAAGATAAAATGATGTACAAATTTAAAAAACACACACATATAAACATTAGAACAATAAAACAATAGATCATAAGAATGTAAAAAACTTATATGTAAATAACCTTCATTGTACAATAATAAGAATAGCAAAATAAAGAACAAATATAAAATAAAACACAAACTCCAATATCCCGCTGACTCTTGCCCAACCTTATTTTCCTTCTTAATCTCCAAATTAATGATTGATGTGCGCGAAAACAAATGTGATAGTTTATGATCTTCGTCTTCTTTGCTTCCTTTCATCATTTCGTTGGTTTAGGTGCTTTCTTTGTATGAAAACTATGGAGTAACGAAGTTGGCGACAAATATGTAAAGTTGTAGCTTCAAAATAATATAGATAGTCATAAATTTATGCAATTTCTATATTTGTGAAAAAAGAACTATTATAGCATGGACGAAAAAATTAAAAGAAACCAAAAAAAATAAAACAATCTAACTAAGAAAAACTTAAATATGAACTAACATTACCGAACCAAAATAATATTACATAAATGTACTACTATAGGTAAAGAGTAATAACTATACCGAGAAAAATTCTTCCTTTTGCAGAGAATTCGTGATGCAATGGGATAAGACAATGAGAAATAAATTATAACCTAGCAAATGATACATATTCAAAGAAAAAAAGTTAAAAGTATTATGTACATTCCTGGGAACCGTGTCTTGAATTCTTGTTCCCGGCATCAAAAAAATAAACAATGTATGACTTTAGTTTTAGTAAATGACTTAAAAAATAGTAATAAGCTAAGCAACGATATGCATACCATCCGATCGTGGAACACACACTCCAAGGAGATTACATTGGTTTGTCTAGGTTTAATGAATTTATAAACGTGCACGCATCGCTCTAAAATTACTGACTGTAAATCGTTAAAGAAATTCCATTATGTGAACAAATTTTTATTTTAGCGGAATGTTGTGATGAAGTGAAGAGAGAAATTGAAAAATGAAATAGCATCTTGCAATTGATACATATTTATAGATATAAATATTGAAAAAGAATCATAAATGTGACTGTTACAAATTAATAATTTGCATGATCACATTCATTTTTGTTTGTTTCTTACTTATGAAGAGCTATAGTGATGATTGATAAACGTAATCTAAGTTTATGGAATAAGAAGCGTTTTATTTTTATATATTAAAGTCCACAAGACCTAGCATTTAATTAGTTGACCTATCAATTTAATAACTCTAAAATTTATATAGGTTCATTAATCAATTAATAATTCTTAATTATAAAGAATAAATTAACGGCTGCACTTAAGATGTAATTGCCGTATATGATTTTATCATTGCGTATATAGTGAATTAGTTATTTCATAAATATTCAAATTAATTCCATAATTTATAAATATGCTAGAATGAGGACAAAATTTATAAGTGTTTCAAAAGAAGGTCAAAACTCGCTTTTTATATATATATAGATATGATATGCATAACAGATATACGTATCTATCAATCATTAATAAAATAAGTGGTAATTCTATGCCGTCTAACACTACACATTACTACTTTTAAAATAAGGCCTAATTTTATGGGAATTCATTTTCCTAGCAGAAATTATGTTTTAACAGATAAATTTTTACAAATAACCTTCGTTTTTAACAAATATGCCCCTACAAGAAAAATTGAGTGTAATAATACATTTACATGTAACAAAATATATTTATACTGATTACTTGATATTACGGAGTACTAGCTAGTTGGCAAGTTGGTTGTCAAGAAGGACCATGGATCTGTGATGCTTGGGACCTACATATGTTCGAGCTAAAATTTATTTTTCGTAATTATGCCCTCTCTTGTGTAGTATTCCATCCGTCCCACATTTGGAGTCACTTATTTTTATGGCTCGGGTTTTAAAAAAGAGTTGAAGTGTGTAATAAATGAAGTGAGATGGTGGAGTGTGAAAGAAATGAAGTGAGATGATAGAGTTGGTTGAAGGTGGGTCCCTTTTAACTTTTGATTTTTGTTTTGGTTTATTTTAATGTAAATAATGGCATTTTGATGTAATTTTGATACAGAATGGGATAAAATTGTATGACCAAATATGGAAAATTCTAAAAGTGACTCTTAAACTGTGACGGACTTTTATGGCAAAAAGTGACTCTTAATCTGAGATGGAGGGAGTAAAAAGTATAGAAGCGCCGTAGGACGAATGTTAATATTAGAGGCACCGCTTTAATTAAAAATTTGTTTTGCCAAGCATTTTTCAATAGTTTATAAATTGTTTATATTTTAGTAAGTTTAACTGAATAATTTCTTCACAGATGAATAAATGTATAGCATACAAAAAGACCAAGTCCTCTTTATATTCTAAAAAGACATAATTGGCCCTCTGCCTAATTCAACATATATTCGGACGTCCCTATAATTGAGGGCCATTTTTTCCACAGCCTTGCGAATGTGTTACGATCCATTCGCAAATTGGCAATGCAAGCCGCATCAGTCCAGTGTACCAGACGATCCAAGTTCTTCAATTGTATTGGCATCTTTCGGATCACACTGCGCCGACGTGCACGCTCCACAACCCGACGCCTTTGCCAAGTAGAACCAGCGCACATGTATTCATGTATAATGGCAGTGGTTTCTACGCGATATATAACCATAATGTCCTCCAACAACATGCTTAGATTCATATAATTTGTAGTGAAGGTTGTCATCTTCACTACACAACCAGATTCAGCGGAGTATGTAAAGTTAAATGAACACATGATAAACATCGATGTCTCAAGTAAACATACTAACGAAAGGCGATGCATACCAACAGCATATAATAAAAAAAATTTAACAAACACATGTATAAAAATAAATGAAACTCGCCAGTAGATAAAAAACACACCGAATACAATATAGCTGTTTGTCGACCCTGCTATCGCTGCAATCTAGTTGTAGTGTACAAGTTTTCCGATCCAACCTGTCAGATTCATAAACAAACACGCCGGAGCGTCAGAAAATGGATTACAAGTCTTCAATTGAAGAAGGAGGGTGACCGAATATAGGCTCACCGGCGAACCTACCACTTTGTATCACACAATCGACAGTGCACGCCGTATGACTATGTCGCCTTTCAACAATTCCAGATTTTGATAGTTCGGCCACAAAGTCTGGTGTAATTTGTATACTGATTTAAATTGGGGAAATTAGGGTTCTCCCAATTTTGTAGTGTGAGGAAATATCAGAATGGGTTGGGGAACCGATTTTGTTATGTTTTCGAGATGTCAATGGGCAAAATAGTAAATGGAACTCTATTTCTAGGCACAATCTTCAAAGCAGAATTGAAAAACCACGTTCTGAAAGAGATTTGATTTAAGGGTAATACTTAGCCCAACAGTGCGGGCCGTCTATTTCTGAGCGGGCTCTCCGGAAATAACCATTGAAACATGAACATCATTTAAGCCCAAGAATTGACCCTATTTCTCACCATAACTAGGAACTTAAACACCCCCTAATGCTGTTTTTCGGCATACAATTCATGACCACTTTTTTTTCTAGTGCAATTTATTTACTTTACATTTCACAAAATATATTTCATTTATACTAAAATAATAGTCTTATTTCATTATTTTAGTCCAATCTCATAAAAATAACCAATTTCTATTTTTAGAAATTTTTTTACCAAACAAAATACTACTACTACTAATGATGTTGAAAGATGATGCTCCTACTTTGTTTTATTCCTATTCATTTTCATTCCACTTAACTTATTAACTATTTTTTTCTTTCTCTTCGAGGTTAAATAATACTCCATGCTACAACAATAATGAGACGGAAGGAGTGTTTTTGTTAAAAGATAAAAGTATATTCTCTACGTCTCCCAAGAATATGCACCTTGGGTTCAATACTGATTATAATGCAAAATTGGTAAAGTAAGAGAGAAGTATAGAGAAAAGTAATTAAAGTATTGTTAGTGGAGAATGATTCTCACCTCGTTAGAGAGAAGAGTTTTCAAAATTGGCAAATGCATATTCTCGTGGGACGGAACAAAAAAGAAAGAGTGCATATTTTTATGGGACTGATGGAGTATTACTTAATTTTTCTCATTATATATTCCTCGAATTAAATAGCTCATTGTTACCTACTTTAATGTTTTCCCTGTAACTCATCCAAATTCAGATCTCCTTGTGTAAATAATCAATATTTGTAATTAAAATAAACTATTGGTCTAAATCGTCAACATTCATTAACGTTGATTTATTCAGCATAGTGGTAGGCACAACTCGTCTACGCACCACACATTACTACTTTGAGCAAGTATACCGACATATGCATTTATCATTCATTAATTGATTACGTATACAATTTAAATTGTACATGAGGACTTGTTTCAGTCTGTAACAAGTGTACTTCCCATTTGTTAAAAACCCTCTCCCATCCACAAAATAAACACACGCACACACACTTCTCATTTGTTCAAGCGTAATGGATAGATATTCATATTCCCATCTCTCCTTCTTTATAACATCATTCTTATTACTTCAATGGTTGATTGATTATAGTTCAGCCAACTCAGATCGTTCTTCACTTACTGCCTTCAAATCTCAAATCTCTTCCGATCCCTATAATACACTGACAAAAAACTGGAGCAGGGAGAGCAGTATTTGTAGTTGGATCGGAGTTACTTGTGATTCTCGGTATCACAGGGTGACTCAATTGAATATATCATCCATGGGTCTTGTAGGAATCATTCCACCTGAAATCGGAAATCTTTCTTTTCTCATTTCTTTAGATATGAGCAACAACTCTTTTCAAGGTCCCATTCCCTCATCTATTTTCAATATGTCAAGTTTAAAAGTTTTGAATTTAAGGAATAATAGTTTGTCTAGTAGTCTACCTCTTGATATCTGCAAACACAACGGGCATAGACTGAAGTATCTTCGTATTTCTTACAACGAGTTGTATGGGAAAATACCATCGAGTTTGGAGCAGTGTTCGAAGCTTGAGTATCTTTCTTTGGCAAGAAACAAATTCAGTGGGAACGTGCCAATAAAAAAATTGGGAACTTGACATTGCTTCAACAACTATTCTAAGGTTCCAACAATTTAAGAGGTAAGATATGATGTGTATGATCTCACATATTAGATATTGGTTTGATGCAATTTATTCACAGGTAATATTCCAAGAGAAATCGGTGCTCTTACTAATTTACAAATGTTGGACCTTCGTAACAACCACTTTAATGGACAAGTGCCTGCACAAATTGGGAACTTGACATTGCTTCAAGAATTATACCTAATTACCAACAATTTAACCTGTAATATCTTATATTCCTGATTTTAATAATTTCAGATCTTTGTTCTTGGGCGTTGATTGGTCTACAAATGATTATTCTTGTATTTTATTCATTCATTTCTATGCTTTACGTTTGAAAATATATTTACTTTAATTTTTAAAATTAGTAAGAACTTTGGGGACGGCATATATATGTTCTAATGCTGATTAGTGCAGTATGAGAGAAAAAGATAATAATAATTGAAGTATTGTTACTGAATAGAGAGACATATATTAGACATATATTAGACATATATATCTTAATTGGCTTGGATGCTAAGTACATCTGGGCCCGGTTTACATGGTTTTTCGCCAATGACCAATTACATATTTGACAATTGCATTAAATATTTTTTTTTATAATTTCATATTACTTTATTTTGTAAGAACCAATTTCATATTGTATATCCTAGCTAATATAGGTTAATTAGATGTTTATTTGATGTTAATGACTCACAGGTACGTAATATTCCAAAGGATATGGGGAAGTTGATAGTGCTTCAATTGTTATACCTTAGTCAAAACAAGTTCAGTGGTAAAATCTTATCCCATGCCCTATTTTTACTAATTAAGGTCACATGTCAATTGTCATTGTTACATGATAACTAAATTGAACTCTCCAATTTAAAATTGTTACAGGTTCTATAGCAAAGGAAATTGGGAACATGACATCCTTGTTCTACTTAGCGCTTGACATTAATGTTATAAGCGGTACGATATGTTCTCAAATTTTCTTATTTGAATGAATTATCTCATCTCACTTTTTATTATTTTGAGTAGTTAGATCTTCTACTAACTCATAAAACTCATAATTACTCACACTTTGTTAACCTTTTTCATTTATTTTTATTCATAAAGTCAAACAATTTCTTAAAACTCGCACCTGTCAAATATGAAACATCTATTGAAGATCGAGGAGTAGTTATTTTGCTTTATCATTTTGATGGTGCATGCATGCGGAGTGTAACACATGTTGCATGCCACTCAGATTTAATATCCAACTGATTCAAGTTACTTGAGTCTTATTCTATTTTGAGTTGTTTCAAGTTGCTTAAGTCATTTCCATTTACGGCTAAAAACAAAACATCTAATTTCACATAGTACAATATTATGTCTTATACTTTACTCTCTTCTTTCTCTTTATTATCTTCAGTATTGTTTTATCTTCATGTAACCTATTAAACACAATTTTCTTAAATTCCGAGTAAAAAACGTCTCAGGTAACATGGGATGCAGGTTGTATAATTTTGTAATGTTTGTATATTTACTAACACGTGTCGATCATCCGTATATAAAACAGGAAATGTTACATAATCTGTATTTTAAGTTATTTGTTAACTATTAGTATATATTGCAATCAGAGCATATCATTATTCCAATTGGTTTGTCACAATTTCATATTTGTACAGGTCATATTCCAAAAGAAATTGGTAACATTACGCCTCTTCGCCAGCTATGGCTGTACAACAATAATTTAAGTGGTATGATTTCATGCCTCTTTATATATTATTGGTTACAAAGTTACATTAATTAGATATTATGAGTTGCTATGTTCAAAATTTGTACGGCCACGTAATATTCCAAAAGAAATCGGTCGTCTCAATAGTTTGGAGACATTGAATATCGCATCCAACAAAGTTAGTGGGCCATTGCCTAGGGAAATTGGCAACCTAACACACACCAGTCAGTTGTGGCTTTTCGACAATAATATAAATGGTATCGTCTCTCTTTCTCTTTGTATATATCATATATGTCTCTCTACTATATGACGCCATTCTTGATGATCCCGGTTCAAAATCAATTTTTAGGACCAATACCTTCCACCATTGGGAATATGTCCGAGCTGATTTTTGTAGAACTCACTCAGAACAAATTAATTGGAGAGATTCCATCATCTATTTGTAACTTGAGATCGCTTTTAGTTCTCTATCTATCAAACAATCATTTGGAAGGACCAATCCCAAATTGTTTGGGAAACCTCAACAGTTCATTGGCGGTTCTTCATTTGGGTGCAAACAAAATCACTGCCCTTCAATCAACATTTGAAAAGGGATGCAGTCTTCAATCCCTATTCTGGCCATTAAATTGGAAGGAATACCTCACTCCCTAATCAACTGTGAAAGTATGAGAGGCATTCATCTTGGTGACAATGAAATACGAGGTACATTTCCCTTCTGGATGGAAACACTCCCTCAGCTTCGCGTCCTCGTGTTGAGGTCTAACAAGTTGAATGGTAATATATTGGTGACTTCAACGACTGAGCATCCGTTTCCAAAGTTGCAAGTCTTTGATATATCAAGAAATGCATTCGTTGGCTCGCTGCCCGATAGATATTTCAAAAATTTTGGAGTCATGATAGATGCCAAGGAAAATATGACACGCGATGCGAATGATGTCTTCCTACGGTTTTTCGACTTCAATTTCACTTTGAAAGGTTTGGATCAGACATGGAAGAGATTGTTGGATACCTTCACGATAATTGACTTATCTTCCAATAACTTTTCCGGGAATATTCCAGTTTCCATAGGAAATCTTAGTTCCCTGAGATACTTGAATTTGTCCCGCAATAGTCTCACGGGACAGATTCCTGTGTCTCTTGGAAAAATAAGTCTACTTGAATCATTGGACTTGTCATGGAACATATTGGGTGGGAAAATTCCAAGTGAATTGATTGAGTTGACATTTCTTTCAAAATTAAACCTTTCTATGAATAATCTTGTGGGCAGTATACCATTATCTAAGCAGTTTTCTATATTTCAGAATGATTCATAAATAGGAAACTTGGGATTGTGTGGAGTTCCGTTGATGAAACAGTGTGAAATAACTGATGGAAAACCAATTCCTCCAGAAGATAATGATGATGAAGAGTCTGGATTTATAGATGGATTTGGTTGGCGAAGTGTGGTGATGGGGTATGGACGTGGATTTATTATTGGAGTTGGAATTGGTTACATGATTATAAGAAGCGGAAGGCCAAGATGGTTAGTGGACTTCTTTTTTGGGGTTGGATATTATATATAGTAATAATTAGATGAAGAGAGAAATGGAGCAAAAGGAACCCCAAGGAGAAGGTGATTCAAGACAATCATTGTGGTTTTCTTAGAGTTTGATTTTGCATGTTGTGACTTGTGATCAATTGATGTGTAATGTTTTACAAATAATGAACTTTGAAAAATTGCAATATTGTATTTCTATGTTGGGTTATTGTGGTTTATTCTGAAAGCTTAACGTGGCTGCGGTGTATTCTGAAAATTTGACATTGTGGTTTATTTTGAAATCTTATATTACCTCCGTCTTTTAAAAATAGCATTATCTCATACTGTTACTACACATTCAGCTAACTGTCACATGCTAGTTTGATTTAATAAAGATTTGTTGTGTGTAGCACATAGTGACATGTGTTGTTATATGCAAATAATTTACGAGGTGAATCTTGCTTTCTTTGTGTCATATATATTAATGCACATGAAAATGAAGGAAATAAAGAAAATGAGGAGTCTTGATTTGCATTTATCAAAATTTATTTAATTAAGTTAATAAACAATGAAAAATGAAACATAATAAAAAGTGAAGAGTCATGAGATTTATTAAAATCTACTATTTAATTGAGTTAATAAACAATGGAAAATAAAACATCATGAAAAGTTCAGAGTCATTTGTGTGTTTTGAAATGCGTTTTGAGATGAGACTATAAATAGTGAAGTATATAAAAAGAAGACCAAGTCTTCTTTATATTATAAAAAGATATAATTGGACTGCTTAATTCAAAATATATTCATACTTCTCTATAACTGAGGGCTATTATTCCACAGGATCACAACTACTTTACGAGGGAGAAATTAATGCAGTTTTTCCACAATAATAAATTCCTGACCACAACTCTATTCAAAGAGAATATTTTATTTTGAAAAAATAATTTTTTCAAGTGCATTAAGTTACTTTTAATTTTGCAAAAATTTGGAGTACTTTAAATTTTGAAAAATTTATGACTATAGACTAGTTCTTTAGGCTGAGTTCTCCTGTTTGGTGTGCATCAATATTCATTACTAAAGTTTTTACAAATTTTGGATTTTATGTTTGGGTTTATTCACAGTCGCCAACAACCATTTTTTTCAGTGTTTCGCTAATTAATTTCTCCGAAAAAAAAATAAAAGTACGGGTATTACTTTTCTCATCCTATACATAATTCCAATTGTGTCATGCAGTAGCGGACGCAGGATTCTAATACTGGGAGGTCCAAACTAACATTGACAATTGTTGTGTATTTTTAGTATTAATAACACCAAAGATAATCACGACTTGAATAGTTCACCTAACGTGAGATAAATAACTTGAAAATTAGTGCAATAAATTAAAGTATATACGATGACATTGTCAACATCGAAATAATTTAAGAATATATTTTTAAATAAAAAGTATAACAATTAAATTAAATTTACTAACGTGATATACTATAGTTATAATGTAATTACATAATTATTTTTATTGTAATGTTACAATAACAATATTTTCATAAATAAAAAAAATAAACAAAATTAATTGTATAAAATTACTAGTGTGAAAAAACAAAAATGAATTAAGTACTGGACAAATAAATTAATTATGGATAAATGATTAATTCTATTTAGCTCTCTAGCTTTGAGAAAAATCCAAAATAAAACACAACGTATACATATATGCGCAACTATTGGGATTCAAAACTCTAACCTAAGTGACATTTGGCCATCCGCTCCACCAGCTCAGCTATGGAATGACATATCAATTGTTGAATGAATATTAGATATATAGTATAACCAAAATGGGTGGGGGTTCCAAGGGTCCCCAATCCCCGTAGGTCCGCCTCTGGTGTCATGTTGATGTATATCTTCAATTGTGCGACTATTCAAAGATAGCTATACTGAATTGGACTATTAAGGGATGACGTGTTTTTCGGGTTTGGACTATTAAGGGATGACGTGTTTTTCGGGTTAGGTTGCTATCTTTTGGTTAAGATGTTTTGAACCATAAACACATCTTTCTATAATTTGAGAATTTGATTTAAAGTTATATCTCAGTATCTCTAAAGATATTATGTATCCACCCTATCCCTATGTTATGAAATGAAAACATTCCATTAATTCATGTAACAAAATTGGGATGCTGGTGTGTGATAACTATCTACAGTTTTAATCGAACTGAGCCATATAAAATGGGGCGAATGTATTTTATTCTCTAAATCTGTCACATAAATTAGGGGTAAGAAATTTTATTTGTAATACTCCCTCCGTCTCAGTTCATGGCATTAATTTATATTTTTCTATTATTATGAGAAAATGATAATATATAATTAAATTGGAGAAAAAGTAAAGTATGTGAGAGAATAATGTAGAAAATGACTTCATCTACATTATTTACTCTATTACTTTACTTTCTCTTCAATTTAATTATTTATCATCATTTTCTAAAAATAGATGCCAAAAATCAGTCAATCACTTGAGATGAGATGAGACGAAGGAAGAGTATAAAATACCGAAGTCCTTCACTTCCTCATGTCATGAATGAATTGTAGCAAGTGAAATTAATAAATTTATACAGTAAATATATAATGCATACATTAAATACTGTTTTATCACTATTTTTACGAATTTCACAAGTGAAAGGATTGAAATTTATATTTAGTAGTACATTATAAAAAATATATGTACAAAACTATTCTTCAAAATTAAACTGCAATTAAATTAAGTTGACTGGTATGTTCATCTTAATAATTTCCCTGTTTTTTTTTTTGGAAATTGATTGGCCTAGAACTGATATTTTTAACTCATATTCTAGCTATTTAATTATTTAAATTCTGTGCTTTTCCGAATATACTCTTAATTTTTCATACAAATAATCTTAACTGGAGTGAATGCTTCCCACATCCATGTTATGTATACGACTTTTTGACAATAGCAAATTAAATAGTCTGATAATTGCGTTAAATGATTTTTATTTAATTTCATATTTCGTAATTCTTTTATGAAATGATTCTATACAAACTCATGTACTTAGATGTTGATTTAATGTATGTTATTCACAAGGTAATATTCCAACAGAAATTGGAAATTTGATAATGCTTCAATACTTGGTCCTTCGTGAAAACAAGTTGACTGGTAAGTTGATATTATCTCCAATAATGTTACTACCTCCATCCCTTGAAAATGTAAGAAAAGCGTGAGAAAATTTGGAAAGCTTTAAGCTTTTCATTTTCCAAGTCTCTTGGTCTTTCATATGGTGTAATCTCCGAAATGTTTATGAGATACCTTAATGCCGAGATCTCTCATATGGTCTCTCATATCCTATAAATAGGTGTGGATTTGAGAGATGGATATATAAAAACAATCAATCATTCTCTCTTCTCTCTAAGATCTCTAGCATTCTAGTTCGCATATAGGAGCATTGCATAGCTCAGTTCTCGCCTCTAATTCAAGTTCGCCGGAGCCTACGAGTTTGAGGTGCTTCAACTCGGTAGGAGGAAAGTCGTTTCATCTTTGGGGACGTTGCGCCAATCCGTGAGCACTAGCCGGGGCGTATCTCGTCTTGCGGAGAGAGGGTTACCTCGACTCGACTTGAAGAAGACAATAGTTTGCATCTTGTTCTTTTATTGTATTTCTTTTGTTTTATTTACCTTCTAGTTTTTGGTTCTTTTGTAATAGCAAGAGTTGCCCGTGTAAAGGCTACACTATTTCCAACAATCGCAAGACGAGATAGTGTACTCTTGCTGAAATCATGTCGACCGAAGCTGGAGGAAACATAAAATTCAAAGCTGGAATGAAGCAACAAACAGACGCAATGTCGATGCGCACTGAAGTGGTTAATTTCCTGAGATCCATTCTCTTGATAATTGTGTTTATCGTTTGTCATTTGACAAGCAAGACCAGTTTTGACTTGGTAGTAATAATGCATGTGGTGTTGAATATACCGATGCACATACGGTTCAAGATAATTGTGTACTTATTGATGGAGACAATATTGTGCAAATTATTTGAACGTGTTGTTATAAACAACAAAGATCACGAGGTGGTCGCAATGGTCTCCGACGTGAACCATGGTAATAATCCAAATGAATGGTTTGTTGATACGGGTGCCACATGTCATGTGTGCTCCGAGAGAAGCGTTTTTTCTACTTACAAATCTGTTGAAGGTAGAAAGGTACGCATGGGAAACCAAGCCTCTTCTGAGGTGGTTGGTGTGGGTAACGTGTTCCTAAAATTAGGATCTGAAAAGGTTCTTACCCTTAAGGATGTGCTGCATGTCCCAGACATCCGAAATAATTTGGTGTCAGGCTCACTTCTAGTAAATCATGGATTTTCACTAGAGTTTGAGAGTGAAAAGGTTATATTAACCAAGTATGGAAAGTTCATAGGTGAAGGTCACCTAGTGAATGGGCTTTTTGAGCTGAATGTTACGGTCATTCACCGTGGAAAAGCAATAAGCAATAAGGAAGATGGCACATCTTCTTATTTGCTTGAGTGCTCTGATTTATGGCATAAAAGATTGGGACATGTAAATCTAAATGCTATAAAAAGATTAGTAAATCTTAATTTACTAAAAGTTGATGAGTTTAATTCACAAAAGAAATGTGAAGTCTGTGTTGAAGCAAAAATGACCAAGCTACCGTTCCGCTCGGTAGAACGGAGCACCAAACCTCTAGAGTTGATCCATACATATATATGTGATTTAAAATTTGTGCAAACTAGAGGTGGTAAAAAGTATTTCATCACATTCATTCATTGATGATTGCACAAGGTATTGTTATATTTACTTATTAAGAAGTAAAGATGAGGCAATTGAAGCGTTTAAAGACTTAAAAAATGAAGCCGAAAATCAACTTAATTGTCGAATTAAGTTTGTTCGAAGTGATAGAGGTGGTGAATATGTGGCGCCGTTTGCAGAATTATGTCATGCAAGTGGTATAATTCACCAAACCACGGCTCCATATTCTCCTCAGTCGAATGGTGTTGCTGAGCGCAAAAATCGACCACTGAAAGAGATGATGAATGCTCTGTTGATTAATTCAGGATTACCCCAGAACATGTGGGGGGAAGCTTTGCTAACCGCAAATTACATCTTGAATAAGATTCCACTCAAAAATAGGGATGTGACTCCTTATGAATTGTGGAAGGGAAAAAAACCTTCATATACATACCTCAAAGTGTGGGGGTGTTTAGCAAAGGTACAAGTGCCGCCTCCAAAACAAGTTGCAATTGGCCCTAAAATAGTCGATTGTATCTTTATTGGATATGCATTGAACAACAGCGCATGTCGCTTCTTAGTTCATAAGTCAGGTATTCCCGATGTAGCTGAAGGAACAATAATTGAGTCAAGGAATGTTGTATTCTTTGATAATGTGTTTCCTTGCAAGAAGCAAGATGATCATTCTAGTGAAAGAATGATGGATGAAACCACTAGTTCTAATTCTCCAAAAGTGACGAGGACAAGTCCTGAGGATGTAGAACCAAGACGTGGTAAAAGAGTTAGAGTTGCTAAGACTTTTGGTCCAGACTTCATAACTTTTGTGTTGGATGGTGAACCAAAGTCACTATCAGAAGCACTGTCTGGCCCAGACGCAGTGTGCTGGCTAGAAGCTATCAACAGTGAAATGGAATCCATTATGCTAAATAACACATGGATGTTAGTAGACTTGCTGGAAGGCTGCAAGGCCTAGGATGCAAGTGGATTCTGAAAAAGAAATATAAACCCGATGGTACTGTAGATAAGTACAAAGCTTGCCTAGTGGTGAAAGGCTTCAACCAGAAAGAAGGGCATGACTTCTTTGATACTTACTCACCTGTTACGAGAATAGCTTCCATCCGGGTGCTTCTTGCGATTGCTGCGTTGCACAATATTGAGATTCACCAAATGGATGTGAAAACTGCATTTCTGAATGGTGATTTGGAAGAAGAGATATACATGGAGCAACCTGAAGGGTTTGTTGTGCCCGGGCAAGAACGTAAGGTATGCAAATTGGTAAAGTCTCTTTATGGGTTAAAGCAAGCGCCGTTGCAATGGCACTTGAAGTTTGACAATGTGATGTTGTCAAATGGATTCACTATCAACGAGTGTGATAAGTGTGTTTACATTAAGAACACAGATAGGTTTGTTATTGTGTGTCTGTATGTTGATGATATGTTGATAATGGGCAGCAATAGTGCCATTATTAACGAGACAAAAAACATGGTGAAAAGAAATTTCGATATGAAAGATATGGGTCTAGCTGATGTGATTCTCGGAATCAAAATAGTGAGAACTAATGAGGGAATTGCTTTAACGCAATCTCATTATGTTGAGAAAATGCTTAAGAAATTCAACTCGTTTGATTGTAAGCCAGCAAAGACTCCCTTGGAGCTCAATGTCCATCTAAGCATGAATATGGGTGAGCCTGTTGCTCAAGAAGAGTATGCAAAGGTTATAGGAAGTTTGATGTTTATCACGAACTGTACTAGACCGGATCTTGCTTGTATGGTGAACAAGTTGAGCCGATTAACGAGCAATTCAAGCAAGGAACATTGGAAAGCTTTGTGCAGAGTTTTGAGATACTTGAAGTATACTATTGACTTTGGATTGCACTACACAAGATATCCCCAAGTACTTGAAGGGTACTGTGACACAAATTGGATCTCTGATTCAAAAGACTCATTTTCGATGAGTGGGTATGTGTTCACTGTAGGGTGTGGTGCTGTTTCATGGAAGTCAACGAAACAGACGTGTATTGCTCGTTCCACCATGGAATCAGAGTTTATCGCTTTGGATAAAGCAGGGGAAGAAGCCGAGTGGCTCAGAAATTTCCTAGAATGTATTCCATGTTGGAAGAAGCCAGTGCCCAAAGTAGTGATACACTGTGATAGTAAAGCAGCTATAGGTAGAGCACACAGTGGCTTCTATAATGGTAAGTCTCGACACATTCGTCGACGACATAGTACCGTAATGCAGTTGATCACAAGTGGTGTTATCGCAGTTGACTATGTTAAGTCAGTGGATAACATAGCGGATCCATTAACAAAAGGTTTAAACCATGATCAAATGCATAAATTGCTAAAAGGAATGAGACTGAAAACCACATCTTAAAAGATGAGTATAGTGGTAACCCAACCATACGATTTGAGATCCCATGGGATTGGTTCAATGGGAAACAAAGCTATACAAATCTAGTTGTAACACTCAGAAGATTTTAATCTTCGCCCATTCTTCAGAAAGCATTGAGTGTTGTAACCTGCACGTGGTAAGAGGTTAAGTCTTTTGACTTTTAATGATTCTTGAAATCTCAGGGAGATGAAGTATGGCAGGATACTCATGAAAGAATCACCTATGTAAGTGAGAAGTGGGGCCGCTTCGTGTGTATGAGTCACTTATGAATTCCAAAGAGGTGTTCCACGGCCGAAACGGACACAAACGTGAGAACTGATGGAGTTGAGACAATATTGTGTTGATGCTATTGACTAGGCATACACCAAGGAGGAATAGTTCAAGGCATCACGGCTCTCAACATATCCTCGAGGGTTTGGATCGTCCTCGCGGATTGCCCATCGGATTGCCCATCGGATTGCGGGTGAAACGCCGTGCTAAAATTCAATCGTGTTCCAAGCTCGCGCTGTAGACTAATCCAAAATTTCGATGTGAACTTCGGGTCACGATCGGACGTAATTGTCACTGGGACTCCGTGCAATCGCACGATCTCCTATATGTAGATCCGAGCCAGCTTGCTCGATCCATGGGTTACCGGAATCAGTATGAAACGCGCACTCTTGGTAAGTCGATCTATAATCACCCAGATTGCGGTGTTCCCATTTAGAGTCTTCGGCAAGGCCGTCACAAAATCCATGGCGATGTGCTCCCATTTCCACTCGGGTATCTCCAATGGTTGTAATTTTCCATGTGGTCGTTGATGTAATGCATTCACCTGTTGGCAAGCAACGTTCCACAAATGCCGCGATATCCCTCTTCATGCCATTCCACCAAAATGACCTTTTCAAGTCTTGGTACATCTTCGTGCTTCCAGGGTGGACAGTGTATGGAGTTTCATGAGCTTCGCTCATGATCTCGTTCTTAAGTTCCTCGTTGTTTGGCACGCACAACCTTCCTTCAAAGGTGAGGGCGTTGTCGGACTCCTCACTAAATTTTCCGAATTCACCGGTTCTCACTTCAATTCGGATTTCTTCTTGTTCCGCATCCATTCGTTGCGCTGCAACGATTCTCGTTTTCAGATCTGGTTTAACCACCAAAGTGGCAATTCGCCCTTCCACTGTTTCGGGTGCTCTTATCACTTCTAATCGCATTTTGCTAAATTCTCGTATCAAGCTCTCCTCTTCCGTTAGAAAAGTAGCTATTTGCGAATGATCTCTACGGCTCAAAGCATCTGCCACCACATTTGCTTTGCCGGGGTGGTAGTTGATGCCACAATCGTAATCCTTCACTAGTTCGAGCCATCTTCGTTGTCGCATATTCAAGTCTCTCTGCTCGAAGAAATACTTTAAGCTCTTGTGGTCCGTAAAGATTTCACATCTAACTCCGTAGAGATGATGCCTCCAAATCTTTAGGGCATGTACCACTGCTGCTAACTCCAAATCGTGTGTTGGGTAGTTCAACTCGTGTGGTCTCAATTGTCGTGACGCGTAGGCGATCACTTTGTTATTTTGCATCAACACGCATCCTAGTCCAACCTTCGAAGCATCGGTGTAGGCTACGTAGTTCGCTCCAGACTCGGGCACAGCTAACACTGGCGCGGTTGTCAACTTCTCCTTCAAGAGTTGAAAACTCATTTCACACTCCGGAGTCCAATTCACTTTGACTCCTTTCTTGAGTTGTTAGGTCATTGGTCTCGCTATCTTAGAGAATCCTTCTATGAATCTCGGTAGTATCCTGCCAATCCTAGGAAACTCCGAATTTCGTTTGGTGTTGAAGGCGACTTCCATCGTTGTACCGCCTCAACCTTGGCGGGGTCCACTCGGATTCCTTTTGCCGACACAATGTGTCCTAGAAAATTCACTTCCTTCAGCCAGAATTCACACTTGCTGAATTTGGCGTACAACTTCTCGGTCCTCAACGTCTCTAACGTGATTCGTAGGTGCTCCTCATGCTCCTTCTCGTTCTTTGAGTAGACTAGTACGTCATCTATAAAGACTAAAATGAATTTATCCAAGTACGGATGGAATATTCGATTCATCAAGTCCATGAACACCGCTGGTGCATTCGTCAATCCAAACGGCATCACAACGAACTCGTAGTGGCCATATCTTGTGCGAAACGCAGTCTTGGGTATATCCTCCCTTCGAACTCTTAGCTGATGATATCCGGACCTCAAGTCCATCTTTGAAAACACGCCTGCTCCTCGAAGTTGATCGAACAAGTCATCTATCCTTGGCAGTGGATACTTGTTCTTTAGGGTCAATTTGTTCAATTCCCTATAGTCGATGCACATTCTCATCGACCCGTCCTTCTTCTTCACGAAAAGTACTAGTGCGCCCCACGGCGAGACGCTAGGCCTAATGAAACCTAGGTCCATGAGTTCCTGGAGTTGTATCTTTAATTCTTCCAACTCTTTTGGCGCCATTCGATATGGTGCCTTTGATACGGGTGCGGCTCCCGGTTCAAGGTCAATCGTGAACTCCAATTGTCGATCTGGCGGTGGTCCAGGTAACACTTCTGGAAAAACGTCTGGGAATTCTTTCACGACAGCAACATCTTCCATCTTCTTCTCGTCCTCCTCCTCTCCATGGAGGTAGACCAGATAGGCAGTTCGCCCTTTTTTCATCATTGCGGTCGCCTGAAGCGCGGATATGATGGCGGTTCGCCGATTCATCTAGATTCCGTGGTATATGGTGGATTCGCTTCCCGGGGCTTGTAGAGATATCTGCCTCTCCTTACAACGAATCGTCGCAAAGTTCGTTGTCAGCCAGTCCATTCCCAAGATAATATCGATATCCTCCATTTTTATGACTTGCAAGTCGTGAGCAACTATCTTAAATTCTCCCATAACAATTTCTACGTTCAAGCACGTTCTAGATATTTCTATCATTCCTCCTACTGATGAGGACACCATCATCCTACGTTCAGATTCGCTAGTAGGCAAACTCAAAGTGTACACACATAGCTCAGATATAAACGAGTGCGATGCACCTGTGTCAAACAACACAACAACGGGGGTATCGAGAATTTCGCCCATACCTGTCAAATTTCCTTTCCCACGATCCTCTTGCTCTTTCTTTGGCTTCTTTTGTTCCAGCGCGAACGCTCTAGCTTGGGGAGGAAGTCTGGGGCGGTGAGGTTGTTGTTGCCGCGACGATGGGTCGCGATTCCCTCCCGATTCATTCGGCGGTGCCCTCGCTTGTTGACGGGATCCCTGATCGTTCTGTCTCAATTCTGATCTTTCCTTGTTATTTGGACACTCCCTAGAGAAGTGACCGTTTCCTCCACAAGTATAGCACTTGATCACATTCTGGTACCGACATTCTCCGAAATGGTACTTAGAGCACACATTGCACTGCGGTGCCCTAGGTCGGTAGTCTCCTCTTTGGCTAGACGTATGCTGTCCTCCTCCGTGCTGGGATCGATGCTGACTCGACTGGTGCCGTTTTCCATCGTGTGAAGTTCTAGGCTCATCCCACTTCCGTTTCTCTCTGGAGTAGTGCGGTGGGGGCAAAGACGAGGTAGTGTTCTCCTTAGCTCTCTCCTTAGGCATTGCTGCCTCAATATCTAGCGCAAGTGCTAAAGCTTCGGCGTAGGGGAGTCTCCCTCGGCTGGCCAATGACATTCTTATCTCGGGTTTCAGTCCCTCACGGAACTTGTCGGATAGCTTCTCATCGGTGTCGACTTGATCGGGGGCATACCGGGTCATGCTGTTGAGCGCTCGATCGTACTCAGTCACCGTCATGCGTCCTTGAGTCAGATTGTGAAACTCAGATGCCTTTGCTTTCCGATAGCTCTTCGGCACATACTTGTTGTATATTTCCGTTTTGAAACCTTCCCACGTCATCGCCTCTACTTGGTTTCATGGCATAGTCTTCGTTCTAGTATCCCACCAAAAGTCGGCTGCCTCAGTCAGTTGATGGGTCACACAACTCATGCGTTCTCTATTGTTGCATCTCAAAATCGCGAAGATGTGCTCTATTTCCCGGATCCAAGATTCAGCCTTGGCCGGTTCTCCCAATCCATCAAACACAGGCGGATTTTGCTCCAAAAATAGCTTCACGATTTCTCGATCGACCGGAGGCGGCGGAGGCGGAGGAGGTGGAGGATACGGGATGGGTTGTGACACGCTGTCCTCTTCCTCCGGTTGAGGAGTTTGTTCTCGGTGGCGTCTTGGCGGCATTCTGATTTATCAACACACAAAATATTCCCATGATTCTAACAATAGTCACGTGGTATAGTTGAATAACAAGGTTCATGGGTCAATTGTTTTAGAGTATATGGCCAAGCACAAGATATCAAAAGTTCGTCACGTAGACGGATTGCAAAGAGTAGTGTCAATCAACATTGTTACCAACAATCGGTTGCATCAAGGTTATCAAAAGATCAATGTTCCATATCATCAAGGCAATTGCACTTAAGAAGCAGTCGTACAATTTAAGTGGCGAGTACAGGTCGCCATAAGGTATTCAAAATGGTGGTGCGATAAGAGGCATGATGTGATGGCGTGATAACATAGTGATAGATAATTTGCACCATGTACGAAAGACAATCTATTGCATCAAAATAATGTCTCCCCATGGCATATTAATCAAAAACGTTGCCTCATAGAGGTCTTAGTATCAAATGCAGAAAAATAAATGAGTAGCAAATAATAATGATAATGGGTAGAAAATCAAGAAAATCAATCCAAAAACATGGGGGAAGCAAAGCAAATATTCCGCGACTATCACTCCTAGTCGATATCATTCATATCCTCCTCGGGGTCCTCGTCCTCATCCATTTCCAAAGCAGGTCCTTCCTCGTCCGGTCCCTCATTCTCGCCATATTCACCAACATCCGGGGGCGGCGGAGTTATCGCACGCATGTACTCCACATTCCTATGGATGATCAAAGGATTAGCTGCATTAGCCTTAAGTCTCGGCCTAGTAGGAACACGATCAACATGCGGCTCCTTATCGCGACGATACCTCCATCGGCGGGCCTGTCCTGGCGGATACTTGTGCGCTGGGGGACTAAGCGGCGGTCCATCCCTTGCCGCTGCCATGGCTGGGAGTAGCACTCCTATCAAGCCGATTATATTGCCTCGAGGCTTGTACTCTGGCGGACTGAACCACTATATGGCAATGCAGCTTGGGCAGTCCATTCGCTCCAAGGACTCGGCAGACTGTGGATCAATCTCGAGATCCCCGCATGATGGGTAACTCCTCCATACGCGTATGCATCCATCCAGCGATCGTAGAATTCAGTGACGTAGGTTAGGAGAAAGGACTTTCCATCCCACTCAAACTCTTGGTAGGTTTCGACAGGGAAAACCTTGTTCTTCGCATAACGGTCGCGCATCGGTGCATAATACTGATTAGGCATCTACAAAAGAAATCTCAGCATCAGCACAAGGATCGAAGAAAATATCAATAGTGTATAAGGTTTCAACTGATGCTGAGAGTACGATGGATATATATATATATATATATATATATATGTGTGTGTGTGTGTGTGTGTGTGTGTGTGTGTATGCGTCGAACGACGGAGGTGTGAAGATAATATTATATCAAGAAATAACGGAATTTTCCTTTCCGTGACCAAAGGTTTGTATATATATATATATATATATATATATATATATTTTCGCGTTTCGATGATTCGCAATTCGTTCTCATAAGTCGCTCGCCTCGTATTCGGCGTCTGTTGCCTCCAAGTTCGATATTATCACAAAATTTTCATTCACGACACGACTTACAACTATGTATAGCAGCATGCCCAAGCTCGTTCTCATAGATGTCGTTAATCACATATCACGCAAATCACAAATCATATAGAATTTTCATAGAGTTTTATTCATTCAACTCATAACGGTCTTAACATATAATCACTTGCATAACAACATTTATCATTTGTTGTGCACACAATTTGCAATTTCGCATGCATGCAAAATCATCATTTTATACTCCATCACAAATTTCCAAATATCGCAACAACTCCCAATCGCTTCAACTTCTAATATTTCATAATTCAAATCAATATTCAAGAGATACTTTTACCTCATTCATCGTGGTTGAGCGGAGACGAGTTGCGGTGTTGAGCCTTCGACGATTATCAATTAGTCAATTTACACAAATTTCAGATTTTTAATTCAACAAGACTCTTGGGTCCAGAGCGGAAAGAACTGAGGCTCTGATACCAACTGTAACGACCCGCCATTCTAGGGTACAATAATAATGGCGATCGCTATCTAGGAAGACTTAAATGCAACAAAGTTCATAGGCTAGGGCTTCACTTAAAGGAAATTCACCAAAGCATTTAATGAACAATTAAATAGGAAAAGAATAATGCCTTAGCAAAGGATTCCAACCAAAAAGGCTATCGCAATAAATGCTTATCAAAGTTTCCAAAATAATTCCAACTGTTCCATATCCAAAATATTTCCACGAAATAAAAGAATTTAACCCAACCAATAGATCACAAGTTTTCATAATATAGCGGAAGCGACCAAGAGAGAAGTGAAGCTATGTATGGAGACACAACGACACTTAAAGTTTCAACAGATCATGTTATTATTTCCTACTCAACACCGCCGCCCGCTCGTCATCGCTCAACCTGCACATAGGGAAAACACATGCAGGGCTGAGTACTATAATCATACTCAATGGACTCATTGCCGAAAACAGTTTTATCACAAAAAAATAATAGTTATCATGCCATTTTCAAGTGTCCATCGGGGTTTTATCTTTAGAAAGGCCCGTGGCACCACAATATATAATCTTTATCAAATATCACGGTCGCGCAACCATTTTTCACATCGACGTTTACCATATCCTCATTCTACATGACAAGGAATGCGGCCGCAATCCAGGTTACTAGACCGGCCAACCCGTACGCTGACACTCGGTCTAACATTGGTGTACACTAACCCAAGTAGAGTTTGCGGCTCTACGAGGATCCGAATTCGATTAAATCAATAGTAGAATAGCCACGAGGGATAGGCACGACAAAACAAATCAAGGCATGATAACACATATCTCATTCTCATCAATATCAGTTTAGGACAATGTCCTTATTTTAAAAGAAAGCCCACCTCGTCGGCTTAGCTCGAAAGTATTCTCTTCTCCTCGTTTATCACGCTGAGAGCGCGAAGTATCACCTTTAAATTAGGCGTATCACAAATCAGTTTCAATCATTGATTTCAAATCATGCATGTTCCCATGTTTCCCTTTTTCCCATCGATAAATCTTTAATATCATCATCCAAAATCGAAGTACGATTAGCATATCATTTTTATTCGAATAACAACTCCAAATTCACCATTAAATCGTGTCACGCATGAGTGTTCTACACACACAACACACGCACACGAACACCACACATGTGCACGCCTCGGTCGGCGTGCATACACACACACACACGGTCATGCACACACACACTCACACATGTATCCCAAAATCATCAATTTAACTCCCCTTCACTCACTCTAAATGCATGTGGACTCAAGAACACCGATTAATCGGTAGAAGAAGAGGAGATCAAAATTAAAGTACCTTTTCCAAAAGAACGAACGGTAGAAACAAGTTATAGCCTTGATTCTTCAATAAACTCTTGAATTTCAACTTGGATTCTTCTCAATTGATGAAGA
Source organism: Salvia hispanica (assembly GCF_029641045.1). Classification (NCBI taxonomy): domain Eukaryota; kingdom Viridiplantae; phylum Streptophyta; class Magnoliopsida; order Lamiales; family Lamiaceae; genus Salvia; species Salvia hispanica. The sequence goes on along the minus strand of NC_142693.1, from coordinate 26,130,087 downwards.
AATCTTGAAGAAAGTAGAAGAAAATTTTGTAGAGAGTGGGGAGAAATTTTCGAAAATAAGATGGAGTGGGGCGGCGGTTTTCTGATGATTTAGGTTTAGGATTTCTCTCCTATTTATAGAGGTTAAGATATACTCCAACAATTAAATAATAAAAGATTGGGAGGAGATTTTTTTGTTGAAGTTGGCGTGAAGTAGGGGAGAAATAAGGGGAATTCGAAATTCTAGGCTATTTAATTAGCCTATGATTTAATTCAAATATTTCACGGAGTAGAATAATATATCACGGAGCAAAATAAAAATAATACTCCCCAATAAAATATAAAAGTGGCGTGAATTTCACTTCTCTCCACACATAATTAATTAGAATCCTAATTTAAATAGGATATGGCAAGATCTTCTTAGATTTGGCAAGATATGCTAGGATATTCTAGCATATTTATATTTATTCATGGAAGAGAATAAATAAGGGATCAAATAATAAAATAATCCCTTCTCCCATAATATGTGAGATTTTCGAAAATCTCATGGAAAATCAAAGGATGGAGTTTCGAAAATTCCAAGATGGAATTAAAGTATAATCGGACTTTGGATTTAATTTGGATAATTATCCCAAACAAATAATTAAATCCAAGAAAAATAGGATTTACTCTCCAAATAATAATAGGAGGGATCGAATAATTCCACGTGATTAAATAATTCTCCTATTTAATTCTCACTCATCCCTTAGGAAAATAATTCCCCATAATTATATTACTCCGCATCAAATATTCACACCAAATCAATCATCTCTTTATTTTCTCTTCATTTACTCAACGCATTGACCTTTCAACAGTCACGTCATATTTTCCACATCTTTGACTATTCAATAGCCACGTCATATTTTTAACAAGCTGACTATTCAACTCAATCTCAACTCCCATACGCAATTAGGTCACAAAGACATCATGTAATTAATCACTCATCAATTAATCCACATATCATAGCATTTAAAGCATTTAATGCAAAAAATTTTATAACTCAAAAATTAGGGTTTGAAAAAGTGGGGCGTTACAGGTACAGTGGTCCTTTCATACTCCATCTCTCTGCCATTAAAAGACATGTTTTGACTCTAGCAAGCATTTTAAAAACTTATCTAATTTTATAAAGAAAATTAGTGTAAAAATTAGTAGAATGTGAGTGCCATTTTTTATATATTAATTTTATAGTAAAATATGAGCGTAACAAATTAGAGGAGTATATGTTCCACTTACTAAAAATAGAAAAAGGTAAATATGTCTTTAAATGGCGAACAAATCGATATAGTTAAATGTGTCAAGTTTTGGCGGACCGATGAAGTGGCTCGGTATTGAAACCTCATACGTGCAAAATTTATGTTTCAGGTCCAATACCAACCTTATCTACTTTGCTTTTTCTATCTCTACGTTCCAACAACTTAAGTGGAAAGATTTCACCATTCATTTGCAACTTCAGATCCCTCAAAATTCTCAATTTATCAGAGAATAATTTGGAAGGAGAACTTCCAAATTGTATGGGAAACTTGAGAAAATCTCTGAAAATCCTCCATTTGAATGCAAATAAACTTAGTTGCGTCATCCCATCAACATTCACAAAGGGTTGCAGTCTTCAGTCAATCAATCTGAACGGAAACAAATTGGAAGGAACACTACCCGAAAACCCTAGCCAACTGCCATAATCTACTTGTCATCAACATTGGTAACAATGAAATACGAGGTGCATTTCCCTTCTGGATGGAAACACTACCCAAACTTTGCATCTTTATCCTGAGATCGAATAAGTTCAATGGTACAATCTCGGTGGATTCAAACTCAAACACAATGAGGCCATTTCCAATGTTGCAAGTATTGGATGGTGTCGCAGAATGCATTTGTTGGCACTCTACCTGTTGAACATATAAACAATTTTCGAGCTATGAAAGATGCAATAGAAAACCATACTGATGATAGATCACAATTCTCTACAACTTACATAGAGTTGAACCTCACATTGAAAGGATTGGATCAGCTATTACAGCGACTGCTGACAACCTTTACAATTATAGACTTATCCTCCAACAGATTTTCTGGGAGCATTCCACCTTCCCTAGGAAATTTTAACTCTCTTATATTCTTAAATTTGTCTACCGTCATCTCTTAGAGGTATGAGTTCGCTCGAGTCATTGGACTTGTCTTCTAACAAATTGGATGGGGAAATTCCAAGTGCCTTGGCAAGGTTGACATGTCTTGCGAAGTTAAACCTTTCAATGAATAATCTTTAAGGACGAATACCACGGTCTACTCAACTTTCCACGCTTGGGAATGAATCATATGTTGGAAAAGCAGGATTGTGTGGATTTCCATTGACGAAAGAATGTGAGAGGGGCGATGGAAAAGCATCACCACCGTATGTGGAAGTGGAATCGGATAGGGAGATTAAGTGGGATTTTGTGTTCGCTGCTGCTGAATATGTTGTGAGCTTAGGAATCTTTTCCTGGCTGATTCTGTTTAGCCCAAGTTTCAGTTATAAATACTTCGAGAAAGTTGATGATGTTTTCGAGAAGATCTTAGAGTGTTGTCAGCGCCGTAAGAAAAGAAGAGACTAAGAAAAGCTTTGAGGAATCAGGCTAGACGATAGTTGTAACATCCCGGATTTTAGAACCCTAATTTTTTAGCCCTAGAATTAATTGTTGATGACGTGGCATCGAGAATGCTTTTATTTCATGAGTTGATATGGTCAAGTTGAGTTAGGGTTTGTGCTGAAAGTTTGAAAAGTCAAACCTATTTAATTTAATGATGTGGCATGTGATATATTAAGTTATGAGACTATGTGGCAATTTAATTGTTCATGGGTGAGTGAGAATATTAGAGAAATTTTCCATAAATACTTGTCACCCTAATTCTTATAATTTTCGAACCCTAGACCCCTTGGAGAAAGAATTTCTATTTTTTTTTCCGGAATTTATTTAATCCTTGGGATATTTATCCAATTAAATTCGAAGAGCCAATTATTTCCTTGTTTAGAGATGGAAAAAAATCGAGCCTCCTTATTCTTCTAGTGATTTTCGAAAATCACTATAATTGGGAAGGAAGGAATTGTTTTATTTTATTTGATTCCTTACTTGATTTCCTTCCATTCCTAGAATTTAATTATTCTACCAAATCTTTCCATACTTCAAGAGATCTTGCCTTACTTTATTTTAGTCAATATTCAAAAATCCATGCCTTATTTAAAAGGCTAGAAATCGCCCCTTATCTTGTTTCATGGAGGATTTTCCTTATTTTTATTTTGCTCCATGATATTTTATTCTACTTGGAAAATATACCAAAAACAAAACCATGGCTAATTACCTAGCCTAATTTTCGAAAATTAGGAGATATTGCCATCTTCTATTTTTGTTAATTCTTCTTCCCTACTTCACAATATTATTTTATTTATTTATTTAATTGGGAGAATGAGATCTTACCAAATATTCTATTCTTATTACCTAAAGATCTCATTGGACTCTATAAATAAGAACCAAAACCCCAACCCTAGACCCCATATTTTCGGCTCCCTCACCCCCATACACTCTCTCAATATTTCTTCTACATTACTCCATTAATCCTTCATCCTTTGAGAAGAAATTGAAGTATAATCCAAGAACTTTGAAGAATCAAGGCTAATACTTGTTTTCTACCGATTGTTTTTCGTTAAAGAGGTATTTTTGTTTAAGAGTTATGTTTGTTCTTCTTCTACCTCTTCTTTTCTTCTTCCAACCGATTAATCGGTCTTCTTGAACTCTCATGCATCTTAGTAGAGTGAAAGAGGGATAAAAAGGGATGTGGGAACATGTGTATGTGTGTGTGCCGAGTGTGTGTGTGGCGTGTGTGTGTGTGTACCGTGTGTATGTGTGTGTTGTTGTGTGGTGTAGTGTGTGTTTGATAGTTAAATAATATGGTGTGATAAACATGATCTTGATTAATTAGTAATGATAAGATAAATCGTTGGGAAGAGGGAAAAGTAATGAGACATGCATGAGTAAGAGTAGTATTGAACCTAATTTGTGATATGTGCCTATGTGATTAAAAGGTGAAACTTTGGTTGCGAAGCCGGATAACGGAAAAGCGAAACTACTTGAAAACTAAGCAATCGAGGTGGGCTTTACTCTAAAAACTCTCTTTTATTTTATCTAAATGTTGTTGGGAGATATAAGGGTGGTTTAACTGTTATGCCATACCTATGTTTGTTTTAATGTGATATCTGATCTGCTTATACGAATTCGGGTCTGAGTATGGGCCGCAAGCCCTACCAGGCTGTGTACACATTGGGATCGGGAGCCGTCCTTGCTAGTCGGCCGGTCTCGTGGGCGAAAAGTGTGGCCACACTTTCGTCGCACCATGGAATGATTGTTAATTGATGAGAAAATGGGAGGTTATTTTGACTGGCCAGTCTATGAAAATATATTTTGTGATACTCGTGAAAATTCTTTTATAACTGCTTAAAACTCGAGTTCACTTGGTAAGGGTGGCATAACTTATAAAATGTTTTGGCAACAAGCTCACTGAGTATTTCAAAATACTCAGCCCTACATGTGTTTTCCTTATGTGCAGGTTGAATGACGACGAGTGGTGGCGGGTGTTGAGCAGATTAATGAATTTAAAAGGATATGTTGAACTTCAAGCGTAGTTGTGTCTTCATACATAGCTATATCTCTTGGTCGTTTTCCGCTGAATTTTTTATACACTTTAGAACTTCTCTTTTTGGAATATTTGCATCTTACTTTAGGTTGTGGCCTTAGTCTTTTCTTGTGATTTCGTCTGGGATAATGAGCCGTGCTCACTAGATATTTTGATCGCCATTTATGATATCTTTCTTCCTTTAATCTTCTAAGTTAAGTTGTTGCATTCAATACTCTGATATCTCTTTCAATTCTCTTGGTCAATACTCTTTAAATGAAACCCTAGCCTATGTTTAATTCTTTGGAGTCGATTTTGGATAGCAGCCGCCACATTTATTGTACCCTAGGAGGGCAGACTGTTACAATAGTAGTGAGGATGATAAGGCTATTTAGCTTGTTAGCAGACAAAAATAAAGAAGAATGTGCTACTAATAGTTTTATTATTAATTATTGTAAGGTTAGCCTGTATTAATGCTATTATTCTGCAATTTAAGCATAATAATAGCATTATTATTGTTAGTACTATTATTTGAAATTACAATCACTATTATCGTATATCTCATGCAAAACTAATTATGAAAATATAGCAGTACTAAACACATACAATTGCACAAACAAAACTATCATATGCAAGAAAATGTACACACATCTAAAGCACTTCACTCACAACCAAAAGTAAATTTCACTAACCATCTTGGCCTTTCATAGTGAATAATTCCACAGCCCATAAAAATTCCAATTATGAACCCACATCCATACCCCAACACTACTGGTTGCCACCCAAATCCATTCACAAAACCAGACTCATCATCATCTTCTTGCGGCAACGATGGTTTTTCATCGCTCCTCTCACATTTTCTCGTCAACGGAAACCCACACAATCCTGCATTTCCCACATATGATTCGTTTCCAAATGTGGAAAGTTGATTAGATTGTGGTATTTGTCCCTCGAGATTATTCATCGAAAGGTTTAACTTCGCAAGAAATGTCAACCTTGCCAATGCACCAGGAATTTCTCCATCAAGTTTGTTTGAAGATAAGTCCAACGACTCGAGCAAACTCATACCTCCAAGAGATGGTTGTATACGTCCTGTCAAGGTATTGTGAGACAAATTCAAGTATCTGAGAGATTTAAGATTCCCTACGGAAGGTGGAATGCTCCCAGAGAACCTATTGGAGGATAAGTCGATAATTGTAAATGTTGTTAGCAGTCGCTCCAGTAACTGATCCAATCCTTTCAACGTGAGAATCAACGATATGGATTCAACAAACAAATTTTCTTCATCATCGGTATAGATTTCCTTTGCATCTATCATACCACGAAAGTTCTTGAAATATCTATCAGGTAGAGATCCAACAAACGTGTTCTCTGATACATCCAAGACTTGCAACTTTGGAAACGGATTCTCAGTGTTTGAAGCCGACAACATCTCACCGTCGAATTTGTTTAACCTCAAGATGAGGATGCGAAGTAGAGGGAGCGTTTCCATCCAAAAGGGAAACACATCATGTATTTCATTATCACCAATGTTGATGGCCTGAAGATCCTGGCAATTGACTAGGGTTTGAGGTAGTGTTCCTTCCAATTTGTTTCCATCCAGATTGATTGATTGAAGACTGCAATACTTTGTGAATGTTGATGGTATGAGGCCACTGAGTTTATTTTCATTCAAATGGAGGATTACTAGAGATGTGCTCAAGTTTCCCATACAATCTGGAATTGATCCTTCCAAATGATTGTCTGATAAATAAAGTACTTGAAGGGATCTCAAGTTGCAAATGGATGGTGGAATCTCTCCACTTAAGTTGTTGGAACCTAGTGCAAAATCAACCAACCCTGATAGATTCCCAAAGGTCGATGGTATAGGACCTGAAAGTTAATATTGATTGTGTCAAGTTCAAATTCATTCAAACAATGGATGATATATCGTTGTCATAAAATCATGCATACAGTACTCCCTCCTTCCCAACGAAAATGACCCTTTCATTGAAGGATCGGGATTTTATATCATGCATACAATGGGAATAAAGTAGAGACAGTTGTGTTTCAATTTTTAGAAATAGGTCATCTTCGTTGCAACTGACCAAAATGGGAAAAAAATCGTCTTTACTAGGAAAGAGGAAGTAATATTGAAAAAATCTAAAACACCCATTTCATCATAATAATGTATTATTGTAAAATAAAAGAGGTAGCACTATATAGTTTAGCCAATGACATAAAGTAATAGGAAATTGCAGTAGTGGATCCTTCATATAAATTTGGAGGAGGTAGATCAGTAATTCATGTGATATTGTTTTTTATATCTTAGCATTGTATGTAACACAGTTATACAATTTTTATGCAAGGGTATAGTAATCCAAAATGACTACTATTTCTACATTTTTATCAACATGGTTAAAACTTTTATTTATTTTGCTATATAGAAAGGGCTAGGATGATCCTCTATATAAAATGTATTATAATGAAAGATGCATAAATCAACATGAGTTATAAATAAACTTCATATTTCGCCCGCCCCATTTTATTTCGACTATATTTCTTATGTTAATGCAAGAGCAAAATGAGATAGAAAATCATACCACTTAAACTGTTGTACTCGAGCGATATCTCTTGAATGGTAGTGTTACCAATTTCTCTCGGTATTGATCCACCAAGTAAGTTCATATCAATGTTCAATTGCAGTAAATTATTGAGAAGAAATATTTCTTTCGGAATATCACCTGTTAGATCATTAATTATCCAGACATATATTTTGTTATTGATCAAGTAATTACTATAGCATCTATTAAGTACAAAAAACAGATAATATTCACAAGTACCCTATTTCTAAGATAATAAGATCTTACCACTTAACATGTTGTAACTAAGATCCAACAATTGAAGCATTGTCAAGTTCCCGATTTCTCTTGGCACGTAGCCACTAAAGTTGTTCGAACTTCCGTCCAAAGTTTGTAAATTAGTTAGAGCACTGATCTCTTTTGGAATATTGCCTGTGAGTAAATTGCATCGAATCAATCAAGCCAAACCAAAATGTACGAAATGTAAGAACATGAGATAAGATCTTACCACTTAACATGTTCGTACTAAGGTACAACAATTGAAGCATTGTCAAGTTCCCAATTTCTCTTGGAATGTGGCCACTAAAGTCATTGGAACTCATACCTAAAGCTTGTAAATTAGTAAGAGCACCGATCTCTTTTGGAATATTGCCTGCGTTAAAATTGCATCGAATCAATCAAGGCAAGAAAAAATGTAGGGAATGTAAGAGCATGAAATAAGATCAACAATTGAAGCATTGCCAAGTTTCCAATTTCTTTTGGCAGGTTGCCACTTAAGTTGTTCACACTCAAGTCCAAAGATTGTAATTTAGTGAGAGCACCATAATATCTTACCATTTATCTTGTTGTAAGTAAAGTCCAACTGTTGAAGCATTACCAAGTTTCCAATTTCTCTTGGAATATTACCTGTGGGTAAATTGCATGTGAGTCTTGTACTTATTTTTTATCCAATTCAAATAGAGTTACTCCCTCGGCAACGTGTCCTATTTTGATTCGGGTGTTATAAAAATGTAGAAGATGTATATGTAAAAAGTTAGTAAAATGTGAATATTACCATTATATATGGACTATTAATATTTTTATAATAACTTTGAGTGAGTTAGAAAATGTGATATTCGCTTAATAAGTATATGAAAAAGTAAATGGGTCATGTTATAATGTACTAACAGAAATAGAAAAATGAGATACTATATATTATCTGACTGTGGGAGTACTATTGAATTTATTATGACTAATTAATAATGTGGTCGTTATTTTTTAGAAAAGGATAAGAGTAAAATATCCATATTTAAAGAATAAAAAATAAAAAAATAAATATATTATGGCCTTATAATGATCATTTGTACACCAATCAAAGCCAAAAGAGTAGGAGATAATTAAGATCTTACCACTTAAATTGTTGGCACCCAAGTGTAATTGTTGAAGCAATGTCAAGTTTCCAATTTGTGTTGGCATGTGTCCACTGAAACTGTTGTTGTACAAAGAAAGATACTCAAGCTTTGAACACCACCCCAAACTCGATGGTATTTCCCCATACAACTCATTGTAAGAAACACGAAGTCTCTTAAGCCTATGGAGATTATGTTTGCATATATCAACCGGTAGACTACTAGACAAACTATTATTCCTCAAATCCAAAACTTCTAAAGTTGACATGTTGAAAATAGATGAGGGAATAGGACCATGAAAGGAGTTCTCGCTCACATCTAAAGAAACGAGAAAAGAAAGATTTCCGATTTCTGGAGGAATGGTTCCGACGAGACCCATGGAAGATATATTCAACTGAGTCACCCTCTTATAGCGAGAATCACAAGTAACTCCGATCCAACTACAAACACTGCTTTCACTACTCCAATTTTTGGTCAATATATTATGGGGATCTAAAGATATTCGAGATTTGAAGACAATAAGAGAAGAACGATCAGTATTGATATCTAAGTTGGCTGAGCTATAATTAATCAGCCATTGAAGAAGTAAGAGAGATGTTATAAGATGGTAGAGATGGGAAGATCTATCCATTAGACCTAATTTTAGAAGGTCTAATGTGTTGTAGTAGACAAGATGTGAACTACCACCACTCTATATAAATGCTGAATACATAGTTTTTGAATTTCTTTACCAACTAATTAATGAGGATAGAGAAAAAGTCAGAGTCCATCAAAAAAATCTTATAATGCCATAAACAAAATTGTGTTTTAAAATTCTCCATAGTGCTTACTTTTGAAACAAGATTATGATTGTTTACCTGCATAGATAGGTCCAGAATTTAATGGTGAAAACTGCATTAATTTCTATAGCACAAAGTAGGTGTCGGATATTGTGGATATTGTGGAAATTGTGTGTAGAGAAAATTAGAGGGCCATGTCTTACAAGTGGGGCAAGGCTGAAGGCTCAATAATGTCTGTTTTTTAAATACACGAAGACTTGGTCTTTTCTTAATTAATTTTATTTAATGATAAAAGAGAAGAAAACTCTAGCAGATATTTAGCTGGCTTTTTAAAAAGTTAGTTAAGATTTTATAAACTTTTGAAACAAAAATTAACAAAACGAATTTTTTTAACAATTTATGTGACAATAATCAATTTAGAACAAAATATAATCATATTAACAATAACAAAATACTCAAATTATTAATATTGTACCAAATTAAAATGTTATCATTATTAATTATATATACCCAATATATAAGCACTATTTACAATAACAACATTGTTCTTATTTATAATTACAACCAATATCACTTAATTATCCAACAAACACATGCACATGCACTAACATCACCTACTCACATGCTTGTTAAATACTACAAGAGAATGAAAAAAACATCTAAATTAAGCACTTCACTCCCTCAATTGTTAAATAAATTTCACCAACCATTTTGGCTTTTCATAGTGAATAATTCCATATCCCATAAACACTCCGATTATGAACCCACATCCATACCCCAACACAACTGGTTGCCACCCAAATCCATTCACAAAACCAGACTCATCATCATCTTCTTGTGGCAACGATGCATCATCATCTTCTTGTGGCAACGATGGTTTTTCCATCGCTCGGATCACATTTTTTCGTCAGTGGAAATCCACACAATCTTGCATTTCCCACATATGTTTTGTTCCCAAATGTGGAAAGTTGAGTAGACCATGGTATTTGTCCCTCAAGATTATTCATCGAAAGGTTTAATTTTGCAAGAAATGTCAGCTTTGCCAATTCACCCAGAATTTGTCCCTCCAATTTATTTGAAGACAAGTCCAACGACTCGAGCAAACCCATACCTCCAAGAGATGGCGGTACACGTCCTTCAATTATATTGTGAGACAAATTCAAATATCTGAGAGAGTTAAGATTCCCTACCGAAGGCGGAATACTCCCAGAGAATCTGTTGGAGGATAAGTCGATAGTTGTGAAGGTTGTCAACAGTCGCTGTAACAACTGATCCAATCCTTTTATTGTGAGTGTCATCTCTAAAAAACTTAGAAACAAATTCGCTCCATCATCGGTCTGGTTTTCCTTCGCATCTATCATACCTTAAAAGTTCTCTGATACATCCAAGACTTGCAACTTGGGAAATGGCTTCTCAGTGTTCGAGTTTGTGGCCACCAACATCGTTCCATTGAAGTTATTTGACCTCAAGAGGAGGATGCGAAGGTGAGGGAGTCTTTCCATCCAGAAGGGAAACGTGCCTCGCATTTCATTATCACTAATGTCAATGTCCCGCAGATCCTGGCAGTTGATTAGGGTTTGGGGAAGTGTTCCTTCCAATTTGTTACCATTCAGATTGATTGACTGAAGACTGCAACCCTTTGCGAATGTTGACAGGATGAGGCCATTCAGTTTATTCGCATTCAAATGGAAGATTACCAAGGATGTGCTCAAGTTTCCCAGCAATCTGGAAGTGCACCTTCCAAATTATTGTCTGAGAAATAGAGGAAGGATTCTGAGGAATCTCAAGTTGCAAATGGATGGTGGAATCTCTCCACTTAAGTTGTTGGAACGTAGTGCAAAATTAACCAGACCTTATTGATTCATAAAGGTGGATGGTATTGGACCTGAAAGGGTGAAAATGGAAAATACATGTTCAATATTGTAATATAATGAAGCTATTTTATAGTAAAGGCAATGTGACATATAGTAAAGAGAAAACTGTGTATGTTTGAGTTGACCTAGTGGTACGTTCGAAGCCAAATGTCTGAGATTTGAGTCATATAATCTATAAATTTCCTTTTATTTGCCAATAAAAAAGAGAAAATTGCACACAATCCAAAGTGACTACTATTTCAACATTTTTGTCATTGATAGGCATTTTATATATGCATTAGCAAGAAATATGCATAAAATCAAGATGAATAATTTAATAAAATTGATTCTTCACTCCTTTTGTTTCCACTACATTTCTTATACTAATGAAATAACATAATGAGATAAAAAATCATACCACTTAAGTTATTGAAGTGAAGCCACAAATCGTGAATGCTTGTGTTGTTGCCAATTTCTCTCGGCAATGATCCACTAAGTTGGTTGCTTCCGATGTTCAATTGCAATAAATTATTGAGAAGAAAAATTTCTTTTGGAATTGCACCTGTGAGATTAGAATTCCACCACTTAAAAGTTTGAGGCTATAGAAAATAATATGCATAATAAAGAAAATATCATACCACTCAATTTATTATCGTTAAGCAATAAGTAGGAAAGGGATGTCAAGTTTCCAATTTCCTTTGGCAATGATCCATTGATTTGATAATAGTATTCCAACTGCAACAATTTTACATCTTGAACATTCAATTTCTTCATCAAGTAACATCGAATTTTGAACGATCGTTCACGAATTTTAGAAAGCAATACTTGACGAGGGGTTGAAATCGTACCACTTAAAGCATTGTTGTGAAGATATATACCAAACATGGCCGTCAAGTTCCAAATTTCTCTTGTCACTGAACCACTAATTCTGTTGCAACACATGCTTAATCGCTCGAAATTAGCAAGATGATTGATCTCTTTTGGAATTTCACCTGTTATGTCATGAATGTATGGACTTAGCTCGATTTAATCCTCAACAAGGACATATTCTATAAGTACGGTATATAATTTGCATTCCAACTTTATCTAATTAGCATAAAAGAACTATCTATATTAAACAAATCTTGTGGACCAGATTTAAAGTTTTCAGGTGGGACCGGGTCGATCCATCCCATGATATGGGCTTATCTAGCAAACTCAGACCTTTTTCTTAACCCAAGACTGGCATGGGCCCTAAATTGTCAGAAACCCTCGGCCCAAATAAGACAACTAAGGCCCAATCCAACATACTCCGCTTCACACATGGGTTTGGACTTTGATTGGGCTGGGGTGGCCCACTTGATAAGTATATCAACTAGTATTAAAAAAAAAAAAAAAGTAGTGGAATTCGTACCAATTAGATTATTTCTTTCGAGTCCTATTCTGCGAAGGGATGTCATGTTTCCAATATCTCTTGATACCGATCCATTCAAATCATTCGATGCAAAGTCAAAATACAAGGAAGTCATGCTGTATATAGTTGCAGGTATAGGACCTGAAAACTCATTGAAACTCATGCCCATACCTTGTAAGTTTGTAAGATAACCAATCTCTTTAGGAATATTATCTGCCAAATTGTAATAATTTGAAAAAGAAAAAAAAAAATAGATGTAGAATATAAATATACTAGCTAAATTTTTAACTAGTAAACTAAGAGCATGAGAAAATCTTACCGCTCAACTTGTTTTTACTAAGGTCCAACAATTGAAGCAATGTCAAGTTCGCAATTTCCCTTGGCATGTGTCCGATAAAGTTGTTGATGCTCAGGTCCAAACCTGCTAAATTACCAAGATCATCGATCTCTTTTGGAATATTACCTGCGAGTAAATTACACCAAATAAATATCCAATTACATGTGAATTTGTACATGACATAAGATCTTACCACTAAAATTGTTGGAACTCAAATATAACTCTTGAAGTAATGTCAAGTTCCCAATTTGTGTTGGCACAAGTCCACTGAAATTGTTGCTGACCAAAGGAACATACTCAAGCTTTGAACACTGCTCCAAACTTGATGGTATTTCCCCAAACAACTTGTTTTAAGAAATATGAAGTGTTTTGAGTCCATGCAAATTGTGTTTGCACGTATCAATTGGTAGGCTACTAGACAAACTATTATTCCTCAATCTCAAAACTTCTAAACTTGACATGTTGAAAATAGATGAAGGAATAGGACCATGAAAAGAGTTTTCGCTCAAATCTAAAGAAATGAGAAAAGAAAGATTCCCGATTTCAGGTGGGATGGTTCCGACAAGGCCCATAGATGATATATTCAACCGTCACCCTGTGATAGCGAGAATCACAAGTAACTCCGATCCAACTATAGATATTGCTTTCGCTTCTCCAATTTTGGGATAATATATTATAGGGATCAGAAGATATTCGAGATTTGAAGGTAATAAGTGAAGAACGATCTGTAATACCCCGACTTTTTCTACCTTTTTATTTGTTCTTGAAATGACGTCGTTGTGCACCTGGAAATTTTTCGCCTTTGTTTCTGTTGTCGAGAGAAGGATTTTACAAACTTGGGCTTAAACAATTATTATTTTCTAGCCAATTTAAAACCCACTTATTATGAGCCCAAGAATTTTTATTTAGTGCTTTCTTCTTTGAGCCCATCTTAGATCAATAACCTAGTCAGCAAGAATTTTAAACGTGAAACCACCACTCACTTTTCTGTTCCACAAAATCCAACTTTGACAAGCTGAAAAAGATTTCTTGAAATCAGTTTTCTATGTATACATATCTATCTCCCCACACGTTTCATCACAATCAATTCCAAGAAAATCCAAAGAGTTAGAAATTAGAGAATGAGAGATGGTAGGCGTTGTGTTTGAGAGAGTTGGATGGAGGGAGAAGAGATGACGACGGAGTGGTCTACGGGCTCAGCGACGACGGGGTGCATATGGAGCCAAAGGCGGCGCGGCGCCGGCTCTGTGCTGGCAGCATCGACGACGGCTGCACGGCGGCACGATCCGGCAACGGCAGCAGCGAAACTTGCTTACGAACAGAGGCGGCGATCGGTTCAGACGGAGAGGTGACGGCGCTGCAATTCGGAGCGCGATACAACGGATGACGAAGACGCAGAGAGTTTGAATGAGAGGGCTGGGGCGGCCGAGTTCCGGCAAGGACGACGGTGGCAGCAGCCCGTTTGAAGGAGCTGCTCGACGGCGAGCTCACCTTCGCTGGACTGTAGTGACAACGGAGTTCGCGAACTGGAGACATCAGCGGCAATGATCGACGGAGGAGAAAATTTCCGGATCCAATGGCGACGGGCGGCAGCGAAGTTGCTCTCCGCTAGGAGGAAGAGAGAGGAAGACAGAGCGAAATCGTTTTGAGATAGAGGACCGAACAGCGAGGGCTGACAACGACGGACTCCCACGGTGAGCGAGTGCAGCAGGGCCGGTGGTGGGAGTGAAAGCGCAGGCAGCAGCGCTGCCACGTAGCAGACGGACGGCTCTGCAGAGCCGGGGTAGGTCTCCAAGAATGAATCGTGGAGGAGGAAGAAGAAAGAGGAGAGAGAAGAAACCGATTGTTGAGAAGGAAGAAAGAATTAGGCGCCGGTGTTCTTTGATTGTGTGAACAAATTTTGAAACTGAGAGAGAAACACGATGGGAAGGTGAGAATAAGTTGTGGTGTTGTTTATTTATTTTGTTGGGCCTTGTTTTTAGTTAATACTTTGAGTCAATAGATTAAAGAGGATTTATGGGATTGGAATTCATGGTTTCTTGGGCCAGATTACAAATTAAAAAGAAATGGGCTAAGTGGAACACTCTAGGTGACGAAGGCTTTTCACGCACGCTTTCGAGGACGGAAATGATTTCAAATTCAGAAAATTAAGCGATTGAGGTGGGCTTTCTTTTTAAATAAGGGCAATGCCCTAAGTATACTTTTATGTGAAAATGATGTGAATATTTGTCATGCCGTGTTTTGTTTTATCTATGGAACCTATTTGATGTGACTTTTGCCATCTATGGATAATCGAATTCGGGTCTGACTAGGGAGTGAGTCCCTACTCAGGCTAGTGTACACCAATGGGGATCGTGAGCCATCTTTTGGGTCGGCCGGTCTAGTGACTTGGAATGTGGCCACATTCCTTGTCATCAATGGATCAGATATGGTAGACATCTATGGGAAAATGACTGATCAGTCGACTTTTACAATGGAAATGGTTTTAGTGTCTTGGGCATCTTCAAAGTTAAACCCTGAGTTCACTGAATGGTGGCATGATAAATACTTTTTATAAAATGTTTTCGGCATGAGTCCACTGAGTGCATCAAGTACTCTGCCCTGCATTTCCTTTTTTTTTAAATGTGCAGGTTGAGCTGTGACGAGCGCGGTGGGTGTTGAGTATAAAAGTGAAGAAGATAACAAATAAAGATTTCGAATATATTATGTCTTCATACATAGTATAATTCTTCTCTCGAATGCTTCCGCTGAATGATGTTTCTTTTGAGTTCGTGTATTGTCAAGATAGTTTCATTTGGAGTTGTTGATTGTTGAGATAATACTCTGATTTTATTCGAGCTATTCCATTTATTTTGAGCTATGGGTCGAGTTTTGTTGTTTTTCCCTTTCTTTCCCGCTTCTTTTATCCTCCCCTAGTCACGATTCACCGTGTTTTCTATCTTAGAAAATGCGGGCGTGACACGATCGGTGTTTATATTCGAATTGGCTGAGCTATAAACAATCAACCATTGAAGTAGTGAGAGAGTTGTTATAAGGAGGTGAAGATGGGAAGATCTATCCATTGTATTATGCTTGATTTTCAAAGTAGTAATGTGTAGTAGTAGACAAGATTTGAGCTACCAATATATATGTACCTCAAACGTGTGTGTGTGTGTTTTTCTTTGATGGGAGAGGCGGTTTGGAAAATAGGAAAGTGACAAAATTGAAATAAATGCTATGTACGTACATTGGCAAATAGAGTTGAAAAAATAGTCATCTTAAAAAAACCATTTGTGTGTTTGAATCGGTAAATGAATGATGGCAGGTTTCTTAATAGGAATAAAAGAAAATTTGTGATGAATTTTTTTATATGTATTGTGAAGCAATATGTTCACACGTGGCAACTTCACATGATCACTCATTACTGAGCTTGACGAATATTTCGTCAGTCAAGTCAAACGGCAAGCTGGTCCTTTTTCATATTAATCTCCTAATAAAATTTGTGCTGATAACTACAACAATTTTTTTAATTTATTGAAGAGAATTATCTTATCTTCCCTGTATATATAAAGGGTTGACTAAAAAACAAACATTTTATTAAGAGCAAATAGTTCATATTCATCTAATTAAGTGTATATTACTGGAGTATTGATTATATTTCTAGTATATATCCTTGTCTACTTTAATTTTCAAGAATGGTTCCATGAAATTGTGATAAAACTTGTTTATAGGGAAACACATTCTAATTTATATGATGTCGTAATCCTATGCTATTTTTTTTCTAAATTATATTTATGTTTATATTTTTTAAATAACTCCTAATGTCGTAATTGACGAAGATAAAGATGCCACTGGAAGAGTTGAGACAATGGAAAGTTGCATCTGCCAAATATAAAAATTAAATTACTAGAATTTCTTCATAACAAAGACAATAGAAAATATGAGTATTTTTTTTATGGTAGTGATTAAAAACAAATTTATCATAGTACTTAATTAGTACTAATGATTACAACCTAGCAAGATAAGGTCAAGAATTTTATTGGCCAAAACAACATTAATCACCTGGCGAAATATGAGCTTTATGCAGCTAATGTTGAGAGGGAGACCACATAATCCTATGTTTCCTTCAAAGCAATCACCAGGGAATGTTTGGATTTGAGGGCCAATTGGAATCTCTCCGACCAGCTTGTTGTGGGATACATTCATCACCTGAAGGAATGTAAGCCCTGCAATCTCCTTTGGTATCTTCCCGGTTAGCTGGTTCACTGAGAGGTCCAGTACTCCAAGCCCCATCAAGTTACTCAATGATTTAGGGATTGTTCCTGTGAAACTATTGTGGGATAAGTTGAGAAGATAAAGTGCGTAAAGCTCACTGATTGAGTCGGGGATGCCTCCTTGGAAACTATTGGAAGATAAGTCGATGGATGTAAAGTCTGACCAAATCTTTACAAGATTCCGCTCTCCCCCTTTGATGGTTAGTGATACCATTTCGCTGTAGTCCGCGCCCCCCAAGACATCTTTGAATTTTGGGGATCTAAAAGCCAAGTCTCTGTAACTCACCCTAGTGTATATATCCCTCATCATTCGGGACGCGGAACTATTGATAATTGGGAATGTAAAAGCCAAGTATTCATAGCTCAATGTTGTGATAGTATCCCTCATCATTGGTCTCCAATCTGAAAAGCTCAAAGAATCCACATTGCCACTGAAGTTATTGTTAGCTATGTCAAAAATTTGAAGATTTGACCAGCTCTTGTCACATCTCAGCCCTCCATGGAATCTGTTGGCACGCAACACAAGCACGCGCAAGCTCAACGGAAGCATGCATGGGAAAGTGCCACCCAACTAGTTGCCTCCAACATTCATGACCTCTAACAGTTGGCAATTTTCCAGAGATGGTGGAACTTCCCCGATTAAATAGTTGCTGTTTAGATCCAGATATAGTAGGCGACAATCAACAGTAAAGTTTGGGACACAACCAGTGATGTTATTGCTCCCTAAATTAAGGGTAAGAAGATGTTGCTCTACTAGACAGCGCGGGATATTGCCATTTAAGTTTTTGACAGACAAGTCGAGAATCAAAAGGTTTGAGACTTTGCAAAGGGAGGTTGGAACTGTTCCGCTTAGCTTGTTGTTGGATAAGTTCAAGACTATTAACGAATTGCAATTCGCTAATGAAAGTGGAACATTCCCAACTAAATTGTTGTCGCTCAAATCTAATGACATTAGTTGGCAACTGGGAGAAATTTTATCTGGAATCCAACCACTGATGTTATTTCCCCCTAGATTGAGCTCAACACTGTTTTCAAATAGACAACAGGGAATGCTACCGCTCAGGTGATTAACGGACAAGTCGAGGACAAGAAAGGTTGCAGCCGTGCAAAAGAAGGTTGGAATTGATCCAGACAATCTATTGTTTCTGAGTGAAAATTTTGAATTTCCAAAGAGAGCAGAGTCATTTCCAGTCTCAAGATTTCCAAACTAATCAAAAAGATTATTTGAGAAATCCACATCAGTAGAATGTAGTACCGGCGAAATTGAGGTCGGATCTTTTAACAGCGAGAGTGAGGGAAACTCGCCCTGAAACTGGTTTGAGTGCAAGTCCAGCTTCTCGACAGAAGTGGGGATGTGATAAGACTTTTGGAGACCAACCAACATATTACAAGAAATATTCAAACAGATAAGTGACCCGTTTCCGATTTCCCAGATCCAACTAGGAATTTCCCCCGCGATCATATTATCCGAAAGGTCCAATAAGTACAAGGAGGATTGGTTTACAAGGGAACTGTGTGAACCCGAAAGTGACAAGTTGTTGTTGGAAAGACTTAGAGTTGCAAGGTTAGGAAGGCTTAGAAACTTGTCCAGTTGAAAAGTATCATTGAACAAATTGTTAGAAAGATCAAGATAATTGAGACTTTGAAGCTTGATGAAAGAGTTAGGAATAGGGCTCCCAAGGCTATTACTGCTCAAATCTAAAAAAAGAAAGCTGAGATATATTTACAATAGCAAATTCATCCACTTTCCCACTAAGTTGGTTGTGGTGGAGGTTAATATACCTTAGTGAAGGTATATTAAAGATAGATACGGGAATGCTACCACTTAGTGAATTGGTACTTAAATCAATATACTCAACTTTTGCCAAACCTTCAAAGTGGGCGGAAGAAATTGAGCCGCTGAAGAAGTTGTCTGCCATCACCAGATGAACAAGCTGTGTCAGATTGCTGAGCGTGGAAGGAATTGCGCCACTGAATCTGCAATGAGACAGGTCCAAAGAAGACAATCTTGCAAGATTGGAAGTGTTGTGTGGTAAAGAACCTGAAAATGAATTGTCTGCCAAGCTCAGCTCTTCCAGGTACTTGAGTCTGAAAAGACTCAACGACTCGTTTAGTCCACCTGAGATGCTCTCAAAGTTGGTGAGGAAATTGGAATATTGTGGAATTGTTTGAGTAAAAAACATAAATGGCCATGGCTTACATGTGGGCTAGCGCACAATAATGTCTTATTAAATGCAAAGAAGACTCAGCCTTTGTAACGATCATATGACAAAGGAATGATTGATCAAAATAAGAATATATTTAAATTCATAAATGCAGCCCAAATCTTGGCCTAGAATTAGATAAATTAATGGTTAATAATTAATCAAAAACACGAAAGGGCATAATTAAATAATTTTAGGTCATATTATAAGATTTGAGTTTAATGTCATGTCAAGATCATTTTAGGTCATCCTTTGTAAGAATGACTTAAATATAAACCAACAATGACCTAAAAATGTCCTACGCATGATTTTGTTCTGTGTTTCTGTATTTAAATCTAGTTTTGCATAGACTAAAACCCCTCATTTATATATTTAAAACTCTCATTTTTGTTTTATATCGATTTTTTAATTATCATATCACATTTATATATATTCTTGAATAATCGTCTCTTATGGGGTTTTTTAATGGGATGGATAACTGATTTCTTAACGATATCAGACCAGTTCGATCTTTTTATCCATCTATTTTGCGCATGTGAAAGTATGACGTATACACTCGCGCTAGCGCGCGGGGCGTGTAGAAAACCTCTTATTTTGTCCCACGTCCACTTAAAAATAATCATTTCTCTAAATATTCTTGAATAACCATCTCTTTTACTGTTCCTTTTAAGGTATGGAGTCACACATATGGATGTGATCAGATGCAAACTCTAAATATAGTACAAATTTCAAACTCCGATCTGGTCCGTTCAAAAATGTCAACATATGACAAAATAATTACCACAAAAAATGTCAACAAAATGTCAACGGTTGATGTTATGTTGAAATTGTCTTGACGTCAAAATCTTGAAATTTTACAATATGTTGACATTGTGTTGACCAGTGGCGTATCCAGAATTTTCGGTTTGGAGGTACGACAAATAATACTATGAGAGTTTGAAAATTTGAACAATCCTTTTCATTCTCTTAAATATGAATACCTTGTATAGACGCGAATATAATAACTAAACAAGAAATCATATAGTTTTAAAAAATTTAATCATATAGTTTAAAAAAAAAATTGAACGTAAAATATTGGAGTAAAGTTTCAATTATTTGTTATAGATAAATAGTTTTTAGAAGTGAAACTTATGAACATTAATAATTTAAGCAAAATGACAATTATTTTTAAAAAATAATCTTTTTTTATAAATATCTCATGTATATGTGAATATAATTGCTACAAAATAGATAAAATAGTTTGAAAATAATTTATTTTTATTATTTGAGAATTGAGAATTTGCTCAAGAAGAATATAAATTTATTCTTTCAATTGTTTTAGCAAACACAAAAGAAAATACATTTATTTTTCAATTGTTTTGGTTAAACTAAATAAAAACAGTAAATCCGTAGTTTTAATAAAACAAGATTAAAAAAAAAAGTAGTAAAAGGCTATATGTATAGAACTTATAATTATTTTAATAAAACAATACCTGAAAAGAAAAGTAAATTAATTGTTTTAACTAAACAAAAGAGAAATAGAATTAAAATAAGTACTCCATGCTCAGAGTAGAATAGAATGAAACATGAAAAAATGGTAAAGGAATCAAAACAGAAAAGAACAAAAAATAAAATAAAACAGCGCGCGTTAGAGAGTCAAACTCTGAACCTCCGTGTTAAAATGGGTGGGTAAAACCACCAGACTACGATATATCTCTTGAACATATATCATTCTTAATACATAATATTGTTCTAAAGTGGGTACGTCACTGGTGTTGACACTGTGTTGAAAAATTTATAGTTTGTTCAATATATAGATTTTGTATTTTATCACTATCCGTGACACATATCCACAAGTTTGGTTGAACTTTTCAAAATATTTAAGAGTTTATAAATATTTCAGATAATATTGACAAAATAAAATTAAAAACAATTTACAATATTCAAATCACAAAAAAATCCATTATATAGCATTATTTTCAATGTATCATATTTTTACATATCATTTCAATAATTTATAGGATTATTTTATGATTTATAAAGCGTGCCTCTACTATTAATATGTTTCCCAATGGGCTAACATTGGGCTTTTATAATTAGTTTAGGTTGCAAAACCTGTAAATGGGCTAACGTTGGGCTTTTATAATTAAATTGGATGTTAATCGACGTCCAACGGAAAAGCCCAGAAACTCTTCGGTGAAATGCCTTGTAAATCTGGGCTTCACCTAATTCATAAAACTAGAAGGCATATTGGAATCTCGTAAAACAAGAAATTATATGCAACCAAATAGTCTTTTAACACTAAAGAATAAATTATAAGAACAATAATGTAGACACATACAGTACAATATAGTCCATCCGTTCCATAGCAGTGGAGGCGTTTCTATTTGGCACTCGATTTAAGAAATGTGAAAAAAAATAAAATAGAAAGCAAAAAAGCTAAAAAGATGAATGAGATAATAAAATAAGAGAAAATAAAGTAAGTGAAAAGAAATGTGTTCACTTTTACCAAAAATGGAAATTACTCTACTACTATAGAACATACCAAAATGACAAAATGTTTGCACTATAATGAAATGGAGGGAGTAAAAAAGACTAGGCCAACAGAGTTTTGTTTTCAACTCAAGAAGTAGACACACAGTCACTCAAGGATATGAAAATGTTAAGAGTCTCCCTCTCTTAACGAAGAACATTTCCGTTTTCACACACGAAACACCGATTCCCGCGCCCTAACAAGAGGGTTTGAGTATTTCGCAAGTCAATTGGACAAATAATTCTTCATTAATTGAATGACGGATTTTAATGAAAGCCCTATTTATAATAACTAGGACCCTAGGGTTGGTTCGACCTAATCTATACATCGGGAAAGAACCAACAAAGAAAACCCGACGGAGCTTATAATTGACTCAAATAAATAAGTTTGTTACATCATGAAATTACTAAAAAATAATAATAATAAACTAGACTCAAAAATAAAACAAAATAATAGCAGCGGCTCTCCTACTTGGCGACGAGGTCGTAGAGTCTGTCCGACGGCTTCAGCTTGTTGATAAGTAAAATGCGGAAAATAAAATACTATTGCAGAAAGTAAAATACGAGAGAACTTTAAAGACTACATTATGAATGACTTGAATTAAATTCTCTCAATGGTTACACAACCTTTTATAGGCTCTAATTCTAGCTATACAGGGAAAATACTCCCTCTGTCCCATTAAAAATGCAACGTTTTCCTTTTTTGGTTGTCCCATTAAAAATGAAATGTTTCCTTAAATGGAAACAACTCTATCTCTACTTTTTCATCTCTCTTACTTTACTCTTTCTTCATTAACTCACAAAACAACACTACATAAAATTCCGTGCCGATTCTCAAATGTTGCATTTTAAGTGGGACAGAGGGAGTATATTCTAATTATACTAATATCCTTTTTATTTGATTTTCCATAATCTTTAATTGATTTCCTTCTTTATTATTGTCATAACTTCGTTCTTGCCTTCTTGTTCTCCAATTAATTAATTTCCTTCCTTCTTGCCTTCTTGTTCTCCAATTAATTAATTTCCTTATTCCAACACAGCTGCTTCCTCGGACGAAGCTTTCTGCCTTCCAAGACTCCCTCTCTGTTCGCCGACTCTGACTCTTCCCGAACTTCCAACTCCTCACTGGTTGGTGGCGCGTCGTCTTTCCTTGCTCACTCACAGCCTGTTCATCATGGAAGTTTGGTGTGTCCGTAACAGAAAAACACATGCAAAAGAAGGAAAACCATAGTACAACTTATAATCAAAATAGATATCTTTATTGCCACTACTGTCTTATCACTTGATTTCTCACAACTCTTCTTCCTACATCCCTTCTCTTCTTCTTTTTGCGGAGAATGACTATCTTCTCAAAAACATCCTCAATTTTCTCAAAGTATCTCTCTCTGTAGCTTCAGCGAAATATGAGCACCCATAGAAAGCTTCCGAAGCCCAGAACATAACCAGCAGCAGCAAACACATAATCCCACTCAATCTCAGTCCCCTCATCTGATTTCACATTTGGTGGAGAAACATGAGCCTTTGTGCAACTAACGCTGAGAGGGAGACCGCATAATCCTATGTTTCCTTCAAAGCAATCAATGGGGAAAGTTTGGATTTGAGGGCCAATTGGAATCTCTCCGACCAGCTTGTTGTGGGATACATTCATCACCTGAAGGAATGTAAGCCTTGCAATCTCCTTTGGTATCTTTCCGGTTAGCTGGTTCACTGAGAGGTCCAGTGCTCCAAGCCCCGTCAAGTTACTCAATGATTTAGGGATTGTTCCTGTGAAACTATTGTGGGATAAGTTGAGAAGATAAAGTGCGGTGAGCTCACCCAATGAGTCGGGGATGCCACCTTGGAAACTATTGCAAGATATGTCGATGGATGTAAAGTCTGGCCATATCTTGACAAGTATCTGCTCCGCCCCTTTGATGATTAGTGATACCTTTTCGCTGTAGTACGCCGACGTGAGATTATTGGTAATTATGAATACAAAAGTCAAGTATTCATAACTTAACGTTGTGACAGTATCTCTCATCATATGGCTCCAACCTGAAAAGCTCAAAGCATCCACATAGCCACTGAAATTATTGTTAGCTATGTCGAAAATTTGAAGATTTGACCAGCTCTTGTCACATCTCAGCCCTCCATGGAATTTGTTGGAGCGCAACACAAGCACGCGCAAGTTCAACGGAAGCATGCATGGGAAAGTGCCATCCAACTGGTTGCCTCCAACATTCATGACCTCTAACTGTGCACAATTTTCCAGAGATGGTGGAACTTCCCCGATTAAATTGTTGTTATTGAGATCCAGACTTTGTACGAAACAACTGGCAGGGAAGTTTGGGAGACGACCAGTGAAGTTATTTCTCCCTAAATTAAGGGCAAAAAGATATGGTTGTACTAGACAGCGCGGTATATTGCCATTTAAGTTATTGACTGACAAGTCGAGCATCGAAAGGTGTGAGGCTTTGCAAAGGGAGGTTGGAACTGTTCCGGTTAGCTTGTTGATGGATAAATCCAAGGCCCATAATGCTCTGCAATTCCCCATGGAATGTGGAACATCCCCTACTAAATTGTTGTCGCTCAAATCTAATAAAATTAGTTGGCAACTGGGAGAAATTTTATCTGGGATCCAACCACTAATATTATTTCTCCCTAGATTGAGCATAATAGTGTTTTCAAGTAGACAACGGGGAATGCTACCACTCAGGTGATTAACTGACAAGTCAAGACTAAGAAAGGTTGCAGCTGTGCAAAAGAAGGTTGGAATTGATCCAGACAAGCTGTTGTTTCTGACTGAAAATTCTGAATTTCCTAAGAGAGCAGAGTCATTTCCAGTTTCAAGAATTCCAAACTGATCAAATTGATTATTTGAGAAATCCACATAAGTAGGATGTTTTAGCAGTGAGGGTGAGGGAAATTCACCCTGAAGCTGGTTTGAGTGCAAGTCCAGAAACGAGAGAGAATTGGGGATGTGATAAGGCTTTTGAAGACCAACCAACATATTACAAGAAAGGTTCAAATAATTTAGTGACCCGTTTCCGATATCCCAGATCCAACTAGGAATTTCCCCCGCAATCAAGTTATCTGAAAGGTCCAAGAACTCAAAGCTGGAGGATTGGTTTAAAGGGAAACTGTGTGAACTTGAAAGTGAAAACTTGTTGTTGGAAAGACTCAGATGTATAAGCTTGGGAAGGCTTAGAAACTTGTCCAGTTGAAAAGTATCATTGAACAAGTTGTAAGAAAGATCAAGATAATTGAGACTTTGAAGCTTGATGAAAGAGTTGGGAAGAGGGCTCTCCAGTCTATTACTGCTCAAATTTAACGAATAAAGCTGAGATATATTTACAATAGCAAATTCATCCACTTTCCCGCTAAGCTGGTTGTCTTGGAGGTCAATCCCCCTTAGTGAAGGTATACTAAAGATAGATATGGGAATGCTACCACTTAGTGAATTGAAACTTAAATCAATATACTCAACTTTTGCCAAACCTTCAAAGTGGGCGGAAGAAATTGAGCCACTAAAGAAGTTGTCTGCCATCTTCAGATCAACAAGTTGAGTCAAATTTCCAAGCAAGGAAGGAATCACACCACTGAACCTGCAACGAGACAGGTCCAAAGAAGACAATCTTTTAAGATTGGTAATGTTGTGTGGTAAAGGACCTGAGAATGAATTGTCTGCCAAGCTCAGCTCTTCCAAGTAGTTGAGTCTGAAAAGACTCGACGACTCGTGTAGTCTACCTGAGATGCCCTCGTCATTGAGTTGCAGACGGATAACATGGCCTGCATCGTCACACTCCACACCCTTCCAAGAGCAACAATCATCCTTTTGATTCCATTGGACCAGTATTTCTGAATAAGATGAATTGATTTTATTGAACACCAGTTGATTCTTCAACTCAAGCAACAATGTTTTCTCATTCTGTAAGCAATGCTGTGTGTGAGCATGAGTAGCATTTGGTTTGGAAAATGTTGGTGAAAGTGGAAAGATGAAAAGTAATAGCAAAAGCAAAGAGATAGCCATTGAAGAGGAATAATTAATATTGTGTTAGTGCAGAAAAAGTGTAGATTTATAGAGTTAGCACACTTGACTTCAAGTCTTCCATTTATCGCTCCTAGAGACCCATTGAAGTGGAATAATTAATAGTGTTAGTGCAGGAAAAGTGTAGATTTATAGAGTTAGCACACTTGACTTCAAGTCTTCCATTAATCATTCTTAGAGTCTTTGTGGAGTCATTATTTTATGCCAACTATAATCTCTAATGGCGTCTACTTTGAATCTACTCTCCCCCATTCACGATATAAAGGTTCATTTTAATTCAACACGCAATTTTAAAAAATTGTTTAATTTATTAAAGAAATAGATGGAAAGAATTAGAGGAAGATATACCTCATTTTTAAAGTAGAATGTATGTGTAAGGAGTTGTGGTTCATGGTAATGAGTTAGTGTATTGAAAATTATACACACTTAAAAGAATTTCAATAAATTTTAAATAAAAAAATAAAAAATAAGAGACCAAGTTTTCCTAATATTAATGCACTTTTTTGGATCTGTGATACTACTTTTGTCCATATAAAATAAAAGTAATACTTTTCTCATTCTATATATAATATCAATTGCTAACTTTTTTAAGTTGCTAACTTGCTAACTTCTCAATACAGTGTATTAAAAATGTCAGTGACATCAAAATGTCAACACATAATTTTGTTGAACTTCAATATAATGTGTTGATATTATGTGTTGACATTTTGATGTCACCGTATTGACATTTTTAATCCACTGTATTGATGAGTTAGCAGAGTTAGCAACTTAAATAGTTAGTAATATAACGCACCTCATACCAAATGTGTCATATTTTATGACAAAATCTATCAGACCATCACCACTATAAGAAAGCAGCAACAGATCAAAGCGCTAACCTGTTCCATATATGGCTACTCTCAAATTATATAAGAATTCAGATTCCGGGGACTCTTCGGACCGCGTTTCCTCCTTGGACTCGAGCTGCTGACCACACATGAGAAGGCGTTAATGAGATATCCTGCAATATTCCTGCCTCTAGTCATTCGAAGTGCGTTTCTGTGCAGTCTTGATCGCCCATTTTAATGCAAGCAACAGCAATCAAGACCCCATTTTATAATTTTGTGATGATGACACATTTTATCATTTTGGGACGTCTACAACTTAAAAAAATATCCTTTTGTTTTATTTTTACTCATACAGACTATTCTGTAAAGTATGACAGCTTCGAAAAAGTATATCGTACCAACACACCCCTATTCTTTATCTCATAAAATATACTGTAATTGTTAAAAGAGTTAAATGGTTTTAGTACTTTTTCTTTTAACAAGGAAAATCTTTTAATTATTTCAGTGATCAATCTGAAAACTTCAATTTAGTTAATCAAACCAATAAATAATCACCCTTGCTTTAAAGAATAAATTATAAGCATCTTGAAAGTGCTAACCTGTTCCATATATATGTGCCTAATCCTCAACTTATATAAGACTTTGGAACTCTTTGGACCCGTTTCCTCCTTGGATTTGAGCTACTGACTGCACACGAGAAGGTGCTGGTTGAAAATACAAGATATATTATGACGATGAGGATAAATACAAGATACAGATCCGGTGCTGGTTGAAAATAATCGAGAAAAGAAACGTACGTATTCTTGGGGTCACAGCCAGTTATGATCCGCCACTCCTTGTCTTCAAGAGTGGAATAGCATATTTTAAACGGCATGTCAGCAGCAACCAAATTTTACCAATTAGCAAGATAACTAACTACAGACCACAGGCTTCTGAGAGAGAAGAAACGGAAGTCCATGTGAGCAGGCTGCAAGTTTGGAATCGGATAGGTGAGACATCAATTCGATGAGCCAAGGAGGAATCTGATCGGGATAGATGTTGAATTTGTTAACAGCGTCGTATAGTATTCCTCAGTCTTGTATCGGTAGATCTTGTTGAGTTTCTTCATATTGATCCAATAATATTCTCTAATATGAAACGACAATGCAACAAGACGGTTGTTTAATGCCCGAATGAGGTCGGCTGATCCATCCTCCGGAGCAAGCATTTCACGTGCACATATAATGCAGAGTAGAACAGAGCCTGCAATCACATTACCATTTAGGTATGGAAGCAGAGCGTAGAAATACATGTTAAATACACTAGAAAGTTGACAGGTCAAACTACATTACAATTGAGGTCAAAATATGTGAAGTCCTCGTCTATTGATACATTAGATTGATTAATGATTATTTGAATGGTCAGATGACCAAAATGAACTCCAAATTATGCAATCCTGAATTTCTTGATCTCCAGAGGCACAGTCCGCACCTTAAAACTAGCCAGCATCAACCCTTGATCTCCCAGCTCTGAAACATTAATTAAGGCGAAAGCTCACCTGCAGCTGAAGAGTGTGAAGAAGAAAATTACGAACAATATCATACTCCACTGTCAGCAGGAAAGCGATGCCAGAAGGTATGAAATCACGGATAAAAACGTGGTCATACTTGAGAACATTGGTGGATTCAGAGGGGTCCTTTGCAGCAACAGGGCTATTGCAATAGTATACGATCGATTCCCTTAGCAGATCCCAAGCTTCAACCTCAATAGAATCTGTGTTACCTTCACGCAATATAGTTCCATAACTATGAATGCCACCGTTAGATGTCCCAAACCCGTCCGCGGATGTTAATCCTCTCAAACTCTCAGCTCTTTCGCAGTTGCATCTGCAAGCCCCGAGCGTATGTCCCAATAATATGTACTTAAAAATCCTATTGTAAAAACTAAACTGAACTTTTCTATATCAGCTCTTTCGCAGTTGCATCATTGCAAACCAGTGCACAATCCCCAGAAAATCAGCAAATAATTTGATTTCAGCTAAATATAAGATAGTCTTATTCACTTCCCCCAAAAGATTCTACAAACCCTTTCCCTTCAATTCATCAACGTCTACTCTAGACTCTGATACACAAATCAATTAATTATCACAACATTAGCAAAATTGGATATCCAATACATCAAACTCCAAAATCAAGCAAATAATCAAGAACAAGTATAAGCATAAAAAATTCAAACAAAGAGAGAATCAAGAAATGATTTTTACCGGGTGATAGCAGCAGGAATCTTGCTAAGAAATGGTTGCTTTCAGATGCAAAGAGGAAATTGCAGCAAAAACTAATATGTCGGCAGCAAAGAGCGAATTTCAGTTACTTGTATTGGAAAAGCTCTGTTGGCTTGGTTTACTGTGTTTCTATGTAGAAGTTCCACTTTTGGAGAACACATAATTGGGTAAATATTTCGAGTTTTTATGTAAAATTTCCACTTTTGGAAATATTTTCTTGATTTTTTTTATTAAACTATAAAATTTTTATCACAAATTGTCATCGAGGTTTCAAATCTATTTTGAATAAGCGATTTTGATGTTTGAATATTTAAGCTATGTGAGAAAAATAATGGTCTAATTTTATGGAATGGAACAATTTGAGTAGTTTCAACTAATGTTTCAATCATATTAGTATAAATAATAAGATTATTATACTTAAAACTATTATCCTTAAAAAAGAAACAGACAAATACAAGAACCTTATTTCAACTCAAGAAATAGACATACACACACAATCACTGAAGGAAATGAAACACACATGCAAAAGAAGGAAAACCATAGTACAACATAGAATCAAAATACATAGCTTTATTGCCACTACTGTCTTATGGCTTGATTTCTCACAACTCTTCTTCCTACATCCCTTCTCTTCTTCTTTTTGCAGAGGCTGACTATCTTCTCATAAACATCCTCAACTTTCTCAAAGAGTCTCTCTGAAGCTTCGGCGAAATATGAGCACCCACAGAAAGCTTCCGAAGCCCACAACATAACCAGCAGCAGCAAACACATAATCCCACTCAATCTCAGTCGTCCCATCTGATTCCACATTTAGAGGTGAAGCAAGAGGCTTTATGCAGCTAATGTTGAGAGGGGGACCACATACACCTATGTTTCCTTCAAAGCAATCACCGGGGAATGTTTGGATTTGAGGGGCAATTGGAATCTCTCCGACTAGCTTGTTGTGGGAGACATTCATCACCTGAAGGAATGTAAGCCCTACTATCTCCTTTGGTATCTTCCCGGTTAGCTGGTTCACTGAGAGGTCCAATGCTCCAAGCCCCATCAAGTTACTCAATGATTTAGGGATTGATCCGGTGAGACTGTTGTGGGATAAGTTGAGAAGATAAAGTGCGTTGAGCTCACCAATTGAGTCAGGGATGCCTCCTTGGAAACTATTGCAAGATAAGTCGATGGATGTAAAGTCTGGCCAAATCTTGACAAGATTCCGCTCTGCCCCGGTTAGTGATACCTTTCCGCCGTAGTCCGCGACCCCCACTACAAGATAAAACTTTCGAATTTAAAAGCCGAGTTTCTGTTATTCACCGCAGTGTAAACATTCCCCATCTTTCGGGACGTGGAACTATTGATAATTGGGAATGTAAAAGCCAAGTATTCATAGCTCAACTTTGTGACGTTATCTCTCATCATTGGTCTCCAGTCTGAAAAGGTCAAAGGATCCACATTGCCACTGAAGTTATTGTTAGCTATGTCAAAAATTTGAAGATTTGACCAGCTCTTGTCACATCTCAGCCCTCCATGGAATCTGTTGGCACGCAACACAAGCACGCGCAAGCTCAACGGAAGCATGCATGGGAAAGTGCCACCCAACTGGTTGCCTCCAACATTTATGACCTCTAACAGTTGGCAATTTTCCAGAGATAGTGGAACTTCCCCGATTAAATTGTTGCTGTTGAGATCCAGATATAGCAAGGGACAATCGACTGTAAAGTTTGGGACACGACCAGTGATGTTATTTCTCCCTAAATTAAGGGCAAGAAGACGCGACTCTACTAGACAGCGTGGGATATTGCCATTTAAATTATTGACTGACAAGTCGAGAATCAAAAGGTCTGAGGCTTTGCAAAGGGAGGTTGAAACTGTTCCGCTTAGCTTGTTCTTGGATAAATTCAAGATTGTTAACGCCATGCAATTCGCCACGGAAAGTGGAACATCCCCGACTAAACTGTTGTCGCTCAAATCTAACGACATTAGTTGGCAACTGGGAGAAATTTTATCAGGGATCCTACCACTAATGTTATTTGTCCCTAGATTGAGCACAAGACTGTTCTCAAATAGACAATGGGGAATGCTACCGCTCAGGTGATTAACGGACAAGTCAAGGACAAGAAAGGTTGCAGCCGTGCAAAAGAAGGTTGGAATAGATCCAGACAAGCTATTGTTTCTGAGTGAAAATTTTGAATTTACAAGGAGAGCAGAGTCATTTCCAGTTTCAAGAATTCCAAACTGATTATGGAAACTAAGAACTCAATTGAATATTATTTTTAAATAACTTTCAAAATTGTACACACTTTTAAGTAGTATTTCAATAATATTTTAAAAATCTAAGTTAAATTAAGTACCTACTAATTTATTATATTTTTCTAATTTTTCGTCAAATGAAAAAATAAAAGAAGAGACCAAGTCTTCTTTATATTAATGCATTTATTTCGATCTGTCACAATAGTAATACTTTTGTCCATAAAAATAAAAGTAATGGATATAGACTTCCCCACTAAATTGGAGTATTGGACCATTAAGGCATAACGTGTTTTTAGGTTCAATGCTATCCTTTGGTGAGATGTTTTGAACCATAAACACATCTTACCTCTATTTATCCAATGCTATCAATTGGATTATTGAACCATATGCATAAAGTGTTTTTTACTTTTTCTTTTAACAAAGAAAATCTTTACATAATTTCAGTGATCAAGCTGAAAACTTCAGTTTAGTTAATCAAACCAATAAATAATCACCCTTGCTTTAAAGAATAAATTATAAGCATATTGAAAGTGCTAACCTGTTCCATATATAAGTGGCTAATCCTCAAATTATATAAGACTTCTGGTTCTGGGATCTCTTCAGACCGCGCTTCCTCCTTGGACTCGAGCTGCTGACCGCACACGAGAAGGCATTAACGAGCTCAGAGTCCTCTTTGGTGGTCAACATTTTGGCAGCGTTAGGGTTGGAGAGTAGGATCTTCGAGACGAGATATCCTGCATTAGACCATGTCTGGAATAGCCGCGCTTGCTTCCCTATAAACCTTGCTTTGTTCGTGTCGTAATATTCCGGCCACTTGTCTTTCGAAATGCGTTTCTCTGCAGTCTTGATGGCTCTTTCAGCCATCTCGGGTCGTCCCATTTTGATGCAAGCGACAGTTAGCTGCAAATGAAGTGAGACATCAGACGTTATGGTCATCAGTGATAGATTAGATTGATAAATGAGTATCTGAAGGTTCAGACGAGACGACCAAAACAAGCTTCAAATTAATTAAGCCGTTAGAGTGTATCGTCGATTAGCACGTACGTTTTTAGCTATCACCCAAAGTAAACACACATAGTTTCCATGAAATGACCACAAGCACTACCTGGAAGGGTAAAGGCGGCTCTTGTTTAGTGAGTTTGAGGATAGGTCGGGAGTGTGTTATGGAGTAAAGGCAGATGAACGCAAAAGAACGAGTACAAAGAGAAAACGGAAGGTGAGAACTTGAATTAAAAATCAAGAATAACAATCCTCCGAAGAGGCCTACGGTTGATACCGTCCTAAACTGTCAATTTCACATACGAGATATATCTAAAACAGAGGAGCTATTTATAGGACTCCTACTAACTCTAAACTACAAAAGTAAATCGACTTAAAAGACAATCTACACACTAATGAGAATAATCAAGATTATTTACTTTCGGTGATAGATTAGATTGATTAATGAGTATTTGAAGGAATTAGATGTTTAATACAAGCTCAAAATTATTCAATCCGTTAAGAGTATACCAAATTAAACACAAATTGTCTTGGCCTACACTGTAATCAAAGTGGAACAGCTTGAATGAAATTACTATAAGCACTACTAGGAAGGAAAAGCGCGGCTTTCGTCTAGCGAGTAGTTCAAGGATAGGATGGGAGTGAAAACCTACTATGCTTAAGAGTTGGATGAAGTTCAGTAGTATATAACTAACTCCATATTTATGTTCAGTTATATTTGACTATATATATTTTTTTAACATATAAAATTGAAATTAGTTATTAGTTATTGCGGTAAATTAGTTAGTATTTGTTCACACCCCTATATATGCATATAGATATTATAGCCCATTAGTAACTGAATTTCGACATTAGCAGCCCGATTAACTCAATGATGAAGCTTAGACTAACATCTTCAAGAAGATTAAGAAATCAAAGAGACAAATCAATTCAGAATTAAAGAAGGCAGTCTACCTGCCAAAGAAGAGTTGGCCAGGAACCACCATTGTGATAGGACCAAGGCCTGCAAAAGAATAAACCGAAACATTATGAAGATGAGGATAAATACAAGATACAGATCCGGTGTTGGTTATTATTGAGAAAAGAAACGTACATATTCTTGGGGTCACAGCCAGTTATGATCTGCAACTCCTTGTCTTCTATTCTTGGGGTCACAGCCAGTTATGATCTGCAACTCCTTGTCTTCAAGAGCAGGATAGCATATTTTAAAATGCATGTCAGCCACCAAATCTGACCAATTAGCTTCAATAAGGTCCAATATGTCGTGTGATTGATCCGGTGTAGCAAGATTACTAACTACGGACCACAGGTTTCCGAGAGAGAAGGAACGGAAGTCCATCTGAGCAGGCTGCAAGTTTGCAATCAGATAGGTGAGGCATCCATTCGACGAGCCAAGGATGAATCTGATCGGGATAGACGTTGAATTTGTTAACAGCTTCGTATGAGTAATCCTCAGTCTTGTATCGGTAGATCTCGTTGAGTTTCTTCATATCGATTCAATAATATTCTCTAACATGAAACGACAATGCAACAAGATGGTTGTTTGAGGTCAGCTGATCACATCCTCCAGAGCAAGCATTTCACGTGCACATAGTAATGCAGAGTAGACCAGAGCCTACAATCACATTTCCATTTAGATATGGAAGCCGAAACTTTGATAAGGTTCTATGGAAGTGAAGCTTTTATTGAAAATAATGAAACACTATAAGCAAACAGAGTGTAGCATAGTACTCCCTCCGTTCCATAGTAATAGAGGCAACACTTTTCGGCACAGAGATTAAGAAAAATTGTGTTAGGTGAGTTAAGTAAAGAGAAAATAAAGTAAAAAATGAAAAAGGTAGAAAGATGAAGATAGAAAAAAGTAAGAGAGAGTAAAGTAGGTGTGGAAAAATGTATTGACTTTTACTAAAAAGGGAAATGACTCTATTACTAAGGAACGGACGGAAATGGAAAAACGCCCCTATTACTATGGAACGGAGGGAGTACATATTAAATCTAGTGTACCATGAAGGTTAGTCAAATTCTAGTTTGTCCCGTAATTTAAAAATCAGCCGGAAAAACCACTAAGTTGATTTTCTTTTTTCGCAAGTCCGAAGACAATTTTTTGTTGAAATTGTATCTGATATGGCAATCAGGAAATTATACGCGGATACCACCACCGTTGAGTTAAATGATGTTGTCTATTCATAAAGAAAACAAACATTAATTATATATTTCACGTAGGCGACTGGATTTTTTCAATGTCCGATTGCAAATAAATCCAAACTTACATCGTTTCTGGTTTCTCTAGCTGATTTTCAAGTTGCAAGACGAGCCAGAACTAGACTGACATTGATTTATCCCCCCGAGCATTTTCCATATGCCCGTAGCAAGATAATCCACCAGTGACCTACTCGCACATAACAACGACAATCGTGTAGGTAATTCGTGATGGAGAAAGCTTACACTGTAAATGAGTCAGCACGTACCAGAATCGACCGGCGCTAAACGCCCGATTGCTGCTTAAAACTAGCCGGCATAGTCGTCTCCCAGCTCTGCAAATATAAAAAAAATCAGGAAGATTTTTCGTTCATGTATTCTATCGTAGTGGCGGATCCAGGGAGGGGCAGGAGGGGGCGACCGCCCCTCCCCGGCGACCCGCTTACATGGACCGGGACATAAATTTTCCAACGTCGCCCCCTCCGATAGGCTCCGACGTCGCCCCTCCCCTTCCGAATTCCAAGTTTCCGTCGCAGTGAGGCTGGCCTGAGAAGAAGAGTTTAATTGGTTGTTATTCAAATTCAACTTGGATCTAATTTGTTGAAGCCCAAGTACTTTAAATTTAAAGCCCACATTCAATCACAAATATAACTAAGCCCATGGCAGCAGTCCACACTCCATAGTCGTGATATGTCATATAACAATTATAACTTAAAAAATGCATTTAATTAAATATAAAATTTAGAAAGAGATTGCAAAATCCAAATTACTTAACTTCTAACCCTACGCCGACGCTGCGTCGCTGCTCTTCTTCAGTTCATTAATCCTCTCCATTCTCACTCTCACGCCTACAATCCGACAAAGTAAGTTCTCAAATCTCAATTCTTCTCTTCCGTTGCAGAATTAATAAAGTAATTTTTAACTATGAAGTAGGGAGCTTGATTTTTTGCTAAATAATATGAAGTTGGGGGTTTGGATTTGGGGATGGGGACTGCCGTAGGGTTATTTAATGGTAGTAGTTTATTTAAATAGAGAAAAGTGGTGACTTGGTGTGGAAAGTGGAGACAGGAGAGTAGTGGACAAGTGTTTGTCGTGTAGTGTAGTTTCTTTCTTTAATGAAAGTGAATCTGTCATCTGTGAATGGAATTGGTATGTGGTGTAGTGGGGTCAGGGTATATATTTAATTTCAATTTTTTTGTTAAGTTATTAATTTTGTGTGGTGTCTTTTGTTTTATCAGAAACATCAGCAAATGGATAAATATTTGACAAAGAGGCCTAGAGTTTCAAGTGGATCTTCTAGTATTGGGCAAGATTCACAAGATCCGGACCAAATAATTGATAAAGATGAAATTGAAGCTGACCCTGGTAAACGAAGTTCAATTGCAAGTTATGATGTGAATATTCGTGATCGAATTCGTAGAGAGTATGTAGCTAAAGGTCCTTGTCAACCAAAAGGTCTCGACTTTAAAAAAACACGTCAAGGAAAAGACAATAGATGTTTTAGGGATGTTTGGTACAAGGATCGTGATTGGCTTGAATATAGTGTCTTGAATGATGCCGCATATTGCTTCTATTGTTTTCTTTTCAAGCGTGATTCTGTGGCACCGGGGGATGAAGCATTTACTACTGGTGGGTTTTCTAATTGGAAAAAAGCACTTGAAAAGTTCAATAGTCATGTTGGAGATGAGAATAGTTCACACAACAAAGCAAGAATAGAATATGAAAATTTTTTGAATCAAAGGCAAAGTGTGACTTATGTTGTTCGTAGAGGTATTACAACAAAAGAAAAAGAATACCGGATTCGTTTGACTGCAACTGTTGATGTTATTCGTTTTCTTTTGAGTCAAGGTTTGCCTTTTAGGGGACATGACGAGTCATCTACTTCTTTAAATCAAGGCAATTTTCTTGAGCTATTAAAATGGTATGGTTTGAGGAATGATGAAGTTGGTAAAGTAATATTGAAAAATGATCCAGGAAATAATCAAATGACATCTCCGTCAATTCAGAAAGATGTAGTTAGGGCTTGTGCAGTTGAAACAACACTTGAAATATTGAGAGAGCTTGGAGATCGATTCTTTTCTATTATGGTTGATGAGTCTCGGGATTGCTCAACAAAGGAGCAAATGGCTATTGTTATAAGATTTGTGAATGAGAAAGGAGAGATAATAGAAAGATTTTTAGCCCTTGTTCATGTTAAAGAAACTAAATCAATTTGTTTGAAAGAGGCTATTGATTCTATATTTGCTAAGTTTGAATTATCTTTGTCAAAAGTGAGGGGCCAAGGATATGATGGAGCATCAAACATGAGAGGGGAATTCAATGGATTGAAAGCATTAATTTTAAAGGAAAATTCATCTGCTTGGTATATCCATTGTTTTGCCCACCAGCTTCAATTGATTTGTGTAGCTGTGTCTCAAACAAATCAATATGTTTGTGACTTTTTTAGTTATCTTGGCTTAATTGTTACATTATGTGGATCTTCTTGCAAAAGGGCCGATCAACTTCGACAAAATGAACATGATAGACTTGTTCAAATGTTGGAGAACATGGAGATTGAAACAGGTAAAGGCAAAAATCAAGAAACATCTTTGAAGAGGCCGGGTGACACTCGGTGGGGATCTCATTATGCCTCTATAATTCGTCTTGAAAGTATGTGGCCTTCGGTAACAGAAGTGCTTGAAAACGTACTTGCTGATGGAACTGAGGTCCCAATAAGGGGAAAAGTGGTTGGTGTTCTACAAAAAATGGAGACATATGAATTTGTATTTCTTATGATCTTGATGAAAAAATTGTTAGGGAAGATTCAACCATTGTCTTGTGCCTTGCAAGAAAGAGATCAAGATATTTTAAATGCAACTTACTTGATTGAGAATGCTAAAGAAAGCTTGAGATCATTTCGAGAAGTTGGATGGGATACTTTCTTGCAACAAGTGGATAGTTTTTGTGGGGCAAATGACATTGCGGTCACTAAAATGGATGATGTTGCTCCGAAACGGATTTGCATGAGGAATGGCACAAAGATCACTAACTACCATCATTACCGCGTTGAAATATTTTGCCAGGTAATTTGATAAAATTTAATATCTTATTAATTTATTACATTAGATTTATTTTTATACTTAATTTTGCTTGTACAATTAGGTCATTGACCTACTCATGCAAGAGATGGAAAATCGTTTTTCTGAATCATCCACAGACTTGCTTCGTTGTA
The DNA here is from genome assembly GCF_029641045.1 of Salvia hispanica. Lineage (NCBI taxonomy): Eukaryota > Viridiplantae > Streptophyta > Magnoliopsida > Lamiales > Lamiaceae > Salvia > Salvia hispanica. The sequence goes on along the minus strand of NC_142693.1, from coordinate 26,092,392 downwards.
TGGCATGTCTCAATCCGAAAAATTACTTCGCCGCTTTTGATGTTGAGAAGCTTGCTCATCTTGCTAGTCTTTATCCAAAAGATTTCTCATCGAATGAACGAACAATGTTGCTTGAAGAACTTGAACTATTTGTTGGTGTGATGAGAAAAGATGACCGGTTGATTGGTATTGAAGATTTGGGTGGCCTAGCTCGGAAGATGGTAGAAACTAAGAAGCATATATATTTTCCATTAGTTTATCGCTTGATTGAATTGGTATTACTCTTACCCGTAGCAACTGCATCCGTTGAAAGAGTATTTTCTGATATGAAAATTGTCAAGACTGATCGACGGAACAGGATGGGAGATGAATGGTTGAATGATAGTTTGGTGATATACAGTGAAAGGTCCATCTTCGCCACTGTTTCTAATGAAAGAATCTTGACACGTTTTCAAAATATGGATACCCGTAGAAGCCAGTTATCGCGATTAGCGGATGCAAGTGCTACTTGAATTGTAATATGTAATTTTTGTTATTATATAAAAATATATATTGAAGTTAATGATATTTAAAATTTTATTATTTTATTTTTTATTTCATTTCGCCCCCTCCGTTTTAAGTCTCTGGATCCGCAATCTATCGATCGGGATTAAAGAACGTCACAAGAAAGTTGACAGGTCAAACTACATTACAATTAAGGCGAAAGCTCATCTGCAGCTGAAGAGTGTGAAGAAGAAAATTACAAACAATATCATACTCCCCCTACAGCAGGAAGGCGATGCCAGAAGGTATGAAATTACGGATAAAAACATGGTCATAGTTGAGAACATTGGTGGATTCAGAGGGGTCCTTTGCAGCGATCATACCTACAGGGCTATTGCAATAGTACACGATCGATTCCCTTAGCAGATCCAATGTTCATCCTCGATAGAATCCGTCTTATTCTCACGCAATAGTTCCATTACTATGAACTTCACCGTTGGATGTGACAAACCCGTCCTCAGATGTTAATCCGCTCAGCTCATTCACAGTTGCATCTGCTAAGCCCCAAGCAGTTGGAGGTGACTGAACGAGGAAACAAGTTGATAGGTTCGAAACAAGTTGTAGCTTTTCTTCTTTTATATTTTACAAAAGACCGAGAATGAGACCCTAAGCAAGATCTTCTGAGACGGGGCTTTGAACTAAGAAGCCAACGTGTATTTCCACCACAAACTTGTAATACTATTTGAGCAGTAGCCATTGATACAATGCGAGCTTGAGGCACAGTACATAAACTCTATTCTCCTTTATGAAAGGTAAAACCAAGATACCCACCTCAAGAAACGATGCCTAATGAAGCCAAAAATCATATAATCAGGATTCATACGCACACGCACAATCACCAATGTTATTGAACAGACTAACAGAATCAGTCAAAGATAGCCATCCATGTACACTATAAAAAAAACTGTTCTTGTACTAGAAATGAGCCACTCACCCCTTAAAAGGCCTCAAAAGGGGGAGGGTTATCCACACTTATATAGATTAGATTGGATCATCACCAAGTCGATGTGGGACAGAATTTAGAGAATTTAACACGCCCCCTCACATGTGGGCCGGAAAGGACATCGGTCTTCCATCACGTGGATAGGCAATGCTAGAGATAAGAGAACCATCATCGATGTGGGCCGGAAAGGACATCGGTCTTCCACTCGTGAGGTAGATAAGAGATAAGAGAAAACCATCATCGACTTGGGCCCGCTCTGATACCATATTAGAAATGGGCCACTCACCCCTTGAAAGGCCTCATAAGGGGGAGGGTTATCCACACTTATATAGAAGAGATAGGATCATCAACAAGCCGATGTGGGACAAGATATTAGAATTTTAACACGCCCCCTCACGTGTGGGCCGGAATGACACATCGGACTTCCATCACGTGGGTAGGCAAGAGAAGAGATAAAGAGATAAACCATCATCGACTTGGGCCCTACTCTGATACCATATTAGAAATGGGTCACTCACCCCTTGAAAGGCCTCATAAGGGGGAGGGTTATCCACACTTATATAGAAGAGATAGGATCATCAACAAGCCGATGTGGGACAAGATATTAGAATTTTAACACGCCCCCTCACGTGTGGGCCGGAATGACACATCGGACTTCCATCACGTGGGTAGGCAAGAGAAGAGATAAAGAGATAAACCATCATCGACTTGGGCCCTGCTCTGATACCATATTAGAAATTAACTTCTCTATATAAGTGTGGATAACCCTCCCCTTATGAGGCCTTTTAAGGGGTGAGTTTCTAATATGGTATCAGAGCAGGGCCCAAGTCGATGATGGATTTATTCTCTTTATCTCTTCTCGATGATGGATTTATTCTCTTTATCTCTTCTCTTGCCTACCTACGTGATGGAAGACTGATGTCCTTTCCGGCCCACACGTGAGGGGGCGTGTTAAAATTCTAATATCTTGTCCCACATCGGCTTGGTGATGATCCTAGCTTCTCTATATAAGTGTGGATAACCCTCCCCCTTATGAGGCCTTTTAAGGGGTGAGTGACCCATTTCTAATATGGTATCAGAGCAGGGCCCAAGTCGATGATGGTTTATCTCTTTATCTCTTCTCTTGCCTACCCACGTGATGGAAGTCCGATGTGTCATTCCGGCCCACACGTGAGGGGGCGTGTTAAAATTCTAATATCTTGTCCCATATCGGCTTGTTGATGCTCCTATCTCTTCTATATAAGTGTGGATAACCCTCCCCCTTATGAGGCCTTTCAAGGGGTGAGTGGCTCATTTCTAATATCTTGCAATCCTCATCGTTGTAATCAAGTACACACGAAGGCTTTCCCGCCAACGAATAAATCCCAGCATACTATATAAGCAATAAAACCTGAGTTGGGAACAAAACAGACAAGCAGAAACTTCACACCGCACTTAAAAGGGATAACTGTCATGTAAGACAATATTTTTCTTTGACTTCCGGACAATCTCATAACTTTTGAAACTGGAATAAAAAATCATAACTTATCAAATTTTCGCAAATATGCAAAATCAGATATGATGGGACAGCAAAACAGCGTTGTTTTGGACAAAACGACGCCATTCTATTTTGAGTGTTAGTTAAAACGACATCGTTTTGTCGTTTTATCCAAAACGACGTGGTATTGTTTGCACATCATACTTCGATTCTGACCATCCTGGGACAATTGCGAGAAATGGAAAAGTTATCATTCCAGTTTCAAAAGTCATGGGATCGAACTAAACCAAAGTTCTGATTTAAATGCCAATATCCCTTCTTAAATATTCCAAATGTAAAAACTAAGAGCAGAGCTAAAACTAAATCTCTTCTAAATCAGCTTCGTTTTAATCACATGATTGCAAGCCAGTGCAAAATCCCCAGAAAATCAGCAAATAATTTGATTTCAGCTAAATTTAGGGTAGTCTTATTCTTTTCCCCGAAAAGATTCTACAAACCCTTTCCCTTCAATTCATCAACTTCTACTCTAGATTCTGATACAAAAATCAATTAATTATCACAAAACTAGCAAAATTGGAGATTCAATACACAAAACTCCAGAATCAAGCAAACAATCAACAAAAAGTGTAAGAAAAAAAAAATCCTAACAAAGATAGAAGCAAGAAATGATTTTTACTGGATGATAACAGCAGGAATCTCGGTAAGAAATGGGTGTTTTCAGATGCAAAGAGGAAATTGCAGCAAAAACTAATATGTTGGCAGTTTTTCAAGAACCAAAGCTATGTGTTGGTTTGGTTTACTGTGTTTCTCTGCTTTCCGGAGACGTAGAATTCGGAAAAAAGGATTAATTTCACTAACCTTTCGAAATGATGGATTAATTTCGTTGACCTTTTGAAATATGAGTCCGAGGCATACGAATTTTTTGGAATAAGGGATTTTCGATTTTTTATGCATTTTCTTTTCTTTTTAATGATTATTTCATTCTTAACATTTAGTATTAATTAACCAAATTACCTTCCATAAATTTTAACACAATTTATAAAAAATCACCCAACACCCCCCCCCACCACCTCCAACCCCACCTCCAAACTGCACGCCTCTTTCCAGCTTCCGCAAACCTGCCCCACCCTGTTCTCTCCTCCATGGCAGCGTCTATGTGCGGGACCAAAAATACATAGATATACAAACTTTTGAGAGCTCAAATCGACAAAGCTTCCGCCTTTCAGAGCTCCAATTTCTTCTCCTCAATCTCGCTCCAATCGGTCTCCAGAAAACTCAACCGCAACCATTAAATTTGTCCCGATCCTCAGAAATTCCAGCCCGATCTCCTGCCAAATTGAGTGCGGATTCCTCCCAGCCTCTCGGAGAATCAGTAAGATCAGCAGCGACAGAGGTACAAGTCCAAATCAAAGAAATGGGCTTTAATCAAGAATTTCAAGAGAATTGCGTCCAATTCTTGATCTACACGATAGAGCTGTTTCTGACGACAGTGAGGAACTCGGCAGTGTCGATGGTGAGGCAGGCGCTGGTGGGGGGGGGGGGGGGGGGGGGGCGCTGAGCCCATTGCTGGTGGCGGCAGGGAGGGAAAACACGTTTTTGTCTTACGGCGTGTTTGGGGTGGCAATTGCGGTGTGTGCGATGTTTGTGGTGTGCTTGCCAGAGACGAGGGGGAGGGCGCTATGTGAAAGCAAGGGGGAGGAGGAGTGCCGATATGACGCCGCTAATGGTGACGGAGTGTATTGTATTTGAATCATTATTTATTGCGTATTAATTTTATGGTTTATTTTTTTATTTTACTATTGTGATGAAATATTATTATTATTATGTGAAGTGAATGTTAATTAATAAATGTTATTATTACGGAGGGTGTAACACCCCAACTTTTGATATCTTTTGTTATTCTCGAAAGAGCGTCAAACTTTAAATCGAACGCTGTCCATGTTATATTTTGAAAACTTATGGGGTTGTTATCCAAGAACTAAGTACTATTTTGTGATTTTGATTTATGAATCAAGAGCTCAAGTATTTTCACGTTTATTTCCATTTACGCGATCAAAGTGAAGAAAACTTCGATCAAACTAGACGATTAAAGGAGAATTGGACATTTAGGATTGATTATGAGTATTTTCAAATTTCGTTTAGTACAAGAGAACTTAAGCCCAAAATAAATAATGGATCAAGAACATGTTTCAGATTATACAAAAAAAAATGTATATAGATTTCGGGCCTCTTCTTATCCAGCCGAATGTCTTTTCTTCGGCCCACTCAAAACTCGGCCCAATAGCTTGAAGATCAGCCACATAGGGCCTCAACCGATTGTCACCTGTTTAGCTAACAACACTCCTATGCCTGCATGATAAATCCAAATTCAGTTAAGGAAAAGCAAGTGAGGAGTTATTGAAGATGAGTACACCTACACAAAATGTCAAAAGTAGTTAACAAAGAGCCAAGGAAGAGCTGGGTTGTCCCTAATCAAAATCTGGGTTGTCCCTAATCAAAATATTGACCAAATCCCAAAAGGTCGCAGGAGCTGCAACAAGAAGACAAACTCCATTAAGGTCTAAGCAAGAAGAAGCCAAGAGAGCAGATTTCTCTCTGCACACATCCCTCTGCCAAAATCCCAACAACCAAGCAGATTTTCAGCCTATATATATACATGTATACATAGCCAGTTCCATCCTCTCCCCACCATTTTCGACCCCCAAAAATCCACAAGTGACGGAGGAGTAACGAGGGAGGAAGGCAGTGGCTGTGCGAGAGGGCAGCCCGGTAAACCAAGAGGAATCACCAAGCCAAGGTAATCTCCCAACACCACCCTTTGCATCACGTTAGAAATCCCACATCTTTAAAACTTAGAACCATAGATGCTCAAGAACACATAAATTTTAGAGTTCAATACCATAGCTTTCAAATGAAACAGAAAACCAAATAGTGCACCACTGTGAACTAGCCAAACCACCAAGTAATAACATCACATAGCTACAGCCCAAACATCGAACATAATTATGTTAAGTAGCAAACTGGATAGAAGGCTTAGCTTAGCATATGGGGCTATCCGGCGAGGGTCGAGTGACGACGGAGCTCCGGAGAGCCGACAGGGGCAGCAGCCGCAGCTGTTGCCGGCGCTCCGAGTGAAGATAGAGAAAAGGGCGATGACGACCCACGACGTAGAAAGAGACGGAGGGAGAAAGGCGATGCCTTTCCCCTCAATTGATGACTCTGCCGGAGCAGCAACGCGAACCGTCGGCGGCGATATCGCCGGAGAGGAAAGGCGGCGATGGCTGGTCCACTGGAGCCGTCGCCGAGCGACGCAGCAGGCGGCAGCCCTGCTCGTCGAGCAGCCGAGGACTCCTCCGAACTTGACGGAGGGAGAGAACCCGATGGAGGAGGGAGTATCCGCTGACGGGACTCCGAGATCCCGTCGAGGTAGCGGCGATTTTCGCCGGAGAAGAGAGGCACTGCTGCTGTTCTGAAATTTAGGGATTTTGACTAAAATTGAGAAGAGAGAAGTCACGTTGGAAGGGAGTATATGTTTGGGTTGACTCCAATTTTAATTAATTGGTTTGGGCCGGAAGTGATAAATTAAAGAGTTTGGGCCATCATTTAATTAGTTAGTGACCTGGGCCAGAGGGCTAATTAATTTAAAGGGGCCAAGGAGGACTTAAATATTGAGCCAAGGTTGTTTAAGAAATGGGCTGACTTTTAATCAGTAGAAAATTTAGAGACGCCAGAAAAGGGAAACGACGTTCTCAAGTCATGAAAATAATCATGTTTATGAAAGAAATGCTATTAATTAAATTTTCCGATTTAATTAATATGCAAGTTTAGTGAACAAAGAATAAAAGAAATTAATTAGGGCATGCATTCCTATAAGTATGAGATTTTGTCTCGAGTCTAATTAGTATGTCGTTATGTTATGTTTTTCACAAAGGACTATCTCCGCGAGTTAAGATCAGAGCGAGAAATTCAAGTAAAGAACAAGGTGGCCTTTCGAACTAAAGTGTTTTTTTACGTGGGCTTTTCTAACCTACACTATGATTGTAGGCTTTCTATTTAAGATACGACGATGCCTTTATATTTAAAGTACAGTTTTTATGAAAAGTGCTATTGTGAAATGATATTACGTGAGCCTTATACGAATGTGCTTTCAGTTATTTACATTTTCAGTACGAATGCTTTCAGTTATTTTAGTTATCAGTATGTTTTGTCTTGCCAAGTTTTGTTTTGAACTTTGCCTATCTGTTTGTCTAGCAAGGGCGACGTCCCTACTAGACCAAGAGTTCGTGAATTTCGGTTCACCAGGAATTAGTGAATGCGGGTTTGTAAGTGGGGTCAGCCCATACATACCCGGTTCACTCAGTTTCAGATATGGTATTTGTTCCAGGAAAAATAGACTACAGTCACAGTTTTTATATAGAAATGCTTTTAGTGTCCTCAGGCCTTTTAAGATAAAACCCCGAGCTCACTCAGTAGTGGCTTGACAAAACCAGTTTCCTTTTCAGTAAAATATATTTCGGCACGTGTCCACTGAGTACACCAAGTACTCAGCCCTGCATATGTTTTAAAAATGTGCAGGTTGAGCAGTGATGACGGCGGGCGGTGTTGAGCACAGACAAATGAAGATCCTTCGATAGAATAGTACTTGGATGCGTCGTGTCTCCATACACGATGCCATCTGCTCTTGACTCTTCCGCTGCAATGTAAAAGTCGAGTTTACACTCCTTGTATTATGCATTCTGATATATATTATTCTAAGTTATTTCAGTTCAAGTTCAGTTGTGCCACCGTTTTCCCCCTTTCTTCCCCGCTTCTTTCATCCTCCCCTAGTCGCGATCAACCGAGCTTTCTATCCTTAGGAAGTGCGGTCGTGATAGAGGGTAATTTGGTCAATTAATAAATGTTAGGAATGAAATAATAAGTAAAAAGAAGAGAAAATGCATAAAAAATCGAAAATCTCTTATTCCGAAAAATTCGCATGCCTCATACTCATATTTCAAAAGGTCAGCGAAATTAATCCCTCATTCGAAAGGTCAACGAAATTAATCCCTTTTAGGAAATATTTTCTTGATTTTTTTTATTAAACTATAAAATTTTATCACAAATTATCATCGATGTTTCAAATCTATTTAGAATAAGCGATTTTGATGTTTGAATATTTAAGCTATGTGAAATTATAATAGCCATTTTACTGTATCATCCTCTATTATTATTACTATAATACTATAATCCATTATTAACCTTGATTATTTAACCTTTTTTTATTTAAATTGAATTATTGTAATGAGAAAATTGGTTCATCTTGTTGGGAAGAGTAAAAATTCGTAAAATAGTAGTGATTTATACTCTCACTCCCATTAAAAATGAAACGTTTTTCTTTTTAGATTGTCTCATTAAAAATGAAACATTTTCTAAAATAGAAATAACATTATATCTAATTTTCATTTCTCTTACTTTATTCTATCTTCATTAACTCACAAAATAATAGTACTACATAAAATTTCATACCGAAAAGCAAATGTTTCATATTATTGGAACGGATGGAGTGTTTACGAGACACATCAGATAGCAAAAATGGTCTAATTTTATGGAATGGACCAACTTTTGGAGAAGTTTCAACTAATGTTTCATTAATACAAGCATATAAATAATAAGAATACCCGGAAGTGTTATATTGCTAACTCATAACTTAATTGCTAACTACAACTAAATAATAGTCATTAGATATTCAAATTAAGGGCTTAGATCATTAATCCTTAAATGTCAGTACGATCAACGAAAAACGTCAATAAGGCCATTGGATTAATTCCAAAAAATATCAATAGGGGTATTAATGTCAATTAACTACATGTTTAGTTATAACTAACTTTTAAAAGAAATCTCAAACCTTTAAATTCATATAACATTATCAAATTAAAGATAATTTCATAAGGATTCCAACGATATCATACATGCATATGTTCCGACGTCAAAATTTGAAAAAAAATTCGAAATTTTTTAATTTTTTCGTACAAGCAGAAATGTAACATCCCGGATTTTAGAACCCTAATTTTTGAGCCCTAGAATTTATTGTTGATGACGTGGCATCGAGAATGCAGTTATTTCACGAGGTGATATGGTCGAATTAAGTTTAGGGTTGTGTGAAAGTTTGAAAAGTCAAACTATTTGACTTAATGATGTGGCATGTGATTTATTTATTTGTGTGATTTATGTGGTAATTTAATTGTTTATGGGTGAGTGAGAATATTAGAGAAAATTGCCATAAATACTTATCACCCTAATTCTTGTAATTTTCGAACCCTAGACCCCTTGGAGAGAGAATTTCTATTTTTTCCGGAATTTATTTAATCCTTGGGATATTTACCCAAATTAAATTCCAAGAGCCAATTATTTCCTTGTTTAGAGATGTAAAAATCGAGCCCCCTTGTTACCTTAGTGATTTTCGAAAATCACTTAATTTTGGGAAGGAAGGAATTGTTTTATTTTAGTTAATCCCTTGTTTGATTCCTTCCATACCTAGAATTTAATTATTCTACCAAATCTTTCCATACTTCAAGAGATCTTGCCTTACTTTGTTTTAGTCAATATTCAAAAATCCATGCCTTATTTAAAAGGCATAGAAATCGGCCCCTACCTTGTTTCATGGAGGATTTTCCTTATTTTCATTTTGCTCCATGATATTTTATTCTATATGGAAAAATACCAAAAACAAAACCATGGCTAATCCCCTAGCCTAATTTTCGAAAATTTGAGAATATTGCCATCTTCTATTTTTGTTAATTCTTCTTCCCTACTCCACAATATTATTTTATTCTATTTATTTATAAGGCAAAAGATATTACCAAATATTCTATTCTTATTACCTAAAGATCTCATTGGACTCTATAAATAAGAACCAAAACCCCCAACCCTAGCCCCCATATTTTCGAAAACTTCACCCCCATTCACTCTCTCAATTTTCTTCCACTTTACTCCACAAATCCTTCATCTTTTGAGAAGAAATCGAAGTTTAATCCGAGGATATTGAAGAACCAAGTCTCTACTTTGTTTCTACCGATTTATTTTCTCTAAAAAGGTATTTTTTCTTAAGAGTTATGTTGTTTTTCTTCTACCCCTTCTTTTCTTTTTCTTCCAACCGATTTAATCGGTGTTCTTGAACCTTCATGCATATTAATTGAGTGAAAAAGGGATAAGAAGGGATATGGGAACATGTATGTGTGTGTGTGTGCCGAGAGTGTGTGAGGTGTGTGTGCCGTGTGTGAGTGTGTGTTGAAGTGTGTGTTGTGTAGTGCGTGCTTGATGGCTAAATACTTTTGTATGACATATGATGATAGATCTAGGGTTGAGATGCTAAGAAATATATGTATGCTAAGCGTGACTTGAAATTAGTAATTTATGATGAGTGTGACTTGAAATTTATAAGTTATGAAGATTAAGGTGAATCGATGGGAAAGAGGGAAGTAACGAGACATGCATAAGTTAAGAGTTATAATTGAACCTAATTTGTGAATATGTGCCTATGTGAATTTAAAGGTGAAACCTCGGTTGCGAAGCCAGATAACGGAAAAGCGAAACTACTTGAAATCTAAGCAGTCGAGGTGGGCTTTACTCTCAAAAACTCTCTTTTATTTTGTCAAAGATAATTATCGGAGCTATAAGGGTGGTTTAACTGTTATGCCATGCCTATGTTTGTTTTATTGTGAGATTGTGTGCCTAATGCCTAGTTTGTGAGTTCGCTCCATTGGGCTATAGGGCTATGGATATGATATACGAATTCGGGTCTGAGTCTGGGCCGCAAACCCTACCAGGCTGTGTACACGAGGGGATCGGGAGCCGTCCTAGCTAGTCGGCCGGTCTCGTGGGCGAAAAGCGTGGCCACGCTTTCGTCGCACCATGGAAAGATTGTGATATGTGATTGTGGAATTTGATGAGAAAATGGGGAGTTATTTTGACTGGCCAGTCTATGGAAAATATTTTGTGATACTCGTGATATTTCTCTTAACTGCTTAAAACTCGAGTTCACTTGGTAAGGGTGGCATAATTTTTGAATAAAATGTTTTGGCAACAAGCTCACTGAGTATTTCAAAATACTCAGCTCTGCATGTGTTTTTCCTATGTGCAGGTTGAATGATGACGAGCGGTGGCGGGTGTTGAGCAGCTCAATTAATTAATGGATATGTTGAACTCTAAGTGTAGTTGTGTCTCCATACATAGCTATGCTTTTTCTCTTGGTCGTTTTCCGCTTATGCTAATACTCTGATATTGATTTGGTTGATTGGCACTCTTCTTCGTTTTTGAGGCCTTATACTTTTCTCGTGACGTTATCTTGAAACCTATGTCATTCTCTTAAGTTTTGATCGCCTTTTATGAAATCCTTCTTCCTTTATTCTTCTAGGTTAAGTTGTTGCATTTAATACTCTGATATCTGTTTCAGTTCTTGTGGTCAATACTCTTTAAATGAAACCCTAGCCTATGTTTACTTCTTTCGAGTCGGTTTTGGGTAGCAGCCGCCGCATTTATTGTACCCTAGGAGGGCGGGCTGTTACAAGAAATGTCAACATACTATACAAAATATGTCAATATAATACATATAGAATGTTAATATAAGCAATAGGTTAACATTCTTAAAGCATTGTGTTGACATTCTCAAAACATTGTGTTGATATTTTCGGAACACTATATTGACATTTTCATCCAAAACCCTAATTTGGAGTTTTTTTTTTCTTTTTCGATTTAATTAATAAAAACGAAAATTACATGTGACAAATTGTAGACCACACATTTTCTAAAATCTTGTGGTTTTAAATTAGTTGTGGTTAGCAATTAAATGATGAGTTAGCAATTGATCACTCCCCTAAGAATACTATACTTAAAACTATTATCCTTAATAAAGAAACAGACAATACCAGCAGAACTTTATTTCAACTCAAGAAGTAGACACACAATCACTGAAGGATATGAAAAACACATGCAAAAGAAGGAAAACCATACTACAACATAGAATCAAAATAGATACTCCTTCCGTCCCACATAATTTTACCCAGTATTCCATTTTGGGCCGTCCCACATAATTTTACCAATTTCACTTTTACCATTTTTGTTAGTGGACCCCATATTCCACTAACTCATTCCTACTCACATTTTATTATAAAACTAATACTTTAAAAGTAAGACCCACATCCCACCAACTATTTCAACACTCTTTCCATTACATTTCTTAAAACCCGTGCCGGGTCAAAGTGTGTAAAATTATGTGGGATGGAGGGAGTAGTTTTATTGCCACTACTGTCTTCGGGCTTGATTTCTCACAACTCTTCTTCCTACATCCCTTCGCTTCTTCTTTTTGCGGAGGCTGACTATCTTCTCATAAACATCCTCAATTTTCTCAAAGTATCTCTCTCTGAAGCTTCGGCGAAATATGAGCACCCATAGAAAGCTTCCGAAGCCCACAACATAACCAGCAGCAGCAAACACATTATCCCACTCAATCTCTGTCGTCCCATCTGATTTCGCATTTGGCGGTGAAGCAAGAGGCTTTATGCAGCTAATGTTGAGAGGGAGACCACATAAACCTATGTTTCCTTCAAAGCAATCACCGGGGAATGTTTGGATTTGAGGGCCAATTGGAATCTCTCCGACTAGCTTGGTGTGGGAAACATTCATCACCTGAAGGAATGTAAGCCTTGCTATCTCCTTTGGTATCTTCCCGGTTAGCTGGTTCACTGAGAGGTCCAATGCTCCAAGCCCCATCAAGTTACTCAATGATTTAGGGATTGTTCCGGTGAGACTGTTGTGGGATAAGTTGAGAAGATAAAGTGCGTTGAGCTCACCAATTGAGTCAGAGATGCCTCCTTGGAAACTATTGCAAGATAAGTCGATGGATGTAAAGTCTGACCAAATCTTGACAAGATTCCGCTCTGCCCCTTTGATGGTTAGTGATACCTTTTCTTTGTAGCCCGTGGAGCTATTGATTGGATCCTCGAAAGCCAGGTTTTTGTAACTCAGCTTTGTAACGGTATCTCTCATCATTTGTCTCCAACCTGAAAACCTCAACGAATCTGTTAAGGGTGCTCTCCCTTAACAAGGTCTCGGCGTCTACGAGAGATCGACGGCGAAGCGATAAAGGTGGACGTCTCGGGCTTTCCCCGGGATCAGCTCCAAACTAGGGTTGTGAAAAATAAAGAAGATGGCAAAAATTGGGAAAATACGTTATTTCTTGATTGATCAATGCATAACACAACTCCCTTTTATGTTCTAAGGACCCTAGATGATTCGACTCTCTTTTGCGATCCGGGAAAGAATCACCAAGAAAACCTGGAAAGGAGCTTATTGGGCTCGACTCAAATATTTAATTAAATCAGTCCATAAAGAAAAATAAACATCAAAATAACCACTACTAACTAAGCAACAAAAATAAAGCATCCTCTGCCTCTTCAACGCGAGACGAAGTCCCCATATCTCACCACCGGTTTCGGTTGCCTTTGAGGTCACTCATTTACCCTCGGACCCTCAGCTGGAATTTCCTCTTCGTCTGCTGTCACAAACTCTGCGGCTTTCTCCTCTGTTCTTGCTTCTCCGGCCTCTTCCTCGGGTCTGGTTTCACACGTCGTGGTCTCCACAATTGGAGTTGTGGCTAACTCCGTATCAGAATCTACATTACCACTGAAGTTATTATTAGCTATGTCGATAATTTGAAGATTTGGCCAGCTCTTGTTACATCTCACTTCTCCATGGAATCTGTTGTCGTGCAACACAAGCACGCGTATGGAAGCATGCATGAGAAAGGACCTTCCAACATGTTGCCTCCAACCTCCATGGCCTTCAGCAGTTTGCAACTTTTCAGAGATGGTTGAACTTCCCCGATTAAATTGCTGTAGTTGAGGTCGAGATATTGCAGGCTACAATTGGCAGTGAAGTTTGGGACACGACCCGAGATGTTATTTCTTCCTAAATTAAGGGCAGGGAGATTCTTTACTAGACAGAGAGGTATTAATAGCAAAAGTAAAGAGATAGCAATTGAAGAGGAATAATTAATACTCCGTATTATGTTAGCGCAGAAAAAGTGTAGATTTATAGAGTTAGCACACTTGACTTCAAGAGTCTTTGTGGAGTCATTATCTTATGCCAACTATAAACTTTAATGGCGTCTACTTTGAATCTACTCTCCCCTGTGCAACGATCAAAAGGCTCATTTTAATCCAGCATGAATTTAAAAAAACTATTTTACTTTATTAAAGAAATAGATGAAAAAAATTAATGGAAGATATATCTCATTTTTACAATAGAATGTAGGTGTAAGGAGTTGTGGTTCATGTAATGAGTTAGTGTATTGAAAATTATACTCCCTCCGTCCCACATAATTTGACCCAGTATTCTATTTTGGGTCGTCCCACATAATTTGACACACTTCACTTTTATCATTTTTGGTAGTGGACCTCATATTCCACTAACTCATTTCTACTCACATTTTATTGTAAAACTAATAGTACTTTAAAAGTAAGACCCACATCCCACCCACCTTTTCAACTCAATTTCCATTAGATTTCTTAAAATCCTTGCCGGGTCAAAGTGTCCCAAATTATGTGGGACCGAGGGAGTAGTTTTCTAGTTTTTCTTTAAATAAATAAAAATAAATGAGACCAAGCTTCTTTATATTAATGCACTTTTTTGGATCTATCTCCGTATATAAAATAAAAGTAATACGTTTCTCATTCTATATGCAATACCAAATGTGTCATATTTTATATCAAAATCCATCACCTCTGTACGATGATATTTATGTCCAATTGTGTATTCAAAGAAAGAAGTATAGTCATAATGTGTTTTTAGGTATCATATTCCCTGCATTCATTTTTCTAGCTAGGTTTTATTTTCCCCGCTAACTTTACTTTCTCATCAAACAAATGTAGTCTTAGAATATTGCTAGTAGAGAATAAGATTGCTCATAAGTGAATAAAATTGAGGTGGACTAATTTTGTGAGACAACAACAAATGTCAAAATAAGATTATGATTTGGGGACTGGGTAATTATCGTGTATTTAGATAAAAGAGTTTTCGCTCAAATCTAAAGAAATGAGAAAAGAAAGATTCCCGATTTCAGGTGGGATGGTTCCGACATGGCCCATGGAAGATATATTCAACTTAGTCACCCTGTGATAGTGAGTGAGAATCACAATTATCTCCGATCCAATTACGGATATTGCTCTCATTTCTCCAATTTTGGGACAATATATTATGGGGATCTGAAGATATTCGAGATTTGAAGGAAATAAGTGAAGAACGAACTATGTTTGTATTCGAATTGGCTGAGCTATAATCAATCACACATTGAAGAAGTAAGAGTGATGTTATGAGGAGATAGAGATGGGAAGATCTATCCATTAGGCTTGATATTCAAATTAGTAATGTGTAGTGGTAGACAAGATTTGAGCAACCAAAGTATATACCTCAAACGTGTGTGTGTGTGTGTTTCTTTGAGGGAAGAGAGGCGTTTTGGAAAATAGGAGAGTGACAAAATTGAAATAAATGCAATGTACGTACATTGGCAAATAGGGGGTGAAGTTGAGACGATTGAAAGCTGCATCTGCCAAATATAAATTTTAAATTACTATAATTTCTTCAAAGAAAAAGTTGATTCTTCATTTTATTATGTTATGAAAGGTATACTACGGAGATTACATATTTATAGTGCTAGCTATCTCTATAAAAGGTAAACCTAATTTACAACTTTATTCTAGGCAAAATATTCTCCCATTTAATTACATGTTATTTTCCTGATTTTATGTGATCTCATTCTAACACTCCCCCTCAAGCTAAGTAACGGAGTTCCCAATACTAAGTAATAGAGTTCCCAATACTTAGCTTGCGTAATACTTCTCGGAAAGACTTCGAGTTCACCGCCTTTGTCAAGATGTCCGCCAGTTGGTCTTCAGATTTGACATATGGTATCTCCACCACTTTTTCCTTAAGATTCTCCTTTATGAAGTGCCAATCTACTTCCACATGTTTCATTCTATCGTGTTGAACCGGATTCTCGGAGATACTGATAGCCGCCTTGTTATCACAGAATAATTTACAAGGAAGGACAGATTGAAGTTCCAATTCAGTCATAAGTCACCGTAGCCATAGAATTTCTATTAGTCCACTCTTGATTCCCCTGAATTCTGCTTCTGCACTTGAAAGTGCTAACACCTTCTGCTTCTTGCTTCTCCACGTCAAAAGGTTACCTCCTACAAAGGTAAAATATCCGGCAGTCAACTTACTATCATTAGGATTTCCTGCCCAATCCGCATGAGTAAAACCATGTATCTCCATATGTCTATGTTTTCCAAACATAAGTCTATGCTCGGTGGTTCCCTTCAGATACCGGACGATTCTCAAAACGGCTTCCCAATGTTCCTTGATCGATCAGGTTTTGTCTCCCTCACGGTTCCCGTATGTGGAAATTTGAGTGTTTCAACTGATCAGGAAGAGATTCCCGACCCAGCTGAGTCGTTGGTACGATAACCGGGACCTGGCCTCAAACAAGTTTCCTCAACCCACTTCTACTGGCTAGTATAATGGAGGTAAGGGTCGAATCCCACGAGGATGGACACGTTTTTAGAATTGCGGTGACTTTCCTGGGTGTTTTGGTTAGCTACCACGCTTGGGTTGAGATTTTACCTAGACAGGAAATAAAGGTAGTACTCTACTGACTAGTAGGCAGGAAAATAACAGACATGCGGGAGTGTTCGTGAAAATAGGGGACAAGGTGTATCAGAGACATATGAAAAGTGGACAGTTACTAAAAAGGGAAAATTAGACTACAAGGTATATTTGTTGGCTGGGGCTCTCTGACAGGTCTAGATTGTACGTCTGAAAAGTAGGGAACAAAAGCAAAAGTAACTTGAAAGTAAAAGTGGTCCAAATTAAAGTTGATTTTGACGTTTTCTTCCTCACCAAGTATTGACAAAAATCATATGAACACAGACACCATAACTAAAACTTCAGATTCATGAATTCAAGCTCACATTCCATTAATTAAAATGCTTAAACTTAAATTAAACGATAAAACTGTAACTTTACTTCTATTGAATGACATGCAAGGTGGTACTCACGGCGCAGAAAGGAAACTCATGCATGAAAACTTGCTAATCATAGCTGCAACTTACGATATCAACAACTCCCGATAAGAAAACACTTAGGAATTGAAAGCAATAACTAAATCTAACTTTCCTAGGCAGAATGAAGCAAACTCGAACCAAAGTGACATGCGAAATAGAAACTTCATAATGTGAATGTTGGAAAATAACAAGGTACTTCAAAAGAGCAACAACGATGAGTGTTTGCAAGAAACTTAAATGATGAAAACCATTAAACTTTAAACTAAGAAAGCGATTAAGATTGTTTTTGCCACTCCGGGCGATGATACTACTATACTGCTACAATAAAACTGGCTGGAACGGTGGACCGATGACTTCTCCGGCAACTCTGGACGTCAAGTGACCATGGCTGTGGCGAGGAATGAGAGGTGGGATAATGCTGAAGGATGGATCTTCTAGAGAGAATTCTACTAAGTATGATTGTCAAACTCCGAACCGAACTCTGAACCGACTCTAAAGGGGCATTTTTTTCCCGACTCCTCTCTCTCTCCAAGTGGCTTCTTTTATAGGGAGGCTTGCCCTTGCTTTTAGGGTAGACTTCTCCCGCGTTTTGACCTTTTTGCCCTTGTCAATGATCATCCCAGCTATCCTCCTTCTCCATCTCGAGCCTTTTATCTGGTATGCATCCTGGTCAGTTTCGCACCCTCCTGGCGCCCTTTTCACTTGCGTCACTCGAATCGTCACGTACTGACTTGGATCCTTCAATCCTGCACACTTAAGCAACTGTTTTGCATTTGCAGATAATACATGCATTTCACGGCATACTGACCAGTAACCAAGGCTTAGAATACGACTTATCAAACTGCTCACACTTACCACATGCTTGTCCTCAAGCGTGAAGACAAACAAAAAGAAATAAGTCGAATTCGAGCCTGGTTACTCCCCTGACCGACTCTACCTAGCTAGACTCAAGACTCTGACGCAAAAGGAAAGAAAACAAAATGACATAAACAAATAAGACACATAGTTAACTTAAACACATAGAACAGGCTATATTTTCAACCACCCTTCCCCTCGAGATCAGGTGCAATCCGGCCTTAGGCAGCCTTGAACTTCCGCCGCCCCCCTTTTCTTCCCTAGTCAGTACATCTGCTTGTCAGGATCACCCAATCCTAGGCCAAACACTGGGTTCACTCAGTCACTCATTCCTCACAGGGGATGTTAGGACTGTTTTCTCTTAATGCTAAACCACAGATGTTTCGGACTCAGATCTCACATGCAGCTCCCGAAGGTCTTTAAGACTTGTAATGGGGCTAGTGGCTTGTAATGTTTGGGGTAGTTGTCCCTAAGGCTCTAAGGTTCAATAATAACTGCTTATTTGATGAGGGAGAACTGTGTGTATTCGGGCTTCTGGCTAGGGCTTCTTCTTCGGCTGGGCAATTTCTGACATTGGCTTCCAACTGGTCAGTAGCTTCTTTGTGGCTTCGCCACCCTTATTCCTTCTTCTCCTTTCTCTTTTGTGGTCAAGTATCTGCGACCATTTTCTTCAATTTTTCTTTCTGTGGCTTCGCCACCCTTATTCCTTCTTCTATTTTTTGGATCTGGCAACTTCAGATCGATTTTCTCCTTCTTTCTTTGTTTTTCTCTTCTTCAGCTGGTTCCTTTTGTATGCCCTCCTGGTCAGTAGCTTCCTTGCCTCACGCCTTGCACGCACACAGTTCCAGTGGCTGTTGGGTTATTTCGGGGTATAATTCAGGCTAGAAAATTGGGTTCTAAGGGTAGTTTTTTTTTTTTTTTTTTTTTTTTTGTGGGGGGGGTTTCCTACTGCCTTCAGGGTTTGCCACACGCGGTCACCTTGCCCTAGACATCATGTGGTAGCCTCTCTTCCTTTTTTTCAGTATTTAGTGGAAAGTAGTTCCACTTTGGGGTTTCTAACTCACCTTTTAAGAGGGCTTTCGTGTCTGACCTAAGGGATGGGTTTTTCCTTCATACTTGCATCATCTATACTGACTAGGGGTTACTGGAGGGGGTGGTTTCTGTTTTCCGGCATGCCTTATCTCCCTCAATTCCCCTTACCGTCAGTTCGAGGCAGTTGAGTTTTAAGCCCACTCATAAAACATAACACATAATTCCTAGACCTAAACAAACCTAAAAAAAACTAACATGCACTGACTCAAATAACACATATATACATGTCATACTGGCCATTTGCTCCCCCCTCTCACTTCACAAGTGTCTGCCCCAGATACGGGCTGTAAAGTGAAAATTGGGAATGGCTAGTATGATGGACACACACTTATAACAAACACATATTATATCTAAAACCTTCTCACACTTAGACTATGCAATAGGCTAAGTGAGAGAGTTTCAGATATATAACTAGATTTATGAACAAAACAAAGCAAAATACTTACAAATATGAAATATAAACATATAAACTCCTCACACTTAGACTACGCAGTAGGCTAAGTGTGAGGTAATATGCCCACGACGAAACACAAAGAAAAACAATTAAACATATGCACCACAGTTGCAAACCTTTTACTTCTCACACTTAGACTATTAAATAGGCTAAGTGTTATGAATGAGATTTGCATACAATTAAAACACATAAATCTACCTATTTAATAAAAGTACGAAAACATAAACAAAAGAAAAACTTAAAAATTAAAAAGAAAACTAACTGGTCAGTTGGGGGTGGTTCGGTCAGATGTTTCTCCTGCTCCTTCTTGGTGCAGGGTTCTGTGCAGGTGGTTTCGTTGGTTCTTCTTCAGTAGGTCCGGGTTGGTTGTCATCATCCTCCTGTTGTCCATCGCCGTCTTCTTCCTCAGGTCCGGTGGGTTCTTCTTCCTGTCCTCCATGTCCGCTTGTTCCAGCTCCACTGCTTGCTTTCCCTCTTGCCAACTCCTTTAGTATGCTCTCCATTAGGGTTGTCAGCTTCGCCATCTCTGCCCGCGATTGTCTATTCTCCTCAGTCAGCTCAGTCACTACCCTCTCCAGATTATCTTGCCTCAGCCTCTGCGCTTGGTCGATCTGGGCAGCTTGCACTTCCTGGCCTTGTTGTGCCCTTCCTCCAGGTGCTTCTCCCATTGGGTAGAACTGGGGTACACCTTCTCTGTAGTATACCAAGTTGGTGCGGGCGAAGAAGGGTATATCAAATAGGCCAGGAATGTCGACCATGTACATTGGAGACAGGTTCTCTGCCTCTGTTAAGATGATGTTGTTGCGCACGAAGGCTCCTAGTATGTGGCAGAGTGACAAGTTTCTGGCTGGGTAGGTGGCTATCAGGTGGCATTGGTAGGCTGTCCAAAACCATAGGTGCAGTTTCCTTCCATGCTTTGCGCACCATACCAAGTACAATTCGGTCATGGACGTTCTTGCAGCGGAGTTGCTCTGCCCCAGTAGGTTATAGCCTAAGTAGAGCTGCACCAACCGTAGCATGGAATTGTTGAAGTGGGTGGATCTGAATTTTGTGGAGGCGAATTGGCCAGCATTGGGGTGGGTTAACTCCTCCCAGGCTTCCTGGGGCTCAAATTCTACATGACGCCTCGGTACCCCCCTCTCACGGCTTCTCCAGTCCGGACCTATAGCCTCCTCCAGGCTACACATACCCAATCGCACAGTCCACTCTATCAGACTCATCGATAGTTCTCCACCGAATATCCTAAAGGAGATTGACACCTCGTCTAGGTCCGTAGTGAGTTGGAACCTAAACGTGGTGAAGAACTCCTTCGCTAATCTCACAGATATCTCTGGGTCCCTATTCTCTAGCAGCCATTCAAAACCCAATGCTTCCATACTAGCCAGGAAGGAATCACGAACAGACAACTCATCCAAAGAGGGTATATGGAGTACCTTTCCGCATTTGACTTGCTTGCTACTGTCATCCTTGTCGTCAAATGCATCTTGAAGCTTTTTGGTGTCGTAGTGCTTCATGTCCTCCATAAGCTCATCAGTGAGCGTTACCCTCCACCGCCGATATACAATCCTCTCTACCGGAGGGTGGACTAGTTCAAGGTGGTTGTCTGGGAGCTGCTGCTCGTGATAGTCTTCTCCTTCCAGAGAGATATCGCTCTCTGAGTCAGAATCCTCGCTGGAAGTGTAGTCCGTGTCGCTTGATCTCTCTTTCTCTTCCGGCTCTTTGATCACTATGCTTGCATTGGCAGTGCGCTGCTTCTTCATGACTTGTTTTGTCTTGACAGGGGCTTTCCCCTTCCTCTTCCTTTCCTGAATGCTCTTGGTTCCTTCGATATCCATTGCCTCTGCTTCCTCGTCGGCTTGTGTTGAGGTGTCCTCCTGGGCGGTAGGCTCGGCCACCAGGCGGGTACTAGTATCACTTCTTGCTGCCTCCTCCCGACCTACTGACTTTGATGCGAGGTCCAGACCCTCAGCCACCGTGTCAGTATTCTCCTCCTGGTCAGTCGGCGTTGCTGATACCGTCCCTGTTGCCAATTGGGTGTCCTCCTGGCTAGCATTCGAGGGCTCCTCCCCAGGTTTTGTAGGAGTAGTCTTCTCGTCATCACTCGAAACCTCCACTGCATCTGCTGCGGTGTTTGCTCCTTCCTTGTTGTACGTCCACTTTTCCAAACATCTCTGTGACACTCTTTGGGGTTTCTGCCTTTCCGCCTTGGGGTCGTTTTTTAATAAAATCCTGCTCTTTACTGTCTTGGGTTTAGTCACCACTGAGGCTTCCCCTTGATGTGTTTCTGGCTCTTCAGTCAACCCGCTGTTAATGATTACAGGTAATGAGTCTTCCTCCCCTAGGTAGGAATACTTAAGGGTTGCTGGCAACTTTTTCAACTCCACTTGCAGGGGTAGTGTGTCTGTAGGTAGAGGGTTCCTCTTTGAATCCTCCTCTTGTTCTTGTTCAGCATCTGATTTTTCTTCCATACTGGCCGGTACCACGGCCCCTACGGATCCTGCTAGTTCTGACTTCTGACAGAATTCCATAATTGCTTCTTCGATCTCTTCGTCAGTCAACCCTCGGCTACTGATCAGATCACACCATGCGGCTGCTTCCACATCAGCCTGGGCATACACATCCAAGGCTTGGAGTTTTTCCTGCAAAAATTCGGTCTCAAGAAATTCTTGGACTAGGGGGTCAATTACATCAACATAACATAGATTTTCAGAATCTATTGGTCTTTTCATGGCTTCATTGATGTCAAAGACAAATTTCTCTCCGTTAAAGTCAATGCATATTGTCCCCTCGGCCATATCCACAATTGTTTTGGCCGTTCTTAAAAATGGTCTACCTAACAATATCCCGCTAGACTCCCTAGCTTCTGGTTCACTCATTTTAATGACATAAAAATCAGCGGAATAAGTAAAGTTCTGTATCCTGACCAGCACATTTTCTAACACACCCTCAGGATTGATACATGACCTATCAGCCAATTGGATTAACACCCTAGTATTCGACAATTTTACCCCCTTTAACCGATTATAAATGGATAACGGCATAACATTGATAGATGCTCCTAAATCACACATTGCATGCTCGATTTTCACATCTCCAATCGTTATGGGTAGGGTAAACATACCTGGGTCGGCTCTCTTGGGTGGTAGCTTCTCCTGTACAATGGCCGATGTTATTCCCTCCACCATGATCTTTCCATCTTCCTGGGCCTTCCCGGCTATGAACTCCTTTACAAACTTCCCCAGAGGAGGCAGTCTCACGGCTTGGAGGAATGGTATAGTGACATCCAGCTTCCCAAAGATCGACATGAAATCCACCGGGTTTTCTTTCTTCCTCTTCGTCACAAACTGATATGGGAACGGTTTTTCTCCCTTAGCCTCTCCAGTCAGTCCTTGTGGAATTCCCTTTGGCTCCTCCTGGGCTTGAGGTTCCGATGTGGGCATTACTCCTCCTGGTTGCTCATTCCCAGGTTGTGTTTCTTCCTCCTTTCCCTCCACGGTAGGCTTCTCGTTTAGAAAAAACGGATCCTCCATCTGAGGCAGAGGCCTCTTGAGCTCTTCCGCTGGAATGACGTCGCTCAGCACCCTTTCTCCATTAGACTCCCCAACAGGGTTCTTGAGCTGAGGTCCATTATAGGCTGTCCCGGACCGCAGTGTAATCTTGCTCACATTTGCCTTCTCAGGTACATGGACTGTAGATGGGAGTTTCCCTGAGTTCCCCTTCATTTCGCCCACCGAGTTAGCGAGCTGGGCCAACTGCCTGTTCATCATATCCATATTTGCCCTATGCTCCTTCTGGGCACTTTGCATTCCTTGCATTGTTTCATTACTGGACTGCAAGTCATTTTTGATGCTTTGCTGCGAGGCAAGCATCTCTCCCATCATGTCCTCCATGGACCTCCTCGACCTGTTTGGGTGATGGAATTGGTTCGAGCTCTGATGCTGGTTATACTGAGGTGGTGGGTTTGACTTGTACCCTGAGAAATTTTATTGGTTTTGGTTCGGCGGGTACTAGTTATACTGGGCAGGAGGGTTATACTGATCGTGGTTGTGCTGGTACTGACCTTGGTTTTGGTGGTGGGTGTTATGTTGAGGTCCTGGGTTAAATTGGTGCTGGTTCTGGTTTTGATTTGGTGAGTTTCGCTGATGGGGTGGCACATAGGTGGGATTCGGGTTCTGGTTTTGAGAGTTCTGGTTCTGGGGATGCTGGTTTCTTCCTACCCAGTTCGACTGGTAGTCAGGGTTTGTTGGTCCGCGGTTGGGATATTGGTTCGGTTGGGGGTTGGGTTGATTTGGAGCCTGATTTTGGTTCTGATTCTGATTCCCATCTCCCCATCGGAAATTTTGGTGGTCCCTCCACGGTGCATCCCTTTGTTTCCCCGGAATCCAATTGCCATTGGAATTGTAGTAACCTGCGGCATTCGCTTGCTCCACATCCGGCGAGTTGTCCGGCTGATCATACGGTAGTGCTGGGGCTTCTTGGCCTCCAGTTGGAGAAGGTGGTGGAGTGTTCTGCTTGATTGCAGTCAGCAATTCCTTCTTTAATTCCTCCATCTTCAAGTCCATCTGTTCCTCCTGGTCAGTAGCCGAAGCACTTGCTACCCTTTCTCTACCGTACCCATCTCTCGCGTTGTCGTACGTCTTCTTCGCATTCAACAGCTTGCATAGCACCTTTTTGGCTTCACTCACTCTCAACTGGGTGAAATCACCACCAGATGATGAATTCGCCAGATCCTTGGTTTCCTTGTTCATCCCCTCATAGAAGGTGTGGTGCACCTCTATCTCCTTCATGCGATGGTTGGGGCATGACTCCAGAAGGCTCATGTACTTCTCCTAGTATTCACTCAGAGTTTCATCATATTCTTGCCTTATGCACGATATTTTCCTCTTCAATGCACTTGTCTTCGAAGACGGGAAAAACTCAGCTAGGAAAACTGACTTGAAATCAGCCCATGTATTGATAGAGTCGGCTGGCAGGCGCATGAACCAAGTGTTGGCCTCTCCCTTCAAGACAAAAGGCAGGGCTTTCAGTCTGTAATCGTCCTCGCTCGCTCCTGCGGGCCGCCTCTGTGCCTTACAGATTTTGCAGAACTCATTTAGGAATTCGTATGGTCCCTCGTAGCTCTTCCCATAGTACGTCGGTAAGATTGGGATAACGTGGGGTTTCACATCACAGGCGGTCTGGCCTGGGGTGACCACTATGGCTTGTGGGGGATCTCTGTCGGCATGTGCGGTAAGTGTCGCGAGCTCGGGATCGTCCTCACCATGGTCAGCCATCCTCACTAGTGTTCTTACTGGCTGGGGTGGTAGCTCCGGGAGTTGGTACTCTAGCTCCTCTTTTTCTTCGTCGCTACTCGTGCCTAGGTCGGACAGTGCTGTCGACAGGCCAGAACGAGTGGTAACGAGTATTGTTCCTCTGGGAAGTATCCTTGGTCTCCACTGGCCAGGAGCTGAGCCACTTCTCATAAACTTAAAACAAAAAGAAAAGAAAAATTATAAACAATATGTACACCAAAAAGATCACACACAATAACAGGTATAAACGCCATCCATCCCCCGGCAACGGCGCCATTTTGATCGGTCAGGTTTTGTCTCCCTCACGGTTCCCGAATGTGGAAATTTGAGTGTTTCAACTGATCAGGAAGAGATTCCCGACCCAGCTGAGTCGTTGGTACGATAAGCGGGACCTGGCCTCAAACAAGTTTCCTCAACCCACTTCTACTGGCTAGTATAATGGAGGTAAGGGTCGAATCCCACGAGGATGGACACGTTTTTAGAATTGCGGTGACTTTCCTGGGTGTTTTGGTTAGCTACCACGCTTGGGTTGAGATTTTACCTAGACAGGAAATAAAGGTGGTACTCTACTGACTAGTAGGCAGGAAAATAACAGACATGCGGGAGTGTTCGTGAAAATAGGGGACAAGGTGTATCAGAGACATATGAAAAGTGGACAGTTACTAAAAAGGGAAAATTAGACTACAAGGTATATTTGTTGGCTGGGGCTCTCTGACAGGTCTGGATAGTACGTCCGAAAAGTAGGGAACAAAAGCAAAAGTAACTTGAAAGTAAAAGTGGTCCAAATTAAAGTTGATTTTGACGTTTTCTTCCTCACCAAGTATTGACAAAAATCATATGAACACAGACACCATAACTAAAACTTCAGATTTATGAATTCAAGCTCACATTCCATTGACTAAAATGCTTAAACTTAAATTAAACGATAAAACTGTAACTTTACTTCTACTGACTGACATGCACGGTGGTACTCACGGCGCAGAAAGGAAACTCATGCATGAAAACTTGCTAATCATAGCTGCAACTTACGATATCAACAACTCCCGATAAGAAAACACTTAGGAATTGAAAGCAATAACTAAATCTAACTTTCCTAGGCAGAATGAAGCAAACTCGACCCAAAGTGACATGCGAAATAGAAACTTCATAACGTGAATGTTGGAAAATAACAAGGTACTTCAAAAGAGCAACAACGATGAGTGTTTGCAAGAAACTTAAATGATGAAAACCATTAAACTTTAAACTAAGAAAGCGATTAAGATTGTTTTTGCCACTCCGGGCGATGATACTACTATACTGCTACGATAAACTGGCTGGAACGGTGGACCGATGACTTCTCCGGCAACTCTGGACGTCAAGTGACCATGGCTGTGGCGAGGAATGAGAGGTGGGATAATGCTGAAGGATGGATCTTCTAGAGAGAATTCTACTAAGTATGATTGTCAAACTCCGAACCGAACTCTGAACCGACTCTAAAGGGGCGTTTTTTTCCCGACTCCTCTCTCTCTCCAAGTGGCTTCTTTTATAGGGAGGCTTGCCCTTGCTTTTAGGGTAGACTTCTCCCGCGTTTTGACCTTTTTGCCCTTGTCAATGATCATCCCAGCTATCCTCCTTCTCCATCTCGAGCCTTTTATCTGGTATGCATCCTGGTCAGTTTCACACCCTCCTGGCGCCCTTTTCACTTGCGTCACCCGAATCGTCACCTACTGACTTGGATCCTTCAATCCTGCACACTTAAGCAAATGTTTTGCAGATAATACATGCATTTCACGGCATACTGACTAGTAACCAAGGCTTAGAATACGACTTATCATTCCTCTTGTGGTGCGTGCATAAACTGACTGACCACTCCAACTGCATACGTAATATCCGGCCTAGTATGAGACAAATAGATAAGCTTTCCAACTAACCTCTGATATCTCACACTATCGGCTAATTTTGCTTCTTCCTTCATCTGTAATCCATGAATTTGTACCATAGGAGTGTCTGTTGGCTTACAATCGATCATTCCTATCTCTGCTAACAAATCAAGTATATACTTCCTCTGATTTATGAAGATTCCCTTCTTTGACCTTAGTACCTCTATTCCAAGGAAGTACTTAAGAAGGCCTAGGTCTTTCATCTCGAACTCATGAAATAAATTCTTCCTTAGCTCGGCTATATCCTCCTTAACATCTCCAGTAATAATCATGTCGTCTATATAGATAATCAAACAAGTGATCTTTCCCTCCATTTTCTTGAGGAACCAAGTATGGCCTGAATTACTTTGTTTGTACCCATATTTCTTCATTACTTCTGTGAATCTCCCGAACCATGCTCGCGGAGACTGTTTCAACCCGTGCAGTGTCTTCCTGAGCTGACAGACTTCTCCATCTTAAAATTCTTCTGTGAACCCAGACGGTGGTTCCGTGTAAACTAGTTTTGATAACTCCCCGTGCAAAAATGCATTTGTCACATAGAACTGGTGAAGCGGTCAATCCTTGTTAGCTGCAATCGAAAATAACACCCTCACGGTATTAATCTTCGCAACTGGTGAGAATCAGCATAATCCACACCATATGTCTGGGTGTATCCCTTCACCACGAGTCGTGCCTTATATCTCTTGATCGTCCCATCTGGTCTCCTTTTTATCGTGAAACCCATCTGCATCCGACAGTTCTAGCTCCTTCAGGCAATTTGCTCTTGACCCACGTACTATTTTTCATTAGGGCTTTTATTTCTGTAAGCATTGCTTCTCTCCACTTTTTATGTTTCATTGTTTCTTCAGCTGACTGTGGAATTTCCTCTTCTTCATACAGTGCAGCTTCAAAGGCCCGGGCCATTTTAGTCAGGTTTCTTTGCACAAAGTTTTCCACCCCATTCCTATCTTTTTGGGGGAATATCGTTTCGGCAGAATTCCCCTTGTACTTCTGAACAGAAGCACATATTTCCCGGTGTCTCCATCTACAGTGTTATCTTCCCCTTGGAGTCCTGTATTCACCGATACTTGGTTCAGTAATTATCTCGGATATCGTAGGAGAAGGATTGCTTGGGGGCGGATGAGATAGCTCCGTTGGCGAGACTTGCTCGGTAGCAGTGACTATCACTGGATCTGTTGGACCCTCGATCGAGGAGCTTGGCAATGGCACAACCCAACTTAGATAGTCTTTGGAATTATCTGGACCTTTCTCCCCCTTACTACTAAGGTGGGTGGTATAGAAAAACTCAGTTTCCAGGAAGTTGCAGTTCATAGTGGTGTTAATTTTTCGATTGTGGGGATCAAAGCATCTGTACCCTTTTTGGTTCACCCCATACCCCACGAAGACACATTTGGTTGCACATGGTGACAGTTTGGTTCTTTCATGTTTTGGGATATGAGTGTAGACGGTACATCCGAAGACTTTGGGCTGAAGGTTCAGGTGTTCGGGTATCTTGGCTTGTTTGGATAGGGTATCAAGGGGAGTTTTCATGTTCAAGATTTTAGTGGGAAGTCGATTTATGAGGTAGATGGAGGTAGCAATTGCTTATGGCCAAAAGTATTTGGGAACTTTGGAGTCGATCATTATGGCTTGGGTCATTTCTAGGATTGTCCTATTTTTCCGTTTCGCTACCCCATTTTGTTCAGGTGTATAGGCACAAGAGGTTGAAGGGGTTGGCAGCGGAAGCGCTCACATAAATCAATTACATAATAATTCTGATCTATTTAGCAGATAATTTAGACAAATTCTAATCGCGTAATTATCACATGTATCATGCTCATAACTCAAATAAAACATGCTTTAAATTGATTGAAACCTAAAACATGCTTTTCTAGGGTTTAGCCATTATACCTTGAAGATTCTCCAAAGAATCGAATATAGCTAGCGCCTTCTCCACGTGAAGATCTTTAGTACAAAACCACGGATCTTCTGTCTGGTTCCCGGACTGTAAACTGATATCAGGGTGGGTTGATCTCACCAGTATACTAGGACTTAAATAGAGAAGAAAGAAATCCGTTCCCTCGGAGGAGAGAAAATTCGACCACTCCTAGAAAGAGAGGGGGGCGAAAATTTTTGAGTTAAAATCAAGTGTATTTTCTGTCTCCTTTATTCTCCTATTTATAATAAGTCACATATTGGGCCCAGACAGGAATCTATGGAAGGCTTTGGATATGGGCTCCTCCAATTAGCTTTTTACTAATTAAATTAAATCCAATTTAATATAAGCTTATAATTGGAATATTACGAGCAGAAGTAATATTGCACTCCCCATCCAAATCCGAAATTATAAGTACTTCGGGTTTCCATTACTTGATATTTATTTCCCGCGCTTAAGATAGAAACATCCATTAATTAATTATCGTCTGTTATGGACTTAATTAATTAATATCTTATTTATTCCAAGAGAGGACTCAGTAAGAAAATCTTATTTATTATTCATAGAGTAATTAAACTCCAACTAGCTAGGTTCCGAATAATAAAACCTTATTTCAAGCTTCTCTTGAGGATGTTATCAAACGAGACTCACCTCGCGCACGATTTAACATAATAGCAATCCTAGCACCGCTATATATTAATCACCACTACCCAATATACCAGGCTTATTGGGTTGCGAAAAACCCGCACCATTTGGTAAGTCAAAGTAGTGCATAATCAATACCGTATGCTCAATGCTAACGTACATTGATTGAGAAATAATTTACGAGACCTTGCCTTTCAGTAGATAGCATAAAGACTGTCTCGCTGTTAGATCCATTCAGTGCTATACCACACCAATGTCATCTTATTTCAGTAAGGCTTAGAAATAATCGGACTGACATTGCAACCTTTCACAATAGGTAGTCTAAGCCTATCTAGGTTGTGAAATTATTCTTTTTCTTTGTTTAGAACTGACCGTGTTACCTTAAAGTGAACGACGCCCACAACCGGTCTACTAAAACAAAGACTTAGACTTTGTTAAGTTACTTATACATTTAAATATGTAATAAAAATCTATTAAATGTAAAACATAACAACATTATGACAAAAATATTATGTTTATTCCTTTGGAAAATAAAATAAGAGTTTTAACAGTATTCAATCACTCGAAAGGTGATTTCTAGTATACAAACTCTAACAATCTCCCACTTATACTCAAAACAGCTTTCGAGTATATAAAATAAAAAGTGCACTACGTCTAATTCTCCCACTTATATTGACAGCGAGTTGAGGTCTCGAGCGAGTCGAACTCTCATTCCTTCTACATGGCGCTCGAACGGTTTGACCGCCAATACCTTAGTAAAAGGATCTGCCAGGTTGTTCTCTGACGCAATCTTGACCACTTGTATGTCTCCTCTCTGCACTATATCTCTGATGATATGATACTTCCTGTCAATGTGTTTGCTCGCTTTGTGAGCTCTTGGTTCCTTCGAATTTGCCACGGCACCAGAATTGTCACAATAAATGGTGATGCACTTGGGCAGATTCGTAACCACACCTAAGTCCATAAGAAATTTCTTGAGCCATACAGCCTCCTTTGCAGCCTCCGAAGCAGCCACATATTCGGCTTCCATGGTAGAGTCTGCAATGCATTTCTGCTTTACACTCTTCCAAATTACGGCTCCACCTCCTAAGGTAAACACATAACCAGAAGTAGATTTCATCGAGTCCTGATCAGCTTGAAAGTCTGAATCAGTATATCCCAAAGGACATAGCTCGCCTGCTTTGTAAACTAGAACATAGTCCTTAGTCCGTTTAAGGTACTTGAGTATGTTCTTTACTGTAGACCAATGCCCTTGGCCTGGATTTGACTGATATCTTGCTACCATGCCAACAACAAAGCAAATATCAAGCCTTGTACAAAGCATAGCATACATGAGACTACCAACTGGCAAAGCGTATGGTATCCTTCTCATTTCTGCTATCTCAGATGCTGTCTTAGGACACATCTCTTGAGATAAATGGATGCCATGTCTAAAAGGTAAGAAACCTTTTTTGGCATCTTGCATGCTAAAACGGCTAAGTACAGTGTCGATGTATGGCTCTTGGGATAAGCAC
Source organism: Salvia hispanica (assembly GCF_029641045.1). Classification (NCBI taxonomy): domain Eukaryota; kingdom Viridiplantae; phylum Streptophyta; class Magnoliopsida; order Lamiales; family Lamiaceae; genus Salvia; species Salvia hispanica. Next base: position 26,061,666 of record NC_142693.1, on the reverse strand, counting down.
AACATCCTTTTCTCACGGTCCCGTAGGACCTTGATGCCTAGAATGTGTCCCGCGTCTCCCATATCCTTCATCTCGAACTGGTTTGACAACCACGTTCGTACTGATGACAACATCTTTTTATTGTTTCCAATTAGAAGAATGTCATCTACATATAAAACTAAGAACACCACATTCCCCTTCTCAACCTTCTTGTACACGCAGCCCTCGTTAGGGCATTTTTTGAATCCAAACTTATGAACAGTTTGATCGAAACACTGATTCCATAATCTGTATGCATGCTTGAGACCATAAATGGCCTTCTTAAGCTTCCAAACCATGTGCTCTTTGCCCTTAACGGCATAACCCTCGGGTTGTTCCATGTAGATAGTCTCCTCAAGACTACTGTTCAAGAACGCAGTCTTAACTTCCATCTGCCACACATCCCAATCCATGTAAGCTGCTATAGACAATAGTATCCGGATCGATTTGAGCATGGCCACCGGGGAGAAGGTCTCGTCGTAATCGACACCTTCCTTTTGGGTATACCCCTTAGCCACTAGTCTTGCCTTAAAGACTTTAACTCGTCCATCGGGTCCATGTTTACGTTTGTATATCCACCTGCTCCCAATGGCAGTACAGCCTTCGGGTAGGACAGATAAATCGTAGACATCTTTGTCTATCATAGATTGTAGTTCTGAATCCATTGCACTTACCCATTGGCAATGATCGACATCCGCCTGCGCCTCTGCAAAATTCCAGGGATCTAGTACATTGCTGTCTGAGGAGTGATCCATAGATTCTCCCAAACCAATGTACCTTTTGGGCTCATGAGAGACCCTCCCACTACGGCGCGGCACTACAACATTAGGTGTAGAAGTTGAAGGTTCGGGAATTGGTTGTACTATAGGTACTTGTTCTTGGTTAATGAAACTTGTGATTGAAGTGAGCTCTTCAAGAGCCACCTCACTGCTGGGTTTATGATTCATAACGAAGTCTTCCTCTAAGAACGTCGTGTGAGTACTCACTATGACTTTCTTTTCTCAGAGACTATAGAATTCATAAGCTTTCGATCCTTTGGGGTATTATATAAACAAACATACCTCTGTCCTTGAGTCCAGCTTAGTTGGATACTTTTCCAAAACATGAGCTGGACACCCCCATATCTTGAGATGCTCTAGATTGGGCTTGTGCCCAGTCCACAACTCATATGGAGTGTCAGGAACAGATTTTGACGGTAAATTGTCTAAAATATGGCTCGCAGAAAGCAAGGCATGTCCCCAAAACGAAATAGGCAGTCATGCATAACTCATCATCGATCGGACCATGTTTAACAAGGTCTTGTTCCTTCTTTCAGCTACGCCATTCTGCTGGGGTGTGCCCGGCGCAGTCAGTTGGGATTCAATTCCCTCTACCGATAAGTGGTCCAAAAACTCGGCACTAAGGTTTTCGCCTCCGCGATCAGATCGCAGGCTTTTGATACGTTTTCCATGATGCGTCTCGGCATAAGCCTTAAACTCCTTGAAATTGTCAAAAGCTTTAGACTTAAAGCGCATCAAATAAACATATCCAACTTTCGAGTAATCATCAATAAAAGTGATGAAATAGCGAAAGCCGCCTCTTGCCTCGGTTGACATTGGTCCACACACATCAGTATGAACGAGTTCTAGTAGTTCCTTGGCCCTATTTCCTTTCACCCTAAAAGGTCTCTTAGTCATCTTTCCTTCCAAGCAGGATTCACACGTGGAAAATGATTCAGTATCTAGTACTTTAAGAAGGTCTTTATCCACGAGAGTTTGAATCCTCCTTTGGTTCGCATGACCAAGTCTAAGGTGCCATAAGTACGTTTCGTTCATTGAACTTGAAGGTTCTTTTCTTTTCTTTGAAATTTTCGATGCATTATTGAGTTCTAATTTGCGATTATTAAATTGTGTAGATATGATTGTGTACAGATTGTTTTCCATGATACCACGACAGATATAAGAACCATCTTTCTTAATAACACAACTGTCATTAAAAGAAATCGAATATCCATCAAAAACTAATTTAGAAACTGAAATTAAATTTCTTCTTAAAGAAGGTATCAACAAAACATTCTTCATAACCAAAAATCTATCACTACTAAAACGCAAATAAACGTCTCCCACTGCTACGGCTGCCACTTTAGTAGCGTCGCCCAGCTGGACTTCGATCTCTCCATCATATAGCCGTCTTGTCACCTGCATTAAGTCAGGATCAAAACAAATATGATCAGTAGCTTCAGTGTCTATAACCCAAGTATGAGATGAAGTCGAAGCCAAACATGACTCAACAACTAGAGCTTGGTGCATAACTGTAGCCTTGCCCTTTTTAGGGCAGTCTGGCTTCCAATGTCCCTTCTCTCCACACTTGAAACACTTTCCGGTTTGCTTCTTTCCCGACCTCCTCTTTCTCTTTCCCTTAGCTTCCTTAGGTCCAACCTGGTTTGTCACTTTCTTCTTTCCCGCGCTAGGCCTAGGGCTAGAGGAACGATGTGACGAACTGACCATCGCAGCCTTAGCTTGGTTCATGAAATCCTCTGCCGGCTGAAGTTCAGTCAACAACTCAGCCAAGGTGTAATTTCTCTTGTTCATCTCAAAGTTGAGCTTGAACTGCTGAAAGCTGGGGGGCAGACTCTGAAGGATGATAGTAACTTGGGACTCAGCATCAATGACACCTCCCAGAACCTCAATTTGATTGAGGTGGCTCATCATCTCGAGGACATGGTCCCGCACAGATGAGCCTTCCTTCATAGTCTTGCACATCATACTCCGAAAACTTGAGACTTAGTCGTTCAATTCTGAGTACCAAAGAGATTTGTGAGCTTTTCCATAATCTCGGTGGCAGTTGCCATGGCGGCATGCTGATGTCTAAGCACTGTTGACATGGAGGCCAACATATAACACTTAGCCATCTCATTCGCCTTATGCCACCGACTATGGGCATCTCATGCTGCCTGTGCAGCATTAGCCGCCGGCACTGGGGGCCGTGGAGTAGTGAGCACAAACTTGTACTCATCGGCTGTGAGAACGATGTCCAAATTTTGTTTCCATTCTATGTAATTTTGGCCCTCGAGTTTGTTTTCTTTAAGAATTGCAGAAAGATGATTGAGTGACATGTTGACGATTTAGTTTGCACTGCAAAACAAAATATTTACTATTTGTCATAAACTTATGTGATGAAATTGAGTAGATTAACCATAAAACTTTTCAAATTCCCACAACTGTAAAATTAAAATTTTGTAACCTCAAGCAGAGGTCAATACGCATTAAAATTTTAACATTTTTACTGGTCACAACACCGACGAATAGTCCAGAAACCGCAACACGGCATGGCCGCCAAATGTTGCCTAAGCACGACCATCAGATTTAGCATTACAGTATCTCGTTTCTACAACACACTCCCATAACAATGCTCATGCGCTGATAACAAGACCAAGCTATCTCGTAAATTCTGTTTGGACTTCTGAAACTTGTAATTTCTTAGGATTTCTGTCCCCACAGCATGGGTGACGATAATATTGGAAACTACTTTCTAGTCCATACTATTTACAATTGAGAAGTCCACCTATATGAACTCGCTATTTCTTAGGATTATTGTCCCCACAGCATGGGTGGCGATAAGATTCAGAAATTAGCTTCATAAGTTGTGGACCAATCGATGGAGACCATATACAAACTTAGTTCGTAATTATCGCTTAGATATTTAAGTTATGGTTTTTCATTAATTATCCTTAGCCTTAGTGCAGATTAAAGGCTTAATTAAATTCTGTTGGTATTTAATTGACTGGATAATTAAATCTTTTATAATCATTTAAACATCTTATTAAAGGATAATATATTAATTACTAAAGTTTAATCCATATTCATGTCTTCTATAAGATTTATCTAAAATAATTAATTATTTATATCTTTGACAGACATGAATAAATAAACTTAAATTAATTCCTTATTAAGATTGGGAAGAGAAAAATATATTTTAATATTTAAAATGAAATCCTACATATCTATCCTTATTAGGATTCTAGATATATAATAATATAATTAGGAAACTATTAAATTATTCTTGTCCACATCATCTAGGATTAAAAATATCCATAGATATGGTCAATAATCTAAAGATTCCTAAAATCTAGGGAAATCTTTCCAAAATATTTTATTTCCATTAAATAATAATATTTTAATGATATCTTTTAATTTAGGAATCAAATAATCATTAAAAATAATGTTTCATCGTTATCTACTCGTACGAGGTTGGCACACACGACGAACGACGAAAATCCACCGGAGTTAACTCGCCGGAACGGCGAATTCGCCGCCCAGCTATCTCAGGCAGCGCGCGCGACGGCGCGGCTGCTTCCTTCATCCTCTCCGGCGCATGAGCGCCAAGAACTCCCTCCGTCGACGACGGCCAGCCGCGCAGCCACCGCCACGCAGCTCCGGCGACCCCTCATTCCGGCGGCTGCTGCTCTCGGTCTCGCGTCGCTAGGGTTAGGCTCGACTAGGGTTAGGTTTAGGGTTAGGGTTAGGGTTTCTTGGGGTGATACCGTCGCTGCTCTCGGACGAGCAACGATATCCGACTACCACCACCATCGTCGATCGCCGTTTTTTCTGGAGAGGAGGCCGCCACGGTCTTGCCGACGGCGTGGACGAGCCCTTGCTCGTTTTCACGCCGCCGCATGATCGCGGCCAAGCTCCCACTCAATCGACCGCGGACGCTCAGAGACCGCCGGTACCGGTGATCACACCGGCGGCGCACACGAGACCACTCTCGTCCGTGCGTCGCCGGTCGATCACCCCCCGTTCTCTCGCTCGCTTGACAACCCTAATTTGAATCGCATGTCGAGCGATTCGTCTCGGCGCAAGCGCCGACGAATCGCACGTCTCGTGCGTTCCAAGTATTTGAGTTCTTTGTTTCGATTGTTCTTGAGTTCATCATGCATATTAAATAACAACTAAAAACAAGAACATGCCTCGAAAACAAAAACGCATGCATACATGAATTTCGCGAAATTTAAATCCAAATAGTCAGAGCCAAAGACTGGCTCTGATACCAATTGAAGGGGTTGGCAGCGGAAGCGCTCACATAAATCAATTACATAATAATTCTGATCTATTTAGCAGATAATTTAGACAAATTCTATTCGTGTAATTATCACATGTATCATGCTCATAACTCAAATAAAACATGCTTTAAATTGATTGAAACCTAAAACATGCTTTTCTAGGGTTTAGCCATTATACCTTGAAGATTCTCCAAAGAATCGAAGATAGCTAGCGCCTTCTCCACGTGAAAATCTTTAGTACAAAACCACGGATCTTTTGTCTTTTTCTCGGACTGTAAACTGATATCAGGGTGGGCTGATCTCACCAGTATACTAGGACTTAAATAGAGAAGAAAGAAATCATTTCCCTTGGAGGAGAGAAAATTCGAGCACTCCTAGAAAGAGAGGGGGGCGAAAATTTTTGAGTTAAAATCAAGTGTATTTTTTGTCTTCTTTATTCTCCTATTTATAATAAGTCACATATTGGGCCCAGACATGATCTATGGAAGGCTTTGGATATGGACTCCTCCAATTAGCTTTTTACTAATTAAATTAAACCCAATTTAATATAAGCTTATAATTGGAATATTACGAGCAGCCACTACAGAAGTAATATTGCACTCCCCATCCAAATCCGAAATTATAAGTACTTCGGGTTTCCATTACTTGTTATTTATTTCCCGCGCTTAAGATAGAAACATCCATTAATTAATTATCGTCTGCTATGGACTTAATTAATTAATATCTTATTTATTCCAAGAGAGGACTCAGTAAGAAAAACTTATTTATTATTCATAGAGTAATTAAACTCCAACTAGCTAAGTTCCAAATAATAAAACCTTATTTCAAGTTTCTCTTGAGGATGTTATCAAACGAGACTCACCTCGCGCACGATTCAACATAATAGCAATCCTAGCACCGCTAGATATGAATCACCACTGCCCAATATACCATGCTTATTGGGTTGCGAAAAACCCGCACCATTTGGTAAGTCAAAGTAGTGCATAATCAATACCGTATGCTCAATGCTAACGTACATTGATTGAGAAATAATTTACAAGACCTTCCCTTTCAGTAGATAGCATAAAGACTGTCTCGCTGTTAGATCCATTCAGTGCTATACCACACCAATGTCATCTTATTTCAGTAATGCTTAGAAATAATCGGACTGACATTGCAATCTTTCACGTTAGGTAGTCTAAGCCTATCTAGGTTGTGAAATTATTCTTTTTCTTTGTTTAGAACTTACCGTGTTACCTTAAAGTGAACGACGCCCACAACCGGTCTACTAAAACAAAGACTTAGACTTTGTTAAGTTACTTATACATTTAAATATGTAATAAACATCCATTAAATGTAAAACATAACAACATTATGACAAAAATAATCTTTTTATTCCTTTGGAAAATAAGATAAAAGTTTTAACTGTATTCAATTACTCGAAAGGTGATTTTTAGTATACAAACTCTAACAGAGGTTTGGTGGATCACGCCTTTTTCTTTGCAAAATTGGTTCATAGCACTGTTAACAAATTCCCTCACATTATCTGACCTAAGGGTTTTAATAGTGGTATGGAATTGTGTTTGGATCATTTTAAGGAACGAGGTAAATCTATCAAATACATCAGATTTGTTTTTCAAAAAATTTATCCATGTCATTCTAGTGCAATCATCAACAAAAATAACATAATATCGAAAACCATTCCCACCAACAATTGGTGCAGGACCCCAAACATCAGAATATACTAAAAAGAACATGGACTTCATACGAGTGTTTGTGGGTTTAAAAGTCTGTCTGTGGCTCTTGGCCAAAACACAAATTTCACATGAAAAATCAGACGGAATTGAAAGGTTCGGATAAAGTAATTTAAAGTAACCAGGAGAAGGATGTCCCAGTCTTCGGAGCCAGAGCCAAGTTTCCTGTTTCGTGGATCCGTGAGCCAACATTGCACTGCCATTTTGAGCTATCTCGTCCACATAATAGAGCCCCTGCTTCTCAGTGCCACGTCCAAGAATCCTCCTCGTTTGAATATCCTGCAAGATACAAAAGTTGGGATGCATTAGTAGTGTGCAATTCAGCTCCTTAGTCACATGACTAATAGACATCAGTCTCTGGGATAGAGTAGGAACATATAAACAGTTCGTGAGCCGGAGAGTAGGTGATATTTCAACAGTACCCGACCCCACAACAGTAATAAACTCCTCATTCGCGGTCTTAATATATTATCTAGTAACATCATGTAGATCAATAAACTCACTCCTATAAGGTGTCATGGTATCAGTAGCCCCACAATCAAATATCCAACCCTTAGTATCAGTATTGCTAGAAGCATGAAACGCAGCGGAAATCTCTCGTAACGGTGCAAACCGATTAACAGACACAAAATTGGGGCAGTTATGCATTTTTTGGACATGTGGGGGTTTATTATCAGTTTCTAGAAAATCAAGGGGGTCGAATTTAATAGAATGGGACTTTTTCATAATACTCAATTTCTGGGGGTTTAGAACTAAATTCATAAAACTTATAATTAGGGTTTGGATATACACCAAACCCTTTACCTCCTCTCTCGCCGCCGCCAGTCGGCTCAGTCCATTCTGCAAAATTCCCGATCCCTCGTACATTGTCATCGACCAAGGGTCTCGCCTGACGCTTCCCGGTCCCTGGTCCAGTCGTTTCCCCATGGTTGCTGGTTTCAATTCGCCGCGGTGCTATGTCTCCGTTCACCCCGGCGGCCATTTTCGCCTGAGCTCAGGTAGCCCTCGCCTTCTGTCTATCTTCCCACCACTCTGGGTAGCCCAAACGTTTAAAGCACGTCTCTCATGTATGCTTTTGCTTCCCACAATGGGGACACCATAATTTCCAGGTATCGGGGCGATTTCCCATCGATCGGCCAGTGGCTGCGGAGCGTGGTGGTGGTTGGCCGTTGCGGTGTGACGGGCGGTGGATCTGTGCGGCGAGCCCGTGGCCAATTTCACCCCCAAATGATGAATCGGTGCCTCCACCGTTGGCTTCTCTGGTGGGTGAGGGCGACGCCGGTGGCATGATGCTACGTCGAGCCGCCTCCGTCTTCACCCTCCCATACGCCGCTTCTACTATGGGGGTGGATCCTCCTTTCAAGATGTCCCGCCTGATCGAGTCATACTCCTGATTCAATCTGGTTAGGAACTTAATTAGACGCTTGTCGTTCGAATGGGTTCGGAATTGATCGATGCCCTTATCACAGCAGTTGATAGGTTGTTTCTGACAACGATCTATGTTGATCCACAATCCGTGGATACTCCGGTAATATGTCTCTAGATCGAGACTGCCCTGTTTGATGTTGATTGCTTTTTTTCCGGGTCGTAGATGAGATAACGATCTGCTTTGTTCTTGAACGTGACTGCAAGGTTGTCCCATAAAGCCTTAGATGTCAGATGATGCGCGAAATCGGCGACGATTTTGTTTTCAATGTTGTCGACGATCCACGAGAACACCATATCGGACCAGTTTGATCTTTTTGTCCATCTATTGTTGCGCATGTGAAAGTTTGACGTATACACTGATGCTAGCGTGCGAGGCGTGTAGAAAACCTCTTATTTGTTCTAGATCAACTTGAAAATAATCATTTCTCATCTATATATTCTTGAATAACCATCTCTTTTACTATTCCTTTTAAGGAGTTGAGTGACACCTATCCACAAGTTTGGTTGAACTTTTCAAAATATTTAAGTTAAATATTTTTGAGATAACATTGACATAACAAATTAAAAAAAACACAGAAAATTCGATTATTTAGCATTATTTTCAATATATAATATCTACATATCATTTCAATAATTTATAGGATTATTTTATGATTTATATATTTAAAGCGTGCCCCTACTATTAATATGCTTCCCGATGGGCAAACATTGGTCTTTTATAATTAAATTAGATGTTAATCGACTTCAACGGAAAAGCCCAGAAACTGTTCGGTGAAATGCCTTGTAAATCTGGGGCTTCACTTAATTCATAAAACTAGAAGGCATATTGGAATCTCATAAAACAAGAAATTATATGCAACCAAAGAATAAACTATAAGAACAATAATATAGACACATACAGTAATGTATAGAGATACACTCCATCCGTTCCATAGTAGTCGAGGCGTTTCTTTTTGGCATGCGATTTAAGAAAAATTATGTTAAATGAGTTAAGTAAAAATAAGAATAAAGTAGGAAGTGGAAAAGGTAAAAAGATGAAGAAAGAGTAAAGTAAGAGAGAGTAAAGTAAGTGAAAAGAAATTTTATCAAAAAGGGAAATGACTCTACTGCTATGGAACGTACCAAAATGGCAAAATGCCTCCACTGCAATGAAACGGAGGAAGTACAAAAGACAAGGTCAGACTAGTATACATAACTGATGTGGGATACTTATCATACAACATAGTTTTGTTTTCAACTCAAGAAGTAGACACACAATTACTAAAAGATCAGAAAAACACATGCAAAGAGAAGGAAAACCATAGTACAATATAGAATCAAGATAGATAGCTTTACTGCCACTACTGTCTTCTGGGTTGATTTCTCACAACTCTTCTTCCTACATCCCTTCTCTTCTTCTTTCTCTGGAGGCTGACTATCTTATCATAAACATCCTCAATTTTCTCAAAGAGTCTCTCTCTGAAGCTTCGGCCAAATACAAGCACCCATAGAAAGCTTCCGAAGCCAACAACATAACCAGCAGCAGCAAACACATAATCCCACTCAATCTCTGTCGTCCCATCGGATTTTACACTTGGCGGAGAAGCAAGAGGCTTTATGCAGCTAATGTTGAGAGGGAGACCACATAAACCTATGTTTCCTTCAAAGCAATCACCGGGGAACGTTTGGATTTGAGGGCCAATTGGGATCTCTCCGACCAGCTTGTTGTGGGATACATTCATCACCTGAAGGAATGTGAGCCCTGCAATCTCCTTTGGTATCTTCCCAGTTAGCTGGTTCACTGAGAGGTCTAGTGCTCCAAGCCCCGTCATGTTACTAAATGATTTAGGGATTGTTCCTCTGAGACTATTGTGGGATAAGTTGAGAAGATAAAGTGCGTTGAGCTCACCAATTGAGTCGGGGATGTCTCCTTGGAAATTATTGCAAGATAAGTCGATGGATGTAAAGTCTGGCAATATCTTAACAAGATTCCGCTCTGCCCCTTTGATGGTTAGTGATACCTTTTCGTTGTAGTCTGCGGCCCCCGCGGCACTACCCATGTTTCTATACATTCTCTTGATAATTGGGAATCTAAAAGCCAAGTATGTGTAACTCAACTTAGTGACAGCATCCCTCATCATCGGTCTCCAGCCTGAAAAGCTCAAAGAATCCACATTGCCACTGAAGTTATTGTTAGCTATGTCAAAAATTTGAAGATTTGTGTAATTTGACAGCCTATTGTCACATCTCAGCCCTCCATGGAATCTGTTGGCGCGCAACACAAGCACACGCAAGCTCAACGGAAGCATGCATGGGAAAGTGCCATCCAACTGGTTGCCTCCAACATTCATGACCTCTAGCTGTGCACAATTTTTCAGAGATGGTGGAACTTCCCCGATTAAATTGTTGTTGTTGATATCCAGATATTGTAGGCTACAATTGGCGGTGAAGTTTGGGAGATGACCAGTGATGTTATTTCTCCCTAAATTAAGGGCCAGAAGATGCGACTCTACTAGACAGCGCGGTATATTGCCATTTAAGTTATTGACAGACAAGTCGAGAATCAAAAGGTGTGTGGCTTTGCAAAGGGAGGTTGGAACTGTTCCGCTTAGCTTGTTGTAGGATAAATTCAAGACTATTAACTCTCTGCAATTCGCCACAGAATGTTTTACACTCCCCTCTAAGTTGTTGTCGCTCAAATCTAATGATTGTAATTGGCAACTAGGAGAAATTTTATCTGGGATCCAACCACTGATGTTATTTCTCTCTAGCTTGAGCACAACACTGTTTTCAAATAGACAACGGGGAATGCTACCGCTCAGGTGATTAACGGACAAGTCTAGGACAACAAAGGTTGCAGCCGTGCAAAAGAAGGTCGGAATATATCCAGACAAGCTATTGTTCCTGAGTGAAAATTTTGAATTTACAAGGAGAGCAGAGTCATTTCCAGTTTCAAGAATTCCAAACTGATCAAAAAGATTATTTGAGAAATCCACATTAGTAGTATAAGAGGGAAGATGTTTTAACAGTGAGAGTGAGGGAAACTCGCCCTTAAGCTGGTTTGAGTGCAAGTCCAGATTCTGGAGAGAATTGGGGATGTGATAAGGCTTTTGGAGACCAACCAACATATTACAAGAAAGGTCCAAATAGAAAAGTGACCCGTTTCCGATTTCCCAGATCCAACTAGGAATATCCCCCGCAATCATGTTATCCGAAAGGTCCAACAAGTACAAGGAGGATTGGTTTACAGGGAAACTGTGTGAACCCGAAAGTGACAAGTTGTTGTTGGAAAGACGCAAATCTATAAGGCTGGGAAGGCTTAGAAACTTGTCCAGTTGAATAGTATCATTGAACAAGTTGTAAGAAAGAATAAGATCATTGAGACTTTGAAGCTTGATGAAAGAGTTAGGAATAGGGCTCTCCAGTCTATTACTGCTCAAATCTAAAACCCAAAGCTGAGATATATTTTCAATAGCAAATTCATCTACTTTCCCACTAAGTTGGTTGTGTTGGAGGTAAATCTCCCTTAGTGAGGGTATATTAAACATAGATATGGGAATGCTACCTCTAAGTGAATTGTACCTTAAATCAATATGCTCAATTTTTGCCAAACCTTCAAAGTGGATGGGAGAAATTGAGCCAGTGAAGAAGTTGTCTGCCATATCCAGAAGAACAAGTTGTGTCAGATTGCTGAGCGTGGAAGGAATCGCACCACTGAATCCACAACGAGACAGATCCAAAGAAGACAATCTTGCAATATTGGAAATGTTGTGTCGTAAAGAACCTGAGAATGAATTGTCTGCCAAGCTAAGCTCTTCCAGGTATTTGAGTCTGAAAAGACTCGACGACTCGTTTAGTCCACCTGAGATGCCCTCGTCATTGAGTTGCAGACTAATAACATGGCCTGCGTCGTCACACTCCACACCCTTCCATTGCACCAGTTTTGTTGAATAGGATGAATTGAACACCAGTTGATTCTTCAACTCAAGCAACAAAGTTTTCTCATTCTCTAAACAATGTTGTGTGTGAGCATGAGTGGCACTTGGTGGAAGTGGAACGATGAACAGTAATAGCAAAAACAAAAAAATAGCCATTGAAGAGGAATACTTATTAGTACATGTTTTAGTGCTGAAAGAGTGTAGATTTATAAAGTTAGTACTTGACTTCAAGTCTTCCATTAATACTTCTAGAGTCTTTGTGGAGTCTTCCATTAACACTTCTGTAAACTTTAGTGGCGTCTACTTTGAATCCACTCTACCCCGTTCACCAAAAGACTCATTTTAATCCAACATGGATTTTGAGAAATTATTTTACTTTATTAAAGAAATAGTATATGAAAAAAGTTAGTGAAAGATATACCTCATTTTTATATTAGAATGTATATGTGTGGTTCATGGTAATGAGTTAGTGTATTGAAAATTATTATTTCAATAAAATTTTAAAAATCTCAGTTAACTTAAGTACCTACTAATTTATTATTTTTCTAATTTTTCTTTAAATAAAAAAAATAAAAGAAGAGACCAACTCATCCTTGTATTAATGCACTTTTTTGGATCTATCATAATACTTTTGTCCATATATAAAATGAAAGTATAGTACTTTTCTCATTCTATATATAATACCAAATATGTCATATTTTAAGTCAATCCATCACCACTATACGATGATATTTATGTCAAAATTGTGTATTCAAAGAACGACTATTCATTGATAAGTATAGACATAACGTGATTTTAGGAATCATAGTCCCGAAAATCATTTTTCTAGAGTTTCATTTTACCCGCCAACTTTACTTTCTCGCCAATATTAATTATTGGAAATTTTGGAGAATAAAACTCCTCATAAGTGATACAAAAATAAGATTATGATTAGGTGACTGAGGGAATGTGTAATTATCGTGAATTTAGAAAAAAGGATATCTAAAAATCAATAAAAATTGCATTCATTTCCTTAGTTCCGAATTCTTAATGACTTTTTTTATTTAATAAAATATGAAACAAACGCTATAATTTAAAATTCAGGAATCAGAATAGTTTCCTATAATCAAGCTCAAGCCCATGAAGGAGAGTTGTAATCCTCACTTCATACTACCTCCGTCCTTTAAAAATAACAACTTTGGAAATAACACGAATTTTAATGTATAATAATTTATAAAATAAAAGAAAAAAGAAAAAAGAAAAAAAAATATAGTGAAAGTTATATCAGTGTATTATGCAGCCCACATTATTAATATTATTTATATTGTCCAAACATTTTCTAAGATAAAACATGTAAGAGATAGATCAAAATAGAAATATGTGTTAAAAGAGGGTGCAGTATGAATAATCAAAGCAAGAAACTAAATGCAGTACATAATAACTGAACTTAGTCCGCGGGCCCTGTTCGATCTTATGGGGCCAATGTTCAAATCCTATAAAAAAATCTATTTCAATATATTAGAGGCCCAACTATAAGATCAAAAACATAAAATTGTGAATTCAAGAGACTACAATCGAAATTGAAGGGATAGATTTGTGAATTAGAATGAAATCAAATGTGTATAGTAGAGTAATATTTATAATAAACACAACAAATATAATGGAATTATTTTTTCGATCAAGTCTTCTTTATATTAATGCACTATTTTGTTCTATCATAATACTTTTGTCCATAAAAGGACATACTGGTAGAGTTCTAAGAGTATAATGTATAACAGTTTCTAAAGGTTTCATCAATAATTAACGGTCAATTACGTTTTGACTAGTTTAATGACTTATATATCATTTTTAATTAATCATTTTAAATTAATTAAGTTAACATAATATATTAGAACCGGAAAAGCTTCCTTTTATATTTAATGCATTAAGATGTGTTTTTTTAAATATTGACTTAAATAAGTTAAAACTATTAATTAAAATGATATTGAACTCATTAATATGATCAAAACATGATGTGAATGAGACTAATTTTGGAATTTGGTTATCATGTGTTTCAAGAATAATTATAAGCATCATTCAGAGTTAATCCCAATTCCCTACAAAAAGCTTCTGCCTAATTTCGCTCAATCAAATGATGATCAAGACGAAGTCATTTCCACCTTCCGGATAAGTTGTATTTCAATTGTGAGAGAGTTGATAGCAACCTATAAATTCATTTTATTCCGGAAGTGAGCTTATATTCTCTGTATAATGATTTATACTTCCTCCCTCCATCTCACAGCTGTTAGTATTTGATTTGATATGATTTGATTAATTTCTATAATGATTATGATTTGACATATCATTAATATACCTCCGCCGTTCGGTCCTATGTTAATTGAAGCACTTCTTTTCGACACAGAGATTAAAAATAGTGTTTTAATAAGACGGGGAATAAAGTAAGAAAGGAAGTTACTTTTTGCCAAAAATAAAAAATACTTAAAAGAGAAAGTTACTTTTTGCCAAAAACAAAAATGAGTACTCAATTATCTTATAACTTCATGTAATTGAAAAACGACGTAATAGTTCCAGAATTTAATGGTAAAAACTGCATTAATTTCCATTGCACAAAGTAGGTGTGGGATATTGTGGAAATTGTTTGTAGAAAAAATTAGACGGCCATGTCTTACAAGTGGGGCAAGGCTTAATTATGTCTGTTTTTAAATACAACGAAGACTTGGTCTTTTCTTATTTAATTTTATTCAAGGATAAAGAAAAAGAAACTCTAGCAGATATTTAGCTGGGCTTCTAAACATATTAATATTGTACCAAATTAAAATGTTATCATTATTCGAATTATATACACAATATATAAGCATAATTACAATAACAACATTGTTCTTATTTATAATTACAATCAATATCACTTAATTATACAACAAACATATACACATGCACTAATAACATCACTTAATCACATGCTCATTAAATACAAGAATGAAAAAAACATCTAAATTAAGCACTTCACTCCCTCTATTGTTAAAGAAATTTCACCAACCATTTTGGCTTTTCATAGTGAATAATTCCATAGCCCATAAACACACCAATAATGAACCCACATCCATACCCCAACACAACTGGTTGCCACCCAAATCCATTCACAAAACCAGACTCGTCATCATCTTCTTCTTGCGGCAACGATGGTTTTCCATCGCTCGGATCACAGTTTTTCGTCAATGGAAATCCACACAATCCTGCATTTCCCGCATATGTCTCGTTCCCAAATGTGGAAAGCTGAGTAGACTGTGGTATTTTTCCCTCAAGATTATTCATCGAAAGGTTTAACTTTGCAAGAAATGTCAGCTTTGCTAATTCACCCGGAATTTGTCCCTCCAATTTGTTTGACGACAAGTCCAACGACTCGAGCAAACTCATACCTCCAAAAGATGGCGGTATATGTCCTATGAGGGTATTGTGAGACAAATTCAAGTATCTAAGAGAGTTAAGATTACCAACAGAAGTCGGAATACTCCCAGAGAATCTGTTGGAGGATAAGTCGATAGTAGTGAAGGTTGTCAGCAGTCGTTGCAATAACTGATCCAATCCTTTTATTGTGAGTGTCATCTCTAAAAAACTTAGAAACAAATTTGCACCATCATCGGTCTGGTTCTCCTTCGCATCTATCATACCTTGAAAGTTCTTGAAATATCTATCCGGTAGAGAACCAACGAACGCATTCTCTGATACATCCAAGACTTGCAACTTTGGAAACGGCTTCTCTGTGTTTGAGTTTGTCGCCACCAACATCCTTCCATTGAAGTTATTTGACCTCAAAAGGAGGATGCGAAGGTAAGGGAGTCTTTCCAACCAGAAGGGAAACCTACCTCGTATTTCGTTATCACTAATGTCAATGCCTCGCAGATCCTGGCAGTTGATTAGGGTTTGGGGTAGTGTTCCTTGCAATTTGTTTCCATTCAGATTGATTGACTGAAGACTGCAACCCTTTGTGAATGTTGACGGGATGAGGCCATTGAGTTTATTCGCATTCAAATGGAAGATTACCAAGGATGTGCTCAAGTTTCCCAGACAATCTGGAAGTGCACCTTCCAAATTATTGTCTGAGAAATATAGGATTCTGAGGGACCTCAAGTTGCAAATGGATGGTGGAATCTCTCCACTTAAGTTGTTGGAACGTAGTGCAAAGTTAACCAGACCTGATTGATTCACAAAGGTGGATGGTATTGGACCTGAAAGGGTGAAAATGAAAAATACATGTTCAATATTGTAATATGATGAAGCTCAATGTGACATAGAGTAAGGAGAAAACTGTGTGTGTTTGAGTTGACCTAGTAGTAGAGTGATTCATGTTCGAAGCGAATGTCTCACATTTGAGTCACGTGATCTATAAATTTCTTTTTATTTGCCAATAAAAAAGAGAAAATTGCACACAATCCAAAATAACTACTATTTCGACATTTTGTCATTGATAGGCCTTTATATAATGATCATCCATATAAAATGCATTAGCAAGGAATATGCATAAAATCAAGATTAATAATCTAATAAAATTGATTCTTCACCCCTTTGTTTCCACTACATTTCTTCTAATAATGAAATAACAAAATGAGATAGAAAATCATACCACTTAAGTTATTGAAGTGAAGCCACAAATCTTGAATGCTTGTGTTGTTGCCAATTTCTCTCGGCAATGATCCACTAAGTTGGTTGCTCCCGATGTTCAATTGCAATAAATTATTGAGAAGAAAAATTTCTTTGGGAATTTCACCTGTGAGATTAGAATTCATCCACTTATAAGTTTGATGCTATAGAAAATAATATGCATGATAAAGAAAATAGCATACCACTCAATTTATTATCGTTAAGCAGTAAGTAGGAAAGGGATGTCAAGTTCCCAATTTCCTTTGGCAATGATCCATTGATTTGATAATTGTATTCCAACTGAAGCTCCCATAAATTAACAAGACGACCAATCTCTTTTGGTATAGGACCTACAACAATTTTTCATCTCGAAAATTCAATTTCGTTATTAAGTAACAATGAATTTTGAATGATCCTTCACGGGTTTTAGAAGAAATAAACGCAATGAAGTTGGACAGAAAAAGGAAGGGAGGAGGGGTTGGAATCATACCACTTAAAGCATTGTTGTGAAGGTATATACCAACCATGTTTGTCAAGTTCCCAAGTTCTCTTGGCACTGAACCACTAATGCTGTTGCAACACATGCTCAATCGCTCGAAATAAGGAAGATCACCGATCTCTTTTGGAATTTCGCCTGTAGGTGTTATCATTAAATCATGCACTTAGTTCGATTTAATACTCAACAAGATATATTATACTCCCTCCATCCACGAAAAATAGGACACATTGTGAATGGCACGGGTTTTAATGTGGAATTGGTAAAGTGAGAGAGAAGTAGTGTTAGTGGAATGTGGGGTCCATATTATTAATAAGAGATAATAGAAAAAGGTAAGAGAGAAGGGAAAAAAGTAAAAGAGAAATAGTGTTAGTGGAAAGTGGAGTCCATATTATTAGTAAGAGAAAAGGAACAAAAGGAAGAGAGAAGTTGTCATTTTTCCTTTTTTAGATGTGCTCTATTTTTTTTTGGACAATTAAAAATGACAAATATGTTCTATTTTTTGTGGGCGGAGGGAGTTTTCGATAAGTAGGGTATATAATTCTTCAGTGAGTGGTGAAGAAATAGAGGTAAAATAAAGTCTATTTTATCCCTAGCTTGCGGACCAGAGTTAAATTTGTCAAGTGGGCGGGGTCGACCCATCCCACGATATGGGCTGATTGAGGACCGGTTCATCATAGAAATGGAACGAGTCGAGCCTAAGCTTATCAACTCGGACCTTTTTCTTCTCCCAAGACTGGCATGGGCCCAGAAAATTTTAAAACCCAATGTAGATTGGCCCAAATAAGACACATCTATGGCCCAATTCAACCGAGCCCGCTTCACACATGTGCATGGGTTGATCAGCCCCGACTGGGCTTGGTTATTGATTGGGCTGTGCTGGCCCAGTTGAGAAGTATACAAACTACCATGTCACAAAATCCTACCAACTACCCTCTTCATCTCACAATAAGAGTCACACTTTGCCATTTTGATCCATTCCACAACAAAAGTCACATTTCATTTTTACCATAAATGGTAAGTATGTCCTACATTCCACTAACTCATTTCACTCACATTTTATCATAAAACCAATATAAAAAAGTGGGTCTCATATTGCATTAACTTTCTAACCCACTATTCATTATATTTCTTAAAATTTGTACCCACAATAAGAGTCACTTCTATTGTAGGATAGAGGGAGTATTAAAAATCACAAAAAAGTGGTGGAATTCGTACCAATAAGATTATTTTCTTCAAGGCCTATTCTTCGAAGGGATGTCATATTTCCAATATCTCTTGATAATGATCCATTCAAATCATTCAATGCAAAGTCACAATACTCCAAAGAAGTCATGCCATAAATGGTTGAGGGTAAAGGGCCTGATAACTTGTTGACTCCCAAATACAATTCTTGTAATTGAGTAAGATAACCGATCTCTTCTGGAATATTACCTGCCAATTGGTGGAGTTCCAATAGTTAAGAAGCGATCATATACATATTTGTTCTACTATAAATATATTTTAATTAAAGAAAAAGAGTAATATGTAACATGTAAATGGACTAAAATGCCCATTTAGAGATAGCAAATATGCAAGACAAGATCTTACCGCTTAACTTGTTTTTACCAAGGTCCAACAATTGAAGCATTTTCAAGTTCCCAATTTCCCTTGGCACCTGTCCAATAAAGTTGTTGATACTCAGGTCGAAACCTGCTAAATTAGTAAGAGCACCAATCTCTTTTGGAATATTACCTGCGAAAAAATTACACCAAATAAATACTCCATCTAATTACGTATGAGTTTGTACATATGGAAGTCATGATATAAGATTTTACCACTTAAATTGTTGGAACCCAAGTATAACTCTTGAAGCAATGTCAAGTTCCCAATTTTTGTTGGCACAAGTCCACTGAAATTGTTGCTCACCAAAGAAACATACTCAAGCTGTGAACAGTGCTCCAAACTCGATGGTATTTCCCCAAACAACTTGTTGAAAGAAATATGAAGTCTCTTGAGTCTATGCAGATTGTGTTTGCACATATCAATTGGTAGGCTACTAGACAAACTATTATTCCTCAATTTCAAAACTTCTAAACTTGACATGTTGAAAATAGATGAAGGAATAGGACCATGAAAAGAGTTTTCGCTCAAATCTAAAGAAACAAGAAAAGAAAGATTTCCGATTTCTGGTGGGATGGTTCCGACAAGGCCCATGGACGATATATTCAACTGAGTCACCCTGTGATAGTGAGAATCACAAGTAACTCCGTTCCAGCTACAGATATTGCTTTCGTTTCTCCAATTTTTTAACAATATATTATGGGGATCAGAAGATATTCGAGATTTGAAGGCAATAAGTGAAGAACGATCAGTGTTGACATCTGATTTGGCTGAGCTATGATCAATCAGCCATTGAAGAAGTAAGAGTGATGTTATAAGGAGAAAGAGATGAAAATATCTATCCATTATAGGCTTGATTTTAAAAGTAGTCATGTGTAGTGGGTAGACAAGATACAAATATATATACCTCAAACATGCATGTGAGTGTGTGTGTGTGTGTGTTATTTCTGTGGAGGGGAGAGGGGTTGGGCAGATAGGGGAGTCACAAAAGTGAAATAAATGCTATTTACATACTATAGTACATTTTAAGGGTTGAAGAAAAAGTCTTCTAAAAAATGCATGTAGGTTTGAATCGGTGAATTATGATGGCTCGTTCACATACTACTGCAAAAAGTCATGAATAACTGTAAAATGAATGATGGCAAAAGAAATAAAGAAAATTGATGATGATTTGTTTTTGCAATAGTGAAACAATATGTACATACATGCCTTCTAAGGGAATTTTGTCCATGATGGAACATTCAAAAGAAAATAACCGTTTTAATAATAATATCTAAAAGATAGGTTTTTTGCGTGCTTATATTGTTTTTATTTTTGTGTGCGTGTATTGGTATGATGATAAAATAAATAATACTATATGAGATCTAAATGCAACCACACCATCTTTATAAATATTACTCTTTGATGATTGAGAGTTCAAGTTGCCTAATGCACGTGACTATAGGAGTAGGCACCAGAAATTGTGCTTTTAGTTATTAACTTATAAATTCAAATAAAAGAAATTATTAACTTATATATAATATTCCAACGGCTATGCTTTAAAATTAAAATGGCATAATAAAATAGCAAAATATTCTAAAAGTGTATTTATTTAAAGTTTAACCTAGAATTAACTCCATTGTCAGGTGATTTATGGTTGATAATTCATATGTATGCGAATCTTTCTACATGACTTATTATTCACACTTGACGAAGACTTCCTAAATCAAGTCAATGGCGTGCGTCAATGGGCAAGGTGATACTTTTTCATATTGAATTTATTATAAAATTTTGGCTTAATTCTGATAATTACCTTAAACTTTTTTTTATTTATTGAGGAGAATTATATAGATATGTCGGCTGGGGTTTGTCAAACTACAAATCTTGTTCTTTTGAAAACGTGAAAACATTTGCATTGAACGTCCGAAAGATTTTCATTTGAACATCTTCATACATCGATCAATATATATGTACCTATTATTCAAAAAACTATGTTTTGAAAAATTTTGTTTACCAATCTACGAGTAATAGTTTAATTCATCTATTAATCCTTTTTATAAAGTGTATATTATTTCAAATATTAATGTACCCCAAAATGGAAATGCAATATTTATTTGCAAAATATTTATTAAAAGAATTTATTATTTACATTTTAACCGTGAAAAAAAATTCATGACCATTGTCATGTGATTAAGGATTGATAGCTCCATTTGTATGTGATACTCCCTCCGTCCCCGATTAGGAGTCACAGTTTGACCGGGCACGGGTTTTAATAAATATAAAGAAAAGTTGGTTGAAAAAGTTAGTGGAATGTGGGACCCACCTTTTTATATTGGTTTTATAATAAAATGTGTGTGAAGTGAGTTAGTGGAATGTGGGACCTACTTACCATTTATGGTAAAAATGAAGTGTGACTCTTAATTGGGGACGGACCGAAATGGAAAAATGTGACTCTTAATGGGGGACGGAGGAAGTATATACGTAACATATATTTTTCCATTCTAGCTACATGAGCACTTATTAATGAGCTTGACGAAGACTTTGTAAGTCAAGTCAATAGGCAAGGTGGACACTTTTCTTATAAAGCTCCTAATAAAATTTGGCCTGATAATTACCATAATTTTGTTATTTATCGAATAGAGTTACTACCTCCGTCCCGCATTAACTGTCACATTTACTTTATGCACTCGTTTTGTAAAAATGATAATAAATACTCCCTCCGTCTCACAAAAGATGTCACACTCTCCTTTTTAGTTTGTCCCACAAATGATGTCACATTTTCCTTTTTGGAAAAAGTCCTCTCTCACATAAATATAAAAATTATATTTTCTCTGTCCATTTAACACACAAAACAAAACCTTCTAAAATCTTGTGTCATCCCACAAGTGTGACATCTTTTGTGGGACGGAGGGAGTAGTTAAAGTGGAGAAATAGTTCTTCTCTACTTTATTTTCTCTCTTACTTTACTATTTCACAACTTTAACTATGTATTATCATTTTTACACAACGAGTGTTGAAAAGTAAATGTGACAATTAATGCGGGACAGAGATAGTACTATTTACGTAGGAATGATTAAAATACAAACGTTATTTTGAGAATATATACGGTCGGCGACACTATAAAGTGACTGCTTTTCGCGGTGAAATTAACTGGACTGAAAAATAAAATTCAACCATCTGAACTTTTCAAGAATGGTTCAATTAATAATTGACTCATGCTAAATTTGCAATAAATATGTCACCCACAAGTGTATGGGGTATGTAGCACGTGACAAGTTGAAATTATCGATTCTCGAAGACTAAATGCCGGCTTGAGTACTACGATGCAACTTTGAACACTATCTAGACTAATAGAAGGGGTTTTTGGGTTTTTTCTTAACTAAGATCAAAGAACAAGTAAGTAAGTAAGAGCAAAAGGAAATTAAGACAAGAAAAAGGATAGTTTTCACTCAAGTTGGAAAGATAGGGATATTGATCCGTTGGTATGGATCACGGGTGTTCACCTAGGGATCATGCTCATCTAAATAGTCCTATGTGTGGCTAGGAAGGTCGGGTTAATTGGTTAGACCCCCTCTCGGGTGCACCTAACGCGTTGATCGGCCTCTAATGTCGGAGTCTCCTCCCTACACTTCGAAACCAACTCCTACAACCTACGGACCCAAGCCCTCTCTCTAGCTATGTCTCTCTCGAGCACATACAACGCACGGAGTTGTTGGTCATTTAACTATCTAATTAAGCATCTTTCAACGACAATAATTAGAATAAGACATATCAAACTGGTAGCTAATCAATTGGATAATGAAAAAGCACAACAACCAACAAAACCACCACATAAGACATAGATAAGCATAAATCAAGATTTAGCCCATGAATTCCATACAAACTTCACCAATATCCCTAATAAGAACTTAGCTACTCATAATGGAAGCTAAGACAAAAGAAAATACAAAAACTTCAAAGGAAAACATAGTAAGAAAAGGTAATAGAACTCCCTAATGTAGACTTGATGTAGGGGAGGATCTTTCTTCTTCAATCTCTTGAAGATGGAAGCCTCCTTGCCTTCAATGACTTGTATCTCTCGATTTTTTCTCTCAATTTGTCGTGGGGAAGGTTAGGGTTCGAAAATGAAGAAGAACCCCTTTTATACTTGGAGAGAAAAAGGGAAAAAACGGATACTGCGTAAAAACGCCCGATCGGGCGTTAGGCAATAGGTAAAAACGCCCGATCGGGCAACACGGAATTGTCGCGCTGCCTGCCAAAACGCCCGGTCGGGTTTTTTCTCGGACGGGAAACGCCCGACCGGGTTTTCTCTCTGGAATCCAATGCTCTTCAAAACACCCGATCGGGCTTTTTGTCGGATGCGAAAAGCCCGATCGGGTTTTCTCTCTGGACTTCAATGCTGCGTCAAAACGCCCGATCGGGCGTTTCTTCGGATGAAAAACGCCCGATCGGGCGAAGTCTCTGGAATCGTCCATTTGCTCCATTTTGCTCCGTTTTAACCTGTTTTTACTTCAAAACTCCAACAAACTCATTATTTCATCTAATTAACGACTATATGGGTGAAAACCTATTATAAACACCTTAATTCAATAAAAACATGGGTTAAACACCTCTAAAACCATACGAAACTATGAGTTTGTCAATAATCCAATTTCTCTTAGAATTTACTATATTGGATTTAGTTTCAAATCCTTTTGCATACGAAATAATATAAATCTGTGCTAAAACTTATTCATTTGGAAACTCATTAGATCATGTTGTAATCCTAACATGCTATTTTCTAAATTAAATTACTTTTTATATTTTTTTTTATATAACTGAAGATTTTACAGAAATGGACGTAACTAACGAAGATAAAACCTCCACCAGAAGAATTATTTAATGACAGAAAGGTGACAAGTGGGGCCAAGAGGATAACAATGGAAATTTGACATCTACCAAATACCTCCTCCGTTCTCTAATAATTGTTCATTTTAGTTATGACATGTATTATAAGAAATGTAAATGAAAGTGAGTTGAAAAAACTAATAGAATTTGGTCTATTTTTATTTATTAGTATTATAAAATGTAGTGGAAAGAGTTAGTGGAATGTATAGTCTAAATGGTAAAATGTTAAAATGGACAATTAATAAGGGACTAAGAAAGTATTAATTTTGTACTGGTATTACTATATTTTATTCATAAACAAAGAAAAAGTTGATTTGGAAGTCTTACTTAGAGAAAAGTATATTGCTTAGATTTATGGTAGGAAGAATTGTGATGAATTCTGATTGAAAATAAAATTTTCATAGTCCTTACAATGATAATGATGATTGATGACCTAGCAAGATGATGTCAAGAATTTTATTGGCCAAAACTTCATTAGTTTCTCTTCCACAAAGTGGGTGTGGAAATTGGAATATTGTGGAAATATATGTTTAATAATATAAACGGCCATGTCTTACATGTGGGCCATGTGGGGCATACACTGTATAGAGATGTATGAATGTATTTGACTTAGGCAAGGGCTCGTTCAGGGACGGAGCCAGAAATTCTCCATAGGTGGGGCAAAAATATACATAAAGATATTTTAATACATTGGGAAAGGGCAAAAATAAGCATATTTTAAAAAAAATTAAAATTAACTTATTAAAAGTTATATACATAAATTATTTCTAGGTGGGGCATTTGCCCCTTGTGAACTCCAAATAGATCCGTCCCTGGGCTCAATTACGTCTTATTCCCTCTGGTATTCAAAAAATAAAACATTTAAAACGACACGAGTTTTAATGCATAATTAATAAAGTAAATGAAAAGATTTCGTAAAGTAAGAGATGAACAAAAAGATGAGTAAAGCTAAGTAAGAGAAAGGAAAAGAAAAAATAGCGAAACTAGAGTTAATGGATTATGGGGTCAATATCCTAAAATAGAAAGATTCTAAAGTTTTTATTTTTAAGGAATAACCCAAAATTGAAATAATTGCTATTTTTAAAAAATAAAGGGAGTATTAAATACTTCAATGAAGATTTTTTGTTCTGGTCTCATATCAATTTAAATTTAATCATTTTTTATCTATAATTTTTTAGATAATCCATTCCTTATATGAGTGGTACGTATCTACAAGTTTAGTTGAACTTTTCAAAATATTTAAGAGGTTGTAAATTTTTCAGAAAAGAATTGACCAAATAAAATTACAAATATTTAATAGTTTCAATATTCGATTTACAAAAAATTCCATTATACGACACTATTTTCAATATATTAGTTATATATTCTCTGTCGTTAAAGCGTGCCTCTACTGTTAATATGCTTCCTAATGGGCTAACATTGGGCTTTTATAATTAATTTAGGTTGCAATAACTGTAAATCGATTTCAAGGGTAAAGCCCAGAGAATGCCAGGTAAATCTCGTCACAATTGGGCTTTATATATTTCCGCTTATTCCCAAATGGGACTATCGAAGAAGGCCTTGAATTGTTGCTTCAATGAATCTTGAAGATGGGATTAATCCATAGGTGAGTTCAAGATATCAATTTAGATTGGATTTAATATAATTTAATTTAGTAAGAACTACGTTTTTAGTCTCTGGACATTGCACTAACATTATTTGCAGTACTCTTACTAAAAGAATAATTTATGTCTATTATCATAAGACAGAACGATCATTTCGGTTCATTCATTTCTCTTCAAGTATGTGCTGAGATGAGGTCCAAGTAATCGTTGAGGAAAGAAAAAACATAAAATAAAATAATTAAAAAGTGTGTTCAATACAAGCAATTACTTGCCACATAAAATAAAATATAATTTCAAGCTATAATTGTGGCTCCGCCATTGCACGTAAGAAATTAATCACCCAACAGTAACAAACATAGTAACAATCACACATTGGTACAATGAGGCAAATACAGAGTACAACATTACAATATTAGATGCATTAACATACAAGAAAACAACAATGTTTGTCTTGAATCACCTTCTCCTTGGTATTGCTTTCGCTCTCTTTCTTCTCTTCATCTCATTATTATATCCAACACCAAAAAAGAATTCCACCAACCATCTTGGCCTTCCATATCTTACAATCATGTGACCAATTCCAATCCCAACTACAAATCCACATCCATACCCCATCACGACACTTCGCCAACCAAATCCATCTATAAAATCAGACTCATCATCATCTTCTTGCAGCAACAATGGTTTCCCATCGCTCGTATCACATTTTTTCGTCAATGGAAAACCACACAATCCTGCATTTCGCGCATATATCTCATTACCAAATGTGGAAAGTTGAGTGGATTGTGGTATTTTTCCCTCAAAATTATTCATCGAAAGGTTTAACTTCGCAAACAATGTCAGGTTTGCCAATGCACTAGGAATTTCTCCATCCAATTTGTTTGAAGATAAGTCCAGTGACTCAAGCAAACTCATACCCCCAAGAGATGGTGGTATATGTCCCCCGATGGTATTGTGAGACAAATTCAATTACCTAATAGAGTTAAGATTCCCTACCGAAGGTGGAATGCTCCCAGAGAATAGAGAATCTGTTGGAGGATAAGTCGATAGTTGTAAAGGTATCTAGCAATCGCTGCAATAACTGATCCAATCCTTTCAATGTGAGCTTCAACTCTACAAAACTTCGAAACATATTAGTTATGTCATCACCAGTCTGGTTTTCCTTTCCATCTATCATACCTCGAAAGTTCTTGATATATCTATCAGGCAGAGGGCCAACAAATGCATTCTGTGATACATCCATGGGCGGAGGCACGATGGGGCAGGGGGGCCCTTGGGCCCCTCACCCATTTTTATAACTACTATATATGATGCATGTACGCAATATTTAGAATATGGAATGATTGCACAGTTGGTTCTGAATTCTGCCTCTCCACCGTGTGATGTTGAGTTCAATTCCATCCGGTAGCATTTTGGTATTTGGGTCACTATTTCTTCTAGTTTTGTTCATTTATGCTTTATTTATTAATAATATTAGTAATTTTGTTTTAATAATTTAACTTATGATTATAAATAGTCGTATAGTATAATATAATACTAGTAAATTTAATTTTGAAGCTATGTTGTTTTTGATTTAATAGTTGGTACTTGGTTTTTTCATTATCTTGGTTGGTTTGAACTCTTAACATTATTTGATTTTAGCATTTTATTTATTTCTACTTTTTTTAGTAAGATTTTTTAGCTTTTTAGTAGTTCTATAATAGAAAACAACTCTTTGATCTAATAAATAAGAAAATATTTCCTATAATATTAGTAAATATGTGCTATCCTCTAAAAGATCTATTCAGAAATTAATTTTCTCATTATTAAAGAAATAGTATATGAAAAAAGTTAGTGAAAGATATACCTCATTTTTATATTAGAATGTATATGTGTGGTTCATGGTAATGAGTTAGTGTATTGAAAATTATTATTTCAATAAAATTTTAAAAATCTCAGTTAACTTAAGTACCTACTAATTTATTATTTTTCTAATTTTTCTTTAAATAAAAAAAATAAAAGAAGAGACCAACTCATCCTTGTATTAATGCACTTTTTTGGATCTATCATAATACTTTTGTCCATATATAAAATGAAAGTATAGTACTTTTCTCATGTTTCCGCGTCGTTAGCACTGAACACACTCAAGAAATTTTAATGGTAGTTTGGACCCCCATCGCTAATATTCTGGCTCCGCCACTGGATACATCCAAGACTCGCAACTTTGGAAATGGCCGCTCCGTGTTTGAGTTTGAAGCCATCAACATCGTACCATTGAACTTATTTGACCTCAGGATGAGGACGCGAAGTTGAGGGAGTGTTTCCATCCAAAAGGGAAACGCACCTTGAATTTCATTATTACCAATGTCGATGCCCTGCAGATCCTTGCAGTTGACTAGGGTTTGGGGTAGTGTTCCTTCCAATTTGTTTCCATTCCGATTTATTGACTGGAGACTGCAACCCGTTGTGAATGTTGATGGGATGATTTCAGTAAATTTATTTGCACTCAAATGAAGGATAATCAGAGATGTGCTCAAGTTTCCAAAACAATATGGAAGTGCTCCTTCCAAATCATTGTCTGATAAATTGAGGGACCTGAAGGGATTTCAAGTAGCAAATAGATGGTTGAATTTCTCCACTTAAGTTGTTGGAGCGTAGTACTAAAGTAACCAATTTTGATTGGTTCACAAAGGTGGATGGTAATGTACATGTAAGTTCACTTTGTGTTGTGTCAAGTCTAAATTTTGATCAATTTGAAAGCATATTCAATTAAAGAAGGGCAAATTCATTATTTATAATGTGGCAAACAAAAATACTATCTTGACAAAACATTCGGCTACCTAAACAACAAAACATTCGGCTACCTAAACAACGTTGTTTAATACAATTAGTAGTCATGCCTTTAATTTTTATACACGTAAATGTTACGTCAATAAATTCAGAAAACGTAGTACACTAGAATTTTTTATCATGGCACAGTTAAAAAAAATGTCAAAGTTAGAATATAATAGACATATTTATAGACAGATTGAAAGAAATTTTTTATATAATAGATATTATTAAAAGTTGCAAGATTCACTTATGACCAATCATTATGGTTTTCATGAAAATTTGTTCTTAAAACAAAGGATGATCTATAATTTCTCGCAAATAATATGCATTATGGTATTGAAAATACACGTTTACCATAAAAATGTACCAGTATTATTGTATTATAAAGGGGAAAGCACTCTATAAAACATTCAATGGCGTATAATAATAGGAATTATACACAGCCATGCATTACTCAGTACCTTTATAGAGAAATTTATGTGTTTTTATGTGAATTTACAATTTAATTTAAATTATAGGAGTATAACGTTGTAGATTTACAACACGGTTATAAAAAATGGTGTAAGGATATAATAATCAATCCAAAATGGCTATATTTCAAATTTGTATCTCAATATGATATGGACAATACCTTCCTGTATCCCCCATTTTTTGTCTAACTTTTGTCATTTTCGACCGTCCACCATTTATTGTAAACTTTCACTTTTTACCATAAATGGTAATTAGATTCCACAATTCTACTAACTCATTTCGCTCATATTTTATTATACAACTAATATATAAAAATGGATTCACATTCCACTTATAACTTTTTCAAATGATTGGCTAGGAATGGTGGTATGGTGATTGGTGTTATTTTAAGAGGTGGTGACACCCTAACACTCTCCTAATTTGCTATATGAAAAAATGAACTAGCATGAAATTATAAGAATAAATCAACATGAATTATCTAATAAACATCATTCTTTCACCACCTTTGTTGCGATTATGAACCAGCAAAATGAGATAGATAATCATACCGCTTAAGTTATTAAAGTGAAGCCATAGGCCTCCAATTCTTGGGTTACCAATTTCTCTCGGCAATGTCGGTTGCTTGCGATGTTCAAATACACTAACTTATTAAGAATGGAAAAATTCCTTTTGGAATATCACCTGTGAGATTATAAATCATCGACACATACATTTTGTTATCAATCAAGTAATTACTCTAAGTAGCTTGCAGTGTAGCAAACAGATAATATGCACAAGTATAATAGGTTAAAATGTTCGACTTCCACTACAACAAAAAACACCGATAAGGAGTAATAAAATTAATGACACTAATTTGTGTTTCTAAATATACCTTGAACACTTCAAAAAACGTCTCTATTGTTGGTGTCCCAATTAAAATTAGAGGATGCAAATGGAAGTGTCCTAAAAAAGCAGAAGATTAAGTTAATTTGTCCATTCAGGAACGCTTTTCTTTGTGTCCTAAATTATTGTTTATTTTTAAAAGTTTCCAACGAAGGTAATTGCATCTCAATTTCTTGTCCTTAAAAAATAAGTTTTTTTTAGTGTTCGAATAGGACTTGAAAGAGACATGAAATCATACCACTTAAATTATTGTTGTTGAGCCACAAGTATCTAAGGAGTGTCATGTTTCAGATCTCTTCGGGCACTGTTCCATCGAAATTGTTTACTTCCAGTTGCACTCCTCCAATTTATTAAGATGACCAATCTCTTTAGGAATATGACCTGTACAGATATAAAATTTCGATATTCGTAAAATATAAGACTTGTAGTTGTAAGTAAGAGACTAGGATCATACCACTTAAAGCATTGCTATGAAGGAACAATCCTAACATTGTTGTTAAGTTCCCAATTTGTGGTGATAATGGTCCACTTAGTTCATTGGCAGAAAAGTCGACATATTGCAAGGAGGGCATGCTGAAAATAGTTGCTGGCAATGTGCCATTTAATATGTTGGAACTCATGTACAATCCTTGTAAACGAGTTAGACCACCAATCTCTTTTGGTATGTCAGTTATCATATTAGGAAATTAACAAAATGACATTAGAAAGATAATTTCAATACCAATCAAGTCAAAACATTATGAAAGAGCATAAGATAAGTTCTTACCACTTAACTCGTTGATAATAACGTTCAACCTTTTAAGCATTGTCAAGTTCCCGATCACTCTTGGCATGTTGCCTGTCAGTTAATTGCATCAAATCAACATCCAATTATATATACTCAAATGTAATTAAGCATAGAATTAAGTTATATAATTAAATAGAATATGATATGAAAATTATTAAGACTATAAAGATAAGATCTTACCACTTAAATTGTTGGCACCCAAGTATAACTCTTGAAGCAATGTCAAGTTTCCAATTTGTGTTGGCATGTGTCCAGTAAAACTGTTGCTATGTAAAGAAAGATACTCAAGATTTGAACACTGCCCCAAACTGGATGGTATTTCGCCATACAACTCGTTGTAAGAAATACGAAGTCTCTTGAGCCTATGGAGATTGTGTTTGCACATATCAAACGGTAGACTACTAAACAAACTATTATTCCTTAAATTCACAACTTCTAAAGTTGACATGTTGAAAATAGATAGGGGGATAGGACCATGAAAAGAGTTCTCACTCAAATCTAAAGAAACGAGAAAAGAAAGATTTTTTATTTCTGGTGGAATGGTTCCGACAAGACCCATGCTCGATATATTCAACTGAGTCACCCTGTGATAGCGAGAATTACAAGTAACTCCAATCCAACTACAAATATTTCTCTCACTACTCCAATTTTTGGTCAGTATATTATGAGGGTCTAAAGAGATTCGAGATTTGAAGGCGGTAAGTGAAGATCGATCAGTGTTGATATCTGAGTTGGCTGAGCTATAAAATATCAGACACTGAAGAAGTAAGAGTGAAGTTATAAGGTGGTAGAGATGGGAAATTCTATCCATTATGCTTGATTCTAAAAGTAGTAATATGTGGTGGGTAGACAAGATATGAGCTACCACTATATATACACATTGTTTTTGTTTGTTACAAATCCAAGTAAAAAATTTACTCCACCTGTCCATCAATAAATGTCTAGTTTGTTTTACAACTTTTGGTAATGAATCCCACATTTCACTAATAAATTTAATCTCACTTCACATTTTATTATAAAACTAATACTCCCTTCGTCCCATAAGAATATGCACTCTTTCCTTTTAGTCCGTCCTACAAGAATATGCAATTTCTAATTTTGGAAACTCTTTTTATCTCTAATAAGGTGAGACTCATTCTTCACTAACAATACTTTAATTACCTTTTCTCTCTACCTCTATCTCACTTTATCAATTTTACATTAAAACTCATTTTGAACCCAAAATGCATATTCTTTGTAAAAGAAGGGAATATATAAGAATATGACTCACCTTCCACTAACCCTTTTTGCTCACTATTCATTACGTTTCTTAAAATCCATTTCCGGTCAAACTAGAACTTCTATTGGTAAAGTGATAGATTACTTCCACATAAAATAGCCATATTCTTTTTTTATTTTGAGTCATACACTACAACTAGTATGTATCTGTTTATGTAATAAGTTTCTCTATTTAGTGAGATGAGTCTATTTTAATTTAATAATAATTTAATCACTTTTCTTCTCTCTCTTTCACTCCCTCCGTCCACGATTAAGAGTCTCATTTCTATATGGCACGGGTTTTAAGAAATATTAAAAAAAGTGAGTGAAAGATAGTTAGTGGAATAGGGGTCCCACTTGTATATATTAGTTTTAAATGATATGTGAGTGGTATGAGTTAGTGGAATGTGGGGTCTCTTTACCATTTATGGTAATTATGAACCGGGACTCTTATTTGTGGACGGACAAAAATGAAAAAACGAGACTCTTATTCGTGGACGGAGGGAGTATTTTGTTAATTTTATATTAAAACATGTAATGTCTATCAGACTATTATTTTAATGGGAGGTAGTATTTGCTGGGGTTTGGAGCCCCTTGCACAGCGGAAGACATGTACAAAACAAATAAATCAGATACGAATCTATTTGATCGATTATGCGATTAATCAATTCACATGTTAAACAGTAATTGCATGCTAGAACGCAAATAATTCATGCTTGTAGAAAGTAAATCCTAAAACATGAATTCTACGGTTTAGAGTTACCGATTTGATTCTCCAAAGAATCGTCGATTGCTCGCGCCTTCTCCACGTGATGATCTTCAATACTAGACTACGGATCTTCTGACTGGTTCCCGAACTGTATCTCGATATCAGGGTGGGCTGATCTTATCAAAATACTAGGACTCGAATAAAGAAGACAGAAGAAATCCTTTTGGAAAAAGGAGTGGAATTCAAAAATTCCTACAGCTGGGGAAGCTGAAATTTTTGAAAATTACAAATAATGAAATTGTGATTTTTCTGTCTCATTTATTCTCCTATTTATATTAAGTTCCTTATGGGCCCAGACAGGGATCTATGGAAGGTTTTGGATATGGACTCGCCCAATTAGCTTTTTACTAATTAAATTGAACCCACAATTTAATACAAGCTTATATTGGAATATTACGAGCAGCCACTACAGAAGTAATATTGCACTCCCCATCCAAATCCGAAATTACAAGTAATCCGGGTTTTCATTATTTATATTATTTATTTCCCGCGCTTAAGATATAAATGTCCATTAATTAATTAATGTCTGCTATGGACTTAATTAATTAACATCTTATTAATTCCAAGAGTGGACTTAGCAAGAAACACTTATTTATTATTCATAGAGTAATAAAACTCCAACTGACCAGTTTCCGAATAATAAAACCTTGTTCGAGCTCCTCTTGAGGACATTATCAAACGAGACTCACCTCGTGCGCGATTCAACATAATAGCAATCCTAGCACCGCTAGATATTAATCACCATTACCCAATATATCAGGATTATTGGGTTGCGAAAAACCCGCACCATTTGATAAGTCAAAGTAGTGCATAATCAATACCGTATGCTCAATGCTAACGTATGTAGATTAAGAAATAGTATTTTATCAAGACCTAGTCTTTCAGTAGATAGCATAAAGACACGTCTTGCTGTTAGATCCATTCAGTGCTATACCACACCAACGTCATCTTATTTCAGAAAGGCTTAGAAATAATCGGACTGACATTGCAACCTTTGACGATAGGTAGTCTAAGCCTATCTGGGTTGTGAAATTCTTCTTTTTCTTTTGCAAAGCATTGCATAGAACCGATTGTGTTACCTTAAAGTGGACGACGCCCACAACCAGTCTACTAAGCAAAAGACTTAGACTTTGTTTGCTTCTTATACATTTAAATGTTTATAAAACATCTTATAAATGCATAAGCAAACACAATATAATAATATACTGATTCTATTCGTGCGAAACTGCTCGAATAATACTGAATCGGGTTAAAAGTGGATTATAGAGTTTTACGTATACAAGCAAGATTCTATTCGAGCGAAACTGCTCGAAACATGCTTTTCAGTATACCAAACCTAACAGTATTAAATTTTCAAAATATTCCTAAAATGAATTTATTAACAGTTTAACACACATAATTGTAATAATGTGATTAAGGATTGATAGCTCTTTAGACTTCAAAGTCAAGTCAATGGGCCAAAGGTCATCTAGAAGATTTGTAAAGTTGTATTCCCATTAGCAATCATTCACGTCATGAGGAAGCGATGGGTTGTTATAATGTGAACTAAAGTAGAAGACAATGACAAGAAGATGAACTAATTAAATTTATCATTAAAATATTTTACAAATTTAATATTTTTTATTTACTAAAATTAGTCTCATTTATGAACAGGAGGAATTATAATGACCTGATAAAGTATGAGAGATAAGAAGAAAATATGGATGAAATATGAGAAAAAATGGATAGAGGCAAAGTAAAAAATATATATAAAGTATGGGAGAGAAAATGCATATTCTCAACTGAAAATATGGATAAAATAAAAATATAGATAAAGTACGAGAAACGGTGAAAATATAGCATTTCAATTTTAGAAGGGCAAAACTATATTCTCTACTACTAGAAAAGTCATATTTTCCTATTTTAGTTCATCCAAAAATATTAGTTTTCTTTCAATTTTTGCAATACGGCCAGCCAATTTTTCTCAATCTCTCCTATTTTTCTTAGTCTCTTAATTGTTTGATTATAGCAACAATGCTTCAATTTTTTTTTTTTTTTTCAGTAGTATAAGGGAATGGGGGGCCCTATATATTGAAGGGAAAGTTAAGGGAAACTGTCTACTAAAATCATACTCTATCCATCTCTTGAAAATAAAAACTTTCGAAAGACACTTAATATAAATTAACAAAATAAGAAAAAGATGAAGACAAAAAGTGATTGAAATATTGTTAGTAGAGAATAAGATTCATCCTATTAGAAAAAAAACTTACTAAAAATCAAAGAGGATTAATTTTGTCAACCCACCAAAGTGACAAAAAGAAACTATTTTTGGAAGGAGAAAATTAACCATAACAATTTCTTAATAACAAAGAAAAGTTGATTTGGTAGTCTTGATTTAGAGGATTACAATGCTACAATGAAATAAGTTTTGTTATTCAGTTTATGTGATGTTAGTTTTATAAATTCAATAATGGATTCAAACTCTATTCTGAATACTTGAAAATTATTAAATCAATTTTACAAACCTTCTGATCAATGTCATACGTTTCAAAATAAATAAATGGCATATCTTAATCTCATAAAGTATACAGTCAAGAGTACTTTACTTTCAGTGAAAGATTAGATTGATAAATGAGTATTTGAAGATCGAACGATCAAAACAAGCTCAAAGAGGAAATATCCACAAGCACTATTTGGAAGGGAAAGAGACAAATCATATTAGAATTGAAGAAGGAAGTCTACCTGCCAAAGAAGAAAGTTTATTTGATTTACTTTGATTTGATTTGTTTTAATTTATTTTTAGTTGTATCCAGACATATTGTGTAGAATTTTATTATTATACACCTTTCATCTCATAAAAATATAGACATATAAAATAGTAAAAAAATTAATACACCATTAGTAGTAGATTATTGATTCCTAAGCAATAAAATGAAACTAATGCTAAAAAGCTGATAAGAAAAATAATAAAAGAAATAAAAGAAGTTGCAACTTGCAACTAAATTTTTATAAGAACTTTATTACTTACTTGCAGAAAGGCAAATTATTCAAAAAAAATAAAAAAAAATGAATTCAAATGATAAAAGGCGGTGAACACTTAGCAGTATTTATACAATAAAAATGAAAATGAAGAAGAATCGGCAATTAAACGCAGCTGTATTTGGTGTACATCAGTCTCTACTGTGGTTGAGACATAGCAGAGGATTCTTCCCCATCCATCGACGAAATAATGTTCGTATTTTCGTTTTGATAATCCACAAAATGATATCTATATTTACTTTTTTAGTTTTCGGTTAGAGGACTAACTCATTGCACTCGCATTACTCCACTCATTAAAAAAGTGGAAATTCACATTCTATTAACCTTTTCCACTCATTTTCTTTCACATTCTTAAAACTAGAGCCAAGTCAAAGTGAGACTTTAAACCGTGGACGGATTGAGAATAATAATAATAATAATTATTATTATAATAATTAGATTTATTATTATAGTAAATAGTTAGATTTATAATAGTCATACTTTTTTTTAATTATATTATTTATTAATTAATAACTTTTTAAGAAAGATCTAATGTAATTTAAAGTTATGGATCATCTTAATTTATGATTATGATAACGATTATTATTATAAAAATCTTATTTTAACTATTATGTTAATTACTTAGTTTAATTTAATGCATCAATATAAATTCCAAAATTCAAGCACTCTCTTTGATTTTTTTCAGACATTAACATGATTCATATTTTTCAGTGACCATAATATCTAACAACATTATTTTTGTGACTCGCTACAAATTATATGCTGAGTTATAATCCTCACTCAGCATAAATATTAGTACAAATAATCAAAGAAATTAAGAAACTAATTTATAACAATTTCCTTAGCCTAGTTCACAGCTTGTGGATTTGATTTTATTTTCTATGGCCATCCTTAGGCATTGATAAGAAGTCAAAAAGTTCATGACTAGTTTCAATTATATTAAAGTAAATTATAAGAATATTATTACTTGAAATACTATCCTTAATAAAGTAGTAGGCAGTATTCAACTGTAGAAGTAGACATACAATTACTAAAGGATAGGAAAAACACATGCAAAGAGAAGGCAAGCCTTACTACAACATATAATCAAGATAGATAGCTTTATTCCCACTACTGTCTTCTGACTTGATTTCTCACAACTCTTCTTCCTACATCCCTTCTCTTCTTGTTTTTGCGGAGGCTGACTATCTTCTCATAAACATCCTCAATTTTCTCAAAGTGTCTCTCTCTGAAGCTTCGGCAAAATATGAGCACCCAAAGAAAGCTTCCGAAGCCCACAACATAACCAGCAGCAGCAAACACATAATCCCACTCAATCTTTGTCTCCCCATGTGATTTCACATTTGGCGGTGAAACATGAGCCTTTGGGCAGCTAACGCTGAGAGGGAGGCCACATAAACCTATGTTTCCTATAAAGCAATCACTGGGGAATGTTTGGATTTGAGGGCCAATTGGAATCTCTCCGACGAGCTTGTTGTGGGATACATTCATCACCTAAAGGAATGTGAGCCCTGCTATCTCCTTAGGTATCTTCCCCGCTAACTGGTTCACTGAGAGGTCCAGTACTCCAAGCCCCATCAAGTTACTCAACGATTTAGGGATTGTTCCTGTGAGACTATTGTGGGATAAGTTGAGAAGATAAAGTCCGTTGAGCTCAACCAACGAGTCAGGGATGCCTCCTTGGAAACTATTGCAAGATAAGTCGATGGATGTAAAGTCTGGCCAAATCTTGACAAGATTCCGCTCCGCCCCTTTGATGATTAGTGATACCTCTTCTTTGTATCCCGTTGAGCTATTGAAATTTGGGACCGCGAAAGCCAAGTTTTTGTTACTCATCCTTGCGACAGTATCTCTCATCATCTGTCTCCAACCTGAAAACCTCAAAGAATCCACATTGCCACTTAAGTTATTGTTAGCTATGTCGATAATTTGAAGATTTGGCCAGCTCTTGTTACATCTCAGCTCTCCATGGAATCTGTTGTCACGCAACACAAGCACGCGCAAGCTCAACGGAAGCATGCATGGGAAAGGACCTTCCAACATGTTGCCTCCAACATCCATGGCCTTCAACATTTTGCAATTTTTCAGAGATGGTGGAACTTCCCCGATTAAATTGTTGTTGTTGAGATCCAGATACTGTAGGCTACAATTGGCAGCAAAGTTTGGGACACAGCCCGAGATGTTGTTTCTTCCTAAATTAAGGGCAGGAAGATTCTTCACTAGGCAGAGAGGTATATTACCATGTAAGTTATTGACAGACAAGTCGAGAATTTGAAGGTATGTAGCTTTGCAAAGGGAGGTTGGAACTGTTCCGCTTAGCTTGTTGTAGGATAAGTTCAACACTGTTAACGAACTGCAATTCGCTAAGGAAAGTGGAACATCCCCAACTAAATTGTTGTCGTGCAAATCTAATGACATTAGTTTGCACTTGGGAGAGAACTTATCCAGGATCCGACCACTGATGTTATTCCTCCCTAGACTGAGCACAAAACTGTTTTCAAACAGACAACGGGGGAATGCTACCGCTCAGGTAATTAACGGACAAGTCAAGAACAACAAAGCTTGCAGCCTTGCAAAAGAAGGCCGGAATTGATCCAGACAAGCTATTGTTCCTGAGTGATACTCTTGCATCAGTTCCGGTTTCAAGAATCCCAAACTTCTCAAAATAATTATTTGAGAAATCCACATTTGTAGGATATTTCAGCATTGAGAGTGAGGGAAACTCGCCGCGAAGCTGGTTTGAGTGCAAGTCCAGGAAATGGAGAGAGGATGGAATTTTATAAGGCTTTTGGAAACCAACTAGCATATTACAAGAAAAGTTCAAATAGGTAAGTGATCTGTTTCCGATTTCCCAAATCCAACTAGGAATTTCCCCTGCAATCTTGTTATCCGAAAGGTCCAGGTGATCCAATGAGGATTGGCTTACTGGGAAAGGGTTTGAACTTAAACGTGACAAGTTGTTTTTCGAAAGAGTTAGAACTCGAAGGTTGGGAATTAGGCTTAGAATCTTGTCCAACTGAAAAGTGTCATTGAACAAGTTGTCAGAAAGATCTACGACACTGAGATTTGTAGCTTGATGAAAGAGTCGGGAAGGCTCTCCAATCGATTGCGACTCAAATCTAAGACAGAAAGCTGAGTAATATTTACAATAGCAAATTCATCCAGTTTCGCACTAAATTGGTTGTGTTGGAGGTCAATCCAACCTAGTGAAGGTATGCTAAAGATAGATATGGGAATGCTACCACTTAGTGAATTGTATCTTAAATTAATAACCTCAATTTTTGCAAAACCTTCAAAGTGGCCTGAAGAAATTGAGCCGCTGAAGAAGTTGTCTGCCATCACCAGATGAACAAGCTGTGTCAGATTGCTGAGCGTGGAAGGAATTGCGCCACTGAATCTGCAACGAGACAGGTCCAAAGAAGACAATGTTTTAAGATTGGAAATGTTGTGTGGTAAAGAACCTGAGAATGAATTGTCTGCCAAGCTCAGCTCTTCCAGGTATTTGAGTCTGAAAAGACTCGACGACTCGTTTAGTCCACCTGAGACGCCCATAGTCGAGTCGCAGATGGATAACATGGCCTGTGTTGTCGCACTCCACACCCTTCCAAAAGCAACAATCATCCTTTTGATTCCAGTGCACCAGTATTTCTGAATAAGATGAATTGAACACCAGTTCATTCTTCAACTCAAGCAACAAAGTTTTCTCATTCTCTAAGCAATATTGTGTTTGAGCATGCGTAGCATTTGGTGTGGTAAATTTTGGTGAAAGTAGAAAGATGAAAAGTAATTGCAAAAGCAAAGAAACAGCCATT
Source organism: Salvia hispanica (assembly GCF_029641045.1). Lineage (NCBI taxonomy): Eukaryota > Viridiplantae > Streptophyta > Magnoliopsida > Lamiales > Lamiaceae > Salvia > Salvia hispanica. The sequence goes on along the minus strand of NC_142693.1, from coordinate 26,022,537 downwards.
GAAGTGGAATGATATTGTGTTAGTGCATAAAAAGTGTAGATTTATGGAGTTGCACATTTGACTTCAAGTCTTCCATTAATCATTCCTAGAGTCTTTGTGGAGCCATTATCTTTAATGCCAACTATAATCCTTATTGGCATTTACTTTGAATCTACTCTCCTCGTCCACAATCAAAAGGCTCATTTTGATTCCGTACGAATTTTAAGAAATTGTTTTATTTTATAAAAGAAATAGATGGAAAAGTTAATGGAAGATGAACCTCATCATTCTTAAATTGTAGACGTCCCAAAATGATAAAATAATGGGTCATTCATTCGTTGATGGAAGGAGTAATATATATAGTCATACACACACTTGATTGATCAAGTCTTCCAAACATTAATAATGACAGTGACGAGTGATGATTTGCAAACATATCCCTTTCAGTTGGGGGGACATTAGCCTCTAAAACAAATTGGCAAAATTGCTATTAAAATTGCCTTAAAAGTGAAGGTGATTTGGCAAAATCGGCATTGACGTAGCAATAAAAAAGGCGTCATATCTATCCAAATCAGGCTCATGGGAAAAATTATTATGCTCAATTTGTTATTTTATCATGATTTTGAAGTTAATGAGAAAGTGAACAAATCAACACTTGATTTTATGTAATGTGTAAAATTAACGACGTCAATAACAATTTATGTATTAGAAACAAACTACATGCGTAAAAAAAATAATGCTTACGTGGCCTGAACAAGAGCGATGCTCACAAATCATCCTCGCATAAGATATGTAGCATAATGCTTCTTGTAAAATGCATATCTTTACCTCATAAAACATACATAGTTAATGATTTTTGTAATTTACTTCTAACAAAGAGAATGTGATAACTTCGAAACCATCAATTGAGTTTTTCAGCTCCACACATTTACATGTTAAATAATCAAACCAATAATTGCAACTAAATAATCACTCTTGCAATAAAAGAATAAACTATAAGCATATCCAGAAAAAGCAGCAACAGATCAAGTGCTAACCTGTTCCACATGTGTGGCTATTCCTCAAATTATATAAGACTTCAGATTTGGGGAACTCTTCGGACCGCGTTTCCTCCTTGGACCCGAGCTGCTGACCGCACATGAGAGGCGTTAACGAGCTCAGAATATTCTTCGGTTGAAAGCATTTTGGCCGCCTTAGGGTGGGAGAGTAGAAGCTTCGAGACGAGATATCCTGCAATAGACAATGACACATTTTATCATTTTGGGTCGTCTACATTATAAAACATAACCATTTATATTTTTGGTAAGTGGACCACGTACTTAACTCTATTGTAAAAATGATCAGGTCCACCTTTTTCTAACTTTTTTCATCTATTCCCTTTACAAAATATTTTTTTTTTTAAAATTTGTGCTGAAAAAAATAAGCCTTTTAATAGTGAGTGCGAAGAGTAGATTCAAAGTAAACGACATTAAAGATTACAATTGGCATAAGATAATGACTACACAAAGACTAGGAATGATCAAAGGAAGACTTGAACTCAAGTGAGCAACTCCATAAATCTACAGTTTTTCTACACTAGCACTATCTATTATTCCACTTCAATGGCTATTTCTTTGCTTTTGCAATTACTTTTCACCGTTCTACTTTCACCAACATTTGCCAAACCAAATTCCACTCATGCTCACACACATTTCTTAGAGAATGAGAAAAGTATGCTGCTTGAGTTGAAGAATCAATTGGTATTCGATTCATTTTATTCGGAAATACTGGTGCACTGGAATCAAAAGGATGATTGTTGCTCTTGGGAGGGTGTGGAGTGTGACGACGTAGGCCATGTTATCCGTCTGCAACTCAACGATGAGGGCCTCTCAGATAGATTAAACGAGTCGTCGAGTCTTTTCAGACTCAACTACTTGGAAGAGCTGAGTTTGGCAGGCAACTTGTTCACAGGTTCGATACCACACAACATTACCAATCTTAAAAGATTGTCTTCTTTGGACCTGTCTTATTGCAATTTTAGTGGCGCGATTCTTTCCACGCTCAACAATCTGACACAACTTGTTCATCTGGAGATGGCATACAACTTCTTCAGCGGCTCAATTTCTTCCGGCCACTTTGAAGGTTTTTCAAAAGTTGAGTATATTGACTTAAGGTACAATTCACTTAGAGGTAGCATTCCCATATCTATCTTTAATTTACCTTCACTACGTTGGATTTACCTCCAACACAACCAACTTAGTGGGAAAGTGGATGAATTTGCTATTGTAAATATATCTCAGCTTTCTTCATTAGATTTGAGCAGTAATAGACTGGAGAGCCCTATTCCTAACTCTTTCATCAAGCTTCAAAGTCTCAAACTTCTTAGTCTTTCTGAAAACTTGTTCAATGATACTATTCAACTGGACAAGTTTCTAAGCCTTCCCAACCTTAGATATCTAAGTCTTTCGAACAACATCTTGTCAAATTCGAGTTCACAAAGTTTCCATGTAAACCAGTCCTCCTTGGACTTCTTGGACCTTTCGGATAACTTGATTGCAGGGGTATTCCTAGTTGGATCTGGGAAATTGGAAACGGGTCACTTTACGATTTGTGACCTTTCTTGTAACATGCTGGTTGGTCTCCAAAAGCCTTATCACATCCCCACTTCACTCCGGTTTCTGGACTTGCACTCAAACCAGCTTGGGGGAGAATTTCCCAACCTTGTAGGTCTAAGTCTTTTCCACAACAACTTGTCATTTTCGGGTTTTAACAGTTCCCCTGTATTCCAATCCTCCTTAGAGTTGTTGGACCTTTCGGATAATATGATTGCTGGGGAAATTCCTAATTGGATCTGGGAAATCAGAGACGGGTCACTAAAATATTTGAACCTTCTTGTAATATGCTGGTTGGTCTCCTAAAGCCTTATCACATCCCCTCTCTCTCGCCGCTAAATTCAGCTAATATGGATTTCTCAAATAATCATTTTGATCAGTTTGGAATTCTTGAAACTGGAAATGATTCTGCTCCCTTTGGATATTCAGAATTTTCACTCAGAAACAACAGCTTTTTTGAATCAATTCCAACCTTTCTTTTGCACGGCTGCAACCTTTTATGTTCTCGACTTGTCTGTTAATCACCTGAGCGGTAGCATTCCCCATTGTCTATTGGAAAACACCGTTATGCTCAATCTAGGGGGAAATAACATCAGTGGTTGGGATCCCAGATAAAATTTCTCCCAGTTGGGAACTAACGTCATTAGATTTGAGCGACAACAATATAGTAGGGGATGTTCCACTTTCCTTGGCGAATTGCAGTTCGTTAACAATCTTGAACTTATCCAACAACAAGCTAAGCGGAACAGTTCCAACCTCCCTTTGCAAAGCCACATACCTTCAAATTCTTGTCTTGTCTGACAATAACTTACATGGTAATATACCTCTCTGCCTAGTGAAGAATCTTCTTGCCCTTAATTTAGGAAGAAATAACATCTCGGGCCGTGTCCCAAACTTCACCGCCAATTGTACCCTACAATATCTGGATCTCAACAACAACAATTTAATCGAGGAAGTTCCACCATCTCTGAAAAATTGCAAAATGCTGAAGGCCATGGATGTTGGAGGCAACATGTTGGAAGGTCTTTTCCCATGCATGCTTCCATTGAGCCTGCGCGTGCTTGTGTTGTGCGGCAACAGATTCCATGGAGGGCTAAGATGTAACAAGAGCTGGCCAAATCTTCAAATTATCGACATAGCTAACAATAACTTCAGTGGCAATGTGGATTCTTTGAGGTTTTCAGGTTGGAGGCAAATGATGCGAGATACCGTCACAAAGCTGAGTTACAAAAACTTGGCTTTCGCTTACCCATATTCCAATAGCACGATGGGATACAAAGAAGAGGTATCACTAACAATCAAAGGGGCGGAGCGGAATCTTGTCAAGATTTGCCCAGACTTTACATCCATGGACTTATCTTGCAATAGTTTCCAAGGAGGCATCCCCGACTCATTGGGTGAACTCAACGCACTTTATCTTCGCAACTTATCCCACAATAGTCTCACCGGAACAATCCCTAAATCATTGAGTAACTTGACGGGGCTTGGAGCACTGTGAAATGTGAAATCAGATGGGACAACAGAGATTGATTGGGATTATTTGTTTGTTGTGGCTGGTTATGTTGTGGGCTTTGGAAACTTTCTATGGGTGCTCATATTTCGCCGAAGCTTCAGAGAGAGATACTTTGAGAAAATTGAGGATGATTTTGAGAAGATAGACAATCTCCGCAAAAAGAAGAAGGGAAAGGATGGAGGAAGAAGAGTTGTGAGAAATCAAGTCACAAGGTAGTAGTGTTTGCAATAAACCTATCTATCTTGATTCTATGTTGTACTAAGGCTTGCCTTCTCTTTGCATGAGTTTTCAGATACTTTGTGATTGTGTGTGTACTTCTTTATTAAGGATAATATTTCAAGTATAATAATCTAATAATTTATTTTAACATGATTGAAACATGAGTTAAAACTAGTCCTAAAATTAGCCAACAACATAAAATCAAGATAGATAGTTGAAATATAAGATTATTATATTACAATCATGCATAAAAATATAACAACTAAAAATAAGAACATGCTTCGAAAACAAAAACGCATGCATACATGAATTTCACAAAATTTAAATCCAAATAATCCGAGCCAAAGACTGGCTCTGATACCAATTGAAGGGGTTGACAGCGGAAGCGCTCACATAAATCAATTACATAATAATTCTGATCTATTTAGCATATTATTTAGACAAATTCTATTCGCGTAATTATCACATGTATCATGCTCATAACTCATATAAAACATGCTTTAAATTAATTGAAACCTAAAACATGCTTTTCTAGGCTATAGCCATTATACCTTGATGATTCTCCAAAGAATCGAAGATAGCTAGCGCCTTCTCCACGTGAAGATCTTTAGTACAAAACCACGGATCTTTTATCTGGTTCCCAGACTGTAAACTGATATCAGGGTGGGCTGATCTCACCAGTGAACTAGGACTTAAATAAAGAAGACAGAAATCCTTTCCCACGGAGGAGAAGAAAAATCGTCCCTCTTCTATGTAGAGAGGAGGACGAAAATTTTGGAAGAAAACAAGTGAATTTTCTGTCTCCTTTATTCTCCTATTTATAATAAGTCACATATTGGGCCAAGACAAGGATCTATGGAAGGCTTTGGATATGGGATATTGCACCCAATTTAATATTGCACTCCCCATCCAAATCCAAAATTATAAGTACTTCGGGTTTCCATTACTTGATATTTATTTCCCGCGCTTAAGATAGAAACATCCATTAATTAATTATCGTCTGCTATGGACTTAATTAATTAATATCTTATTTATTCCAAGAGAGGACTCAGCAAGAAAATCTTATTTATTATTCATAGAGTAATTAAACTCCAACTAGCTAGGTTCCGAATAATAAAACCTTATTTCAAGCTTCTCTTGAGGATGTTATCAAATGAGACTCACCTCGCGCACGATTCAACATAATAGCAATCCTAGCACCGCTATATATTAATCACCACTACCCAATATACCAGGCTTATTGGGTTGCGAAAGACCCGCACCATTTGGTAAGTCAAAGTAGTGCATAATCAATACCGTATGCTCAATGCTAACGTACATTGATTAAGAAATAACAATTTACAAGACCTCGTCTTTCAGTAGATAGCATAAAGACTGTCTCGCTGTTAGATCCATTTAGTGCTATACCACACCAACGTCATCTTATTTCAGTAAGGCTTAGAAATAATCGGACTAAAATTGCAACCTTTCACGATAGGTAGTCTAAGCCTATCTAGGTTGTGAAATTCTTATTTTTCTTTGTTTAGAACTGACCGTGTTACCTTAAAGTGAACGACGCCCACAAACCGGTCTACTAAATCAAAGACTTAGACTTTGTTAAGTTACTTATACATTTAAACATGTAATAAACATCCATTAAATGTAAAACATAACACCATTATGACAAAAATAATCTGTTTATTCCTTTGGAAAATAAAATGAGAGTTTTAACAGTATTCAATCACTCGAAAGGTGATTTCTAGTATACAAACTCTAACAATCTCCCACTTATACTCAAAACAGCTTTCGAGTATACAAAAAAAATGTGCACTACGTCTAATTTCCCACTTATACTGAAAGCGAGTTGAGGTCTCGAGCGAGTCGAACTCTCATTCCTTCTACATGGCGCTCGAACGGTTTGACCGCCAATGCCTTAGTAAAAGGATCTGCCAGGTTGTTCTCTGACGCAATCTTGCCCACTTGTATGTCTCCTCTCTGCACTATATCTCTGATGATATGATACTTCCTTTCAATGTGTTTGCTCGCTTTGTGAGCTCTTGGTTCCTTCGAATTTGCCACAGCACCAGAATTGTCACAATAAATGGTGATGCTCTTGGGCAGATTAGTAACCACACCTAAGTCCATAAGAAAGTTCTTGAGCCATACAGCCTCCTTTGCAGCTTCGGAAGCGGCCACATATTCGGCTTCCATGGTAGAGTCTGCAATGCATTTCTACTTTACACTCTTCCAAATTATGGCTCCACCTCCTAAGGTAAACACATAACCAGAAGTAGATTTCCTCGAGTCCTGATCAGCTTGAAAGTCTGAATCAGTATATCCCAAAGGACATAGCTCGCCTTCTTTGTAAAGTAGAACATATTCCTTAGTCCGTTTAAGGTACTTGAGTATGTTCTTTACTGCAGTCCAATGCCCTTGGCCCGGATTTGACTGATATCTTGCTACCATGCCAACAGCAAAGCAAATATCAAGCCTTGTACAAAGCATAGCATACATGAGACTACCAACTGCCGAAGCGTATGATATCCTTCTCATCTCTGCTATCTCAGATGCAGTCTTAGGACACATCTCTTGAGATAAATGGATACCATGTCTAAAAGGTAAGAAACCTTTCTTGACATCTTGCATGCTGAAACAACTAAGTACAATGTCGATGTAGGGCTCTTGAGATAAGCACAACATCCTTTTCTCACGGTCCCGTAGGACCTTGATACCTAGAATGTGTCCCACGTCTCCCATATCTTTCATCTCGAAATGGTTTGACAACCACGTTCGTACTGATAACAACATCTTTTTATTGTTTCCAATTAGAAGAATGTCATCTACATATAAAACTAAGAACACCACATTCCCCTTCTCAACCTTCTTGTACACGCAACTCTCGTTAGGGCATTTTTCGAATCCAAACTTATAAACAGTTTGATCGAAACACTAATTCCATGATCTAGATGCTTGCTTGAGGTCATAAATGGCCTTCTTAAGCTTCCAAACCATGTGCTCTTTGCCCTTGACGGCATAACCCTCGGGTTGTTCAATGTAGATGGTCTCCTCAAGACTACCGTTCAAGAACGCAGTCTTAACGTCCATCTGCCACACATCCCAATCCATGTAAGCTGCTATAGACAATAGTATCCGGATCGATTTTTGAGCATGGCCACCAGGGAGAAGGTCTCGTCGTAATCGACACCTTCCTTTTGCGTATACCCCTTAGCCACTAGTCTTGCTTTAAAGAGTTTAACTCGTCCATCGGGTCCACGTTTACGTTTGTATATCCATTTACTCCCAATGACAGTACAGCCTTCGGGTAGGACAGATAAATCGTAGACGTCTTTGTCTATCATAGATTGTAGTTCCGAATCCATTGCACTTACCCATTGGCAATGATCGACATCCGCCTGCACCTCTGCAAAATTCCAGGGATCTAGTACATTGCTGTCCGAGGAGTGATCCATGGATTCTCCCAAACCAATGTACCTTTCGGGCTCATGAGAGACCCTCCCACTGCAATATTAGGTGTAGAAGTTGAAGGTTCAGGAATTGGTTGTACTATAGGTACTTGTTCTTGGTTAATGGAACTTGTGACTGAAGTGAGCTCTTCAAGAGCCACCTCACTGCTGGGTTTATGATTCATGACAAAGTCTTCCTCTAAGAATTTCGCGTGAGTACTCACAATGATTTTCTTGTCTCGGAGACTATAGAATTCATAAGCTTTCGATCCTTTGGTGTATCCTATAAACAAACATACCTCTGTCCTCGAGTCCAGCTTAGTTGGATCCTTTTCCAAAACATGAGCTGGGACACCCCCATATCTTGAGATGCTCTGGATTGGGCTTGCGCCCATTCCACCACTCATATAGAGTGGTAGGAATAGATTTTGACGGTAAATTGCCCAAAATATGGCTTGCGGAAAGCAAGTGTCCCCAAAACGAAATAGGCAGTCGTGCATAACTCATCATTGATCGGACCATGTTTAACAAGGTCCTGTTCCTTCTTTCAGCTATGCCATTCTGATGGGGTGTGCCTGGCGCAGTCAGTTGGGATTCAATTCCCTCTACCGATAAGTAGTCCAAAAACTCGGCACTGAGATATTCGCCTCCGCGATCAGATCGTAGGCTTTTGATACATTTTCCATAATGCGTCTCGGCATAAGCCTTAAACTCCTTGAACTTGTCAAAAGCTTCAGACTTAAAGTGCATCAAATAAACATATCCAACCTTCGAGTAATCATCAATAAAAGTGATGAAATAGCGAAAGCCGCCTCTTGCCTCGGTTGACATTGGTCCACACACATCAGTATGAACGAGTTCTAGTAGTTCCTTGGCCCTATTTCCTTTCACCCTAAAAGGTCTCTTAGTTATCTTGCCTTCCAAGCAGGATTCACACGTGGAAAATGATTCAGTATCTAGTCCTTTAAGAAGGTCTTGATCCACGAGAGTTTGAATCCTCCTTTGGTTCGCATGACCAAGTCTAAGGTGCCATAAGTACGTTTCGTTCATTGAACTTGAAGGTTCCTTTCTTTTCTTTGAAATTTTCGATGCATTATTGAATTCTAATTTGCGATTATTAAATTGTGTAGATATGATTGTGTACAGATTGTTTTCCATGATACCACGACAGATATAAGAACCATCTTTCTTAATAACACAACTGTCATTAAAAGAAATCGAATATCCGTCAAAAACCAATTTAGAAACTGAAATTAAATTTCTTCTAAAAGAAGGTATCAACAAAACATTCTTTATAATAAAAAATCTATCACTACTAAAACGCAAATAAACGTCTCCCACAGCTACGGCCGCCACTTTAGTAGCGTCGCCCAGCTGGACTTCGATCTCTCCATCATACAGCCGTCTTGTCACCTGCATTAAGTCAGGATCAAAACAAATATGATAAGTCGCACCAGTGTCTATAACCCAAGAATGAGATGAAGTCGAAGCCAAACATGACTCGACAACTAGAGCTTGGTGCATACCTGTAGCCTAGCCCTTTTTAGGGCAGTCTGGCTTCCAATGCCCCTTCTCTCCACACTTGAAACACTTTCCGGTTTGCTTCTTTCCCGACCTCCTCTTTCTCTTTCCCTTAGCTTCCTTAGGTGCGACTTGGTTCGTCACTTTCTTCTTTCTTGTGCCTGGCCTAGGGCCAGAGGAACGATGTGACGAACTGACCATCGCAGCCTTAGCTTGGTTCATGAGATCCTCTGCCGACTGAAGTTCAGTAAAAAACTCAGCCAAGGTGTAATTTCTCTTGTTCATCTCAAAGTTGAGCTTGAACTGCTGAAAGCTAGGGGGCAGACTCAGAAGGATGATAGTAACTTGGGACTCGGCATCAATGACACCTCCCAAAACCTCAATTTGATTGAGGTGGAGCATCATCTCGAGGACATGGTCCCGCACAGATGAGCCTTCCTTCATAGTCTTGCACATGATACTCCGAAAGGCTTGAGACTTAGCCGTTCGATTCTGAGTACCAAAGAGATTTGTGAGATTTTCCATAATCTCAGTGGCAGTTGCCATGGCGGCATGCTGATGTCTAAGCACTGTTGACATGGAGGACAACATATAACACTTAGCCATCTCATTCGCCTTATGCCACCGTCTATTGGCATCTCGCACTGCCTGTGCGGCGTTAGCCGCAGGCACTGGGGGCCGTGGAGTAGTGAGCACAAACTTGTACTCATCAGCCGTGAGAACGATGTCCAAATTTTGTTTCCATTCTATGTAATTTTGGTCCTCGAGTTTGTTTTCTTTAAAAATTGCAGAAAGAGGATTGAGTGACATGTTGACGATTTGGTTTGCACTGCAAAACAGAATGTTTACTATTTGTCATAAACTTATGTGATGAAATTGAGTAGATTAACCATAAAACTTTTCAAATTCTCACAACTGTAAAATTAAAATTTTGTACCCTCGAGCAGAGGTTAATACGCATTAAAATTTTAACATTTTTACTGTTCACACCACCGACGAATAGTCCAGAGACCGCAGCACGGCATGGCCGCCAAATGTTGCCTAAGCACGACCATCAGATTTAGCATTACAGAATCTCGTTTCTACAACACACTTCCATAACAATGCTCATGCGTTGATAACAAGACCAAGCTATCTCGTAAATTCTGTTTGAACTTCTGAAACTTGTAATTTCTTAGGATTATTGTCCCCACAGCATGGGTGGCGATAATATTGGAAACTACTTTCTAGTCCATACTATTTACATTTGAGAAGTCCACCTATATGAACTCGCTATTTCTTAGGATTATTGTCCTCACAGCATGGGTGGCGATAAGATTCAGAAACTAGCTTCATAAGTTGTAGACCAATCGATGGAGACCATATACAAACTTAGTTCGTAATTATCGCTTAGATATTTAAGTTATGGTTTTTCATGAAATATTAATTACTAAAGTTTAATCCATATTCATGTCTTCTATAAGATTTATCTAAAATAATTAATTATTTATATCTTTGACGGACATGAATAAATAAACTTAAATTAATTCCTCATTAAGATTGGAAAGAGAATAATATATTTTATTATTTAATAAAATCCTACATATCTATCCTTATTAGGATTCTAGATATATATAATATAATTAGGAAACTATTAAATTATTCTTGTCCACATCATCTAGGATTAAAAATATCCATAGATGGTCAATATTTTATTTCCATTAAATAATAATATTTTAATGATATCTTTTAATTTAGGAATCAAATACTCATTAAAATAATATTTCATCGTTATCTCGTGATCGAGGATCACACGATCAACGACGACGAAGAGATCCGCCGGAGTTCGACCGCTGGACCGGCGAGTTCGCCGTCCAGCCACCTCCAGCAGCCCGCGCGACGCGCGGCTGCTTCCTTTCTCCCTCCTCGGCGCGAAGACGCCGAGAACTGACGTCGCTCAGCCGCGCAGCCACCGCCACGCAGCTCCAGCGACTCTCCTTCCACCCCGGCGGTCTCGCGGGACACAGCAGCCGCCGTGAAGGGCGATGCTGCTCTTGGTCTCGCGTCGCTTGGGTTAGGTTTACGGTTAGGGTTAGGTTTCCGATCATCTCCACCGACGTCGAAGGCCGTATGTCCGAGGGAGATCGCCGCTGCGGTCTGGTCGGTGGCATGGACGAGCCCTCGCTCGTTTTCACGTCGCCGTTTGATCGCCGCGATGCTCCCACTGTTCGGTGCGATTTCCGAGGCATTCCGGGATGGGCGGTCTCGCCGCCGTCGCGCACAAGTCCACCCTCGTCTGCGCGTCACCAGCCGATCACCTCCCTTGCTCCCACTCGCTCGACAACCCTAATTGGATCGCATGCCGCGCGATTCGTCTCGGCGCAAGCGCCGACGAATCGCACGTCTCGTGCGTTCCAAATATTTGAGTTCTTTATTTCGATAGTTCTTGAGTTCATCATGCATAAAAATATAACAACTAAAAAAAAGAACATGCTTCGAAAACAAAAACACATGCATACATGAATTTCGCGAAATTTAAATCCAAATAATTAGAGCCAAAAACTGGCTCTGATACCAATTGAAGGGGTTGGCAGCGGAAGCGCTCACATAAATAAATTACATAATAATTCTGATCTATTTAGCAGATAATTTAAAAAAATTATATTCGCGTAATTATCACATGTATCATGCTCATAACTCAAATAAAACATGTTTTAAATTAATTGAAACCTAAAACATGCTTTTCTAGGCTATAGCCATTATACCTTGATGATTCTCCAAAGAATCGAAGATAGCTAGCGTCTTCTCCACGTGAAGATTTTTAGTACAAAACCACGGATCTTCTGTCTGGTTCCCAGACTGTAAACTGATATCAGGGTGGGCTGATCTCACCAGTGTACTAGGACTTAAATAAAGAAGACAGAAATCCTTTCCCACGGAAGAGAAGAAAAATCGTCTCTCTTCTATGTAGAGAGGGGGACGAAAATTTTGGAAGAAAACAAGTGTATTTTCTGTCTCCTTTATTCTCCTATTTATAATAAGTCACATATTGGGCCCAGACAAGGATCTATGGAAGGCTTTGGATATGGGCTCCTCCAATTAGCTTTTCACTAATTAAATTAAACACAATTCAATATAAGCTTAAAATTGGAATATTACGAGCAGCCACTACAGAAGTAATATTGCACTCCCCATCCAAATCCGAAATTATAAGTACTTCGGGTTTCCATTATTTGATATTTATTTCCCGCGCTTAAGATAGAAATATCCATTAATAATTATCGTCTGCTATGGACTTAATTAATTAATATCTTATTTATTCCAAGAGAGGACTCAGCAAGAAAATCTTATTTATTATTCATAGAGTAATTAAACTCCAACTAGCTAGGTTCCGAATTTTAAAAACTTATTTCAAGCTTCTCTTGAGGATGTTATCAAACGAGACACACCTCGCGCATGATTCAACATAATAGCAATCCTAGCACCGCTATATATTAATCACCACTACCCAATATACCAGGCTTATTGGGTTGCGAAAAACCCACACCATTTGGTAAGTCAAAGTAGTGCATAATCAATACTGTATGCTCAATGCTAACGTACATTGATTAAGAAATAACAATTTACAAGACCTCGTCTTTCAGTAGATAGCATAAAGACTGTCTCGCTGTTAGATCCATTCAGTGCTATACCACACCAACGTCATTTTATTTCAGTAAGGCTTAGAAATAATCGGACTGACATTGCAACCTTTCACGATAGGTAGTCTAAGCCTATCTAGGTTGTGAAATTCTTCTTTTTCTTTGTTTAGAACTGACCGTGTTACCTTAAAGTGAACGACGCCCACAAACCGGTCTACTAAAACAAAGACTTAGACTTTGTTAAGTTACTTATACATTTAAACATGTAATAAACATCCATTAAATGTAAAACATAACACCATTATGACAAAAATAATCTGTTTATTCCTTTGGAAAATAAAATGAGAGTTTTAACAGTATTCAATCACTACGAAAGGTGATTTCTAGTATACAAACTCTAACAGAGACTTGCATGATTTAGGAGTTGATGTTGAAGCTAATACATGATATGTGCATATGTGATTAAAAGGTGAAAGTTTGGTTGCGAAGCCGGATAACAAAAGAGGGAATCATACTTGAAATCTAAGCAGTCAAGGTGGGCTTTATTCACTTAACTCTTTTATTTCCAAAATATTGATTATGGTGTTATAAGGGTGGTTTAAACTATTATGCCATGCCTGTGTTTTTTTTTTGATGATGTTGTGCGCCCGATGCCTAGTTTGTGAGTTCGCTCCATTGGGCTATAGGACTATGGATATGTATAAACGAATTCGGGTCTGAGTAGGGCCGCAAACCCTACCAGGCTAGTGTACACGGTGGGATCAGGAGCCGTCCTTGCTAGTCGGCCGGTCTCGTGGGCGAAAAGTGTGGCCACACTTTCGTCACACTATGGAAATGTTGTGATTGATGGATTGTTGAGAAAGTGGGGAGTTTGTTTGACTGGCCAGTCTATGAAAATATTTTTGTGATACTCGATGATATTTATTTTGATAATTGCAAAACTCGAGTTCACTATGGTAAGGGTGGCATAACTAATAAAATGTTTTGGCAACGAGTTCACTGGGTATTTCAAAATACTCAGCCCTGCATGTGTTTTCCTTATGTGCAGGTTGAACGGCGATGAGCGGTGGCGGGTGTTGAGCACATTAATTAAATAAGATGGATGTTTTGAACTTCGAGTGTAGTTGTGTCTTCATACATGGCTTCACTTTCTCTTCGTAGTTTCCACTGAATTTTTGAAACACTTTAGTATCATTTGGTTATTTTGAACTTATTCCTTTTTGGTTTAGAAGATTGAGACTTGTTGTGGTTTTGTTGGATTTATGTCGAACCCTTGATTTTTTATCATAGTTTATAGTATTTATTCTTCTTTGATTTTCTTGATTAAACCGTTGACTTACTGCTTTGATAGTTCGTTTAATACTTTGGTCAAACCTCTTTAAATGAAACCCTAGCCTATGTTCTTATTACTTTTAAGTCCGTTTTGGTAGCAGTCACCGTATTTATTATACCCTAGAAAATCGGGCTGTTACAGTTGGTATCAGAGCCTCAGTTCTTTCTGCTCTGGACCCAAGAGTCTTTTCAAAATTTAAAAATTTATCCTTGTAACCTTTTACTAACGTACTAAATACGGAAGGCTCAACACCGCAACTCGTCCCGCTCAACCACGAAGAAAAAGGTATAAAATATTACTATGACTTTCAGCAGGAAGGCGACGCCAGAAGGTATGAAATCACGGATTAAAAATGTGGTCATAGTTGAGAACATTGGTGGATTAGAGGGTTCCTTTGCAGCGATCATACCTACAGGGCTATTGTAGTACACGATCGATTCCCTTAGCAGATCCCATACTTCATCCTCGATAGAATCCATCTTACCCTCACGCAATATGGTTCCATTACTATGAACGCCACCGTTGGATGTGACAAACCCGTCCTCATATATGAATCCTTTCAGCTCGTTCACAGTTGCATCTGCTAAGCCCCAAGCAGTTGGAGGTGACTGAACGAGGAAACTGACAAGAACTATCACTGTGTGGTTTTTTAAAACAGTAGTTGATAGGTTCGAAACGTTGTAGCCTTTCTACTTTTATATTTTACAAAAGACCGAGAATGAGACCCTGACCAAGATCTGCTGAAACAGGGCTTTGAACTAAGAAAGCAACGTATGTTTACACCGCAAACTTGTAATACTGTTTGAGCAGTAGCCATGGACACAATGCAAGCTTGAGGCACAGTTCATAAAATCAATACTTTATGCGAAGGTAAAACCAAGAAATCTACCTCAAGAAACGATGCCTAATGAAGACGAAAAACGTATAATCAGGATTCACACACACAATCAGCAATGTTGCTGAAAAGACTTATAAAAACTGTGCTTGCAATCCTGATCGTTGCAATCAAGTACACACGAATGCATCCCAGCCTGAATGAATAAATCCCGGCATAGTATATAAGCAACAAAACTTGAGTTGGGAAGAAAATAGACAAGCGGAATCTGCACATGATACTTAAAAGGGATCAAATCCAATAACTTTTGAAACTGGATTACAAAATCACAACTTTTCAAATTTTCGCAATTCTCCCACAATGAGCAAAACACCTAAACTAATATGGCAAAATCAATTATGATGTGACAGCAGAACAACATTGATTTGGACAAAACGACGTCATTCTATTTTTAGTGTTAGTTAAACTGACGTCATTTTATCCGAAACGACATTGTACAGTGACCATCGTAGGATTATTGCAAGAAATTGAAAAGTTATGATTCTATATTCCGGTTTCAAAATTTATGGGATTGACCAGAATTCAACGCAAAATTCTGATTTAACTAAGAGCAAAGCTAAACTAAATCTCTTCTTCTAAATCAGCTTTTTTTTAAATCACATCATTGCAAGCCAGTACACAATCCCCAGAAAATCAGCAAATAATTTGATCTCAGCTAAATACAGGATAGTCTTATTCACTTCCCCCAAAAGTTTCTACAAACCCTTTACCCTTCAATTCATCAATTTCTACTCTAGATTCTGATACAAAAATCAATTAATTATCGTAAAACTAGCAAAATTGGATATTCAATACATCAAACTTCAAAATCAAGCAAACAATCATGAAAAAATATAAGCAAAAAAATTCCAACAAAGAGAGAAGCAAGAAACAATTTTTACCGGGTGATAAAGGAAATTGCAGCAAAAACTAATGGTTGCTTTCAGATGCAAAGAGGAAATTGAAGAAAAACTAATATGTTGACAGTTTCTCAAGAACCAATGACTGTGTTGCTTGAGCGAATTTAAGTTACTTGCATAGGAACGTTTACTGTGTTTCTCTGACTCGAGCTGAAAATCCATACAACATATAAAATGGGAGTATGTTAATAATTATTTATTACAAATCAAACTATGCAACTCTAATTTATATGATACATAACCGAGAATAAAACCCTCCCTCCATTTCGTAAAAATAGGAATTCTAGAAGTTTTACTCATACCGAATATGCATTTTTCCCTTTTTAGTCTGTCTCATAAGAATATGCACTTTCTAGTTTTAGTTAGTATTTTAGTTTAATTTAAATATTAAAACTTTCTTCAAATTAAAATAGATTTTTTGTTATATAAATATTTACAATAGCAAATTCATCCACTTTCCCACTAAGTTGGTTGTCTTGGAGGTATATCTCCCTTAGTGAAGGTATATTAAAGATAGATATGGGAATGCTACCACTTTGCCCCTTGTAGGATGCATATACATCCGTCCCTGCTTTCCTCCGTTCATGATCAAAAGGCTCATTTCCATCCAGCACGCAATTTTAACAAAATTGTTTTACTTTATTAAAGAAATAGATGGAAAAAAGTTAGTCGGAAGATATCTCTCATTTTTACAGTAGTATCTATAAGGAGTTGTGGTTCATTTATTAAATATATTTTTAAATTGAAAAGTAGAATAGTAGGACTCATGAATAATTAAGAAATGAAGTGACTTATTGTATGCGTTGTCCATGAATAGTGTATGACATTCTTTAATTAAGGAATGACATTGAGAATTCTCTTATAATAATATTTCTCTCATTTATTACTTATAAAATGGACCATATAGAAAGACATGCATAACTATAAAACCAGCAAAGAAATAAAACAAATAATACCTCCAAGAATAATTAATGAAATGACATTAAAAAGATAATTTCAAGACAAAAAAAGCCAAAATATGTAAGAGCATTAAATAAGATCTTACCACTTTACTTGCTGTCACCAAAGTCCAAAGATTGAAGCATTGTCAAGTTTCCAATTTCACTTGGAATGTTACCTGTGAGTAAAATTGCATTAGACCAACATCCAGTCAAATATAAATTCGCACATGCAATATAAATTATTTTTTAAAAGAATAAAGTAATATTCTCTCTGTTCCTAAAAAATAGACAACATTTGAAACGGCACGAGTTCTGATACATGGTAAATTAAGAGAGAGATAGAAAGAAAAAGTAATCGGAATATTGTTAGTAGAGATTTGAAGGAAATAAGGGAAGAACGATCAGTGTTGATATCGGAGTTGGCAGAGCTATAATCAATCAATCAATCAATCAACAATAATAATGATAATACTAATAATAATAAAAAAATTACCATTTTGCAAGATCCATATGCTTAGTCTGTCTTCTCCAATCTTAGCTCTCCATATTTTGAACAAAAGGTCGAGATTAAGTCTACCTCATGATTTGGGATACTGTCTCATGCAATCATATATTTATATGGAATTCAGGCTTGTATTAATGATAGTTAAAAAAACATGCTTAATTCTAATACAATTGGACTTTTGGCTAAAAGAAGCGGCAACAATAATAAATCACTTTGAATTTGAAATGTAATTATGTGATCAAACCCCAATCTTATTCATGCCGAGAAATTCTAATAACGTGACCAAATATTAACAATTAAGCACGTCAACAATGTGGAAGTAGAAATAGTATAGAAAATTGTAGTACCATAATCATAGTCATGAGGACATTTTGGTTTGTGGACGACTTGGTAGAGTCTTCCCACTATCATTCATTAATGGACTTTAGTATATTATATTCCCTCCGTCCCACGAGAATGTGCGCTCTTTCCTTTTTAGTCTGTCCCATAAGAATATGCACTTTCTAGTTTTAGAAAAAAAATTCTCTCTAATAAGGTGTGACTCATTCCCCAATAACAATACTTTAATTACTTTTTCTCTCCACCTCTCTCTCACTTTACCAATTTTGCATTAAAATCTGTGTCGAATTTAAAGTGCATATTTTTTTAGGACGAATGGGGTATATTAATAATTATTTATTACAAATCAAACTATGCAAATCTAATTTATATGATACATAACCGAGAATAAAACCCTCCCTCCATTTCGTAAAAATAGGAATTCTAGAAGTGACACGAGTTTTAATGCATAAATAGGTCAGTAAGAGAGAGAATGAGAAAACATAGAAGAATTAGTGTTAGTAGACTGTGGAGTCAATTATCTAAAATAGAAACTTTTCATTTATAGGAAACAAAATAAAAAATGAAAGAATTTCTATTTTTAGAAAAAGGGGATTATAACTTCTCTGGTCGGGACAGTCTATTTGACAAATTTATTCTCCGTCAAAATATGTGTGGCTTGTTAATTTTGGGCACATAGTTTTGTTCCTTTTTTGGAAAAAAAACCACCCTTAGTGAGACTGTGAAACGGCTCGAAAAAGGAAAATATTTCAAAATTAATCACATACTTAAAACACGTCGTGCCTTAATACACAATTTCACAAATATACTCTCTATGTCCGCTATTCACAGTCGTGGTCACTTTTTGCACACTTCTTATAAAATTGATAATAAATAGTTTAAGTGGAGAAATGGCAAGGCAAGAGAGTCTTCTCAACATTATTCTCTCTTACTTTACTATTTCTCCACTTTAACTATTTATTATCATTTTTATAAAACGAGTGCGCAGAAGTGACTGAGACTTTTAATGGCGGACGGAAGGAGATTCATGTATAGTCGTTATTGATTTGACAAAAATATGATACATTTGCAATTATATAGGTATGAGCAAACTAATGATTTGTGATGGAAAAAAATTCAATTGAATTGAGCACAAGAATTTATTGAGAAAAAACTGCATTGATTTCTCTTGCGCAAAGTGGAGGTGGAATATTGTGGAAAATAATTAAATGGACCTCAATTATATAGAGTTATGATGTATTTTGACTTAGGTAGAGGGCCCAATTATGTCTTTACTAATACTTACTCCGTCCCCGATAAGTAGAACAATTTCCTTTTTATTCTAAAAAATATGAATATTCTATTTTTAGAAAGTATTTTTTTCTCTAAAAATGTGGGACCTATTATCCACTAACAATACTTAATACTTTTTCTCTCTATTTCTATTTCTTTATAAATTATACATTAAATCTCGTATCGAACTAAAGAAAATATAAGACTTGGTCTTTTCTTTTTTACTAGTACATCTCATTTAAAGAAATTGAAGAGAACTAAAATTGAGTAAGTACGTGTTTAATTATTAGCTTACATTTTTCAAATATCTAAAACTTGATAAACTTTTGAAAAATATTTAACAAAGTAAATTTCAAATAATTATAAATTACAAATATAATAGTTGGCATGTACTAATTTTAAAGTCATAACGACCTTCCAACTTGATATTATCACTTCAATTCACAAGTTTCAAAACCCGGCTTCAAAAAAATTTATTTTTAGGGGGAGGGAGTACTACTTAGTTACAATTCATTTCCTCGCAACTCACAAATCCCTTTCTCTTCAATTACGATTCTACCTTCTTGAATGCATAATTAATTTACAAAATTAATTTATTCCATTATACTTTTTAAATATCCATGTCATTTCTACGTAATTCACAAATCTCTAGCTCTCTTCAATTTCGTTCTAGTCTCTAGAATTCGAAATGTTGGCACTCTTTTTTATTTATAAAATCATTAATCAAAATATTTCAGTAATTTATAAGTTATTAAAACAATATATTTTACATATAACTGTGTAAACATATAAGTTATTGGAAGGTACTTCCTCAGTACAGAGTCTCATTTATATCCGACACAGATTTTAATACATGTTAAGAAAAGTGGGTGGGAAAAAGTTAGTGGAATATGAGTCTTACTTATATGTATATATTAGTTTTTAAATGATACGTGAGTGAAATGAGTTGGTGGAATACACGACCTTTTTACCATTTATGGTAATTATAAAAACCAATCTAATTTTGATATAAAAACTATTGATCCAATCTAATAGGATGAATTGAATTTATTGAACACCAGTTGATTCTTCAACTCAAGCAACAAAGTTTTCTCATTCTGTAAGCAATGTTGTGTGTGAGCATTTGGTTTGGAAAATGTTGGTGAAAGTGGAACGATGAAAAGTAATAGTAAAAGCAAAGAGATAGCCATTGAAGAGGAATGATTAACATTGTGTTAGTGCAGAAAAAGTGTTGATTTATAGAGTTAACACACTTGGCTTCAAGTCTTCCATTCATCACTCCTAGAGACTTCAAGTCTTCCATTTAGCTCTGCTTGAGTCTCAGTGGAGTCATTATCTTGTGCCAACTATAATCTCTAATGGCGTCTACTTTGAATCTACTCTTCCCCATTCACGATCTAAAGGTTCATTTTAATTCAATACGCAATTTTTAAAAATTGTTTTTACTTTATTAAAGAAATAGATGTAAAGAATAGGTGGAAGATATACCTCATTTCTAAAGTAGAATGTATGTGTAAGGAGTTGTGGTTCATGGTAATGAGTTAGTGTATTGAAAATTATACTCCCTCATTCTACTAAAAATAGTCCATTTATGGACGGCACAAGTTTTAATACGAAATTGATAAAGTAAGATAGACGAGGAGAAAAAAGATGCAAAGTAAGAATAGAGAGAAAAAAATGGATAAACTATGAGAGGGGCGAAAAAGTGGGTAAAGTATGAAAAATGAATTTTCCATTTTCAGAAATGAAACTATTTTTTATGGAATCTCAAAATAGCAAAATATGACTATTTTTTGTGGACGGAGGGAGTAAACACTTCAAAGAATTTCAATAAAATTTTGAAATTCTCAGTTAAATTAAGAACCTGCTAATTTATTATTTTTCTAATATATCGTCAAATAAAAAAGAAAAGACCAAGTTTTCCTAATATTAATGCACTTTTTTGGATCTATGATACTACTTTTGTCCATATAAAATAAAAGTAATACTTTTCTCAGTCTATATATAATACTGTGTCATATTTTATGTCAAAATACATCAGACCATCACCTCTATTCTAGAATAAATTATTAGAATACTATACTTAAAACTATTTTCCTTAATAAAGAAACAGACAATACTAGGTTTTCGAACTCAGGAAGTAGACACAATTACTAAAAGATCAGAAAAACACATGCAAAGAGAAGGAAAACCATAGTACAATATAGAATCAAGATAGATAGCTTTACTGCCACTACTGTCTTCTGGGTTGATTTCTCACAACTCTTCTTCCTACATCCCTTCTCTTCTTCTTTCTCTGGAGGCTGACTATCTTATCATAAACATCCTCAATTTTCTCAAAGAGTCTCTCTCTGAAGCTTCGGCCAAATACAAGCACCCATAGAAAGCTTCCGAAGCCAACAACATAACCAGCAGCAGCAAACACATAATCCCACTCAATCTCAGTCGTCCCATCTGATTCCACATTTAGAGGTGAAGCAAGAGGCTTTATGCAGCTAATGTTGAGAGGGTGACCACATAAACCTATGTTTCCTTCAAAGCAATCACCGGGGAATGTTTGGATTTGAGGGCCAATTGGAATCTCTCCGACCAGCTTGTTGTGAGATACATTCATCACCTGAAGGAATGTAAGCCCTGCAATCTCCTTTGGTATCTTTCCGGTTAGCTGGTTCACTGAGAGGTCCAGTGCTCCAAGCCCCGTCAAGTTGCTCAATGACTTAGGGATTGTTCCAGTGAGACTATTGTGGGATAAGTTGAGAAGATAAAGTGTGTTGAGCTCACCCAATGAGTCGGGGATGCCTCCTTGGAAACTATTGCAAGATAAGTCGATGGATGTAAAGTCTGCCCAAATCTTGACAAGATTCCGCTCCGCCCCTTTGATGGTCAGTGATACCTCTTCTTTGTATCCCGTCGAGCTATTGAACTTTGGGACCGCGAAAGCCAAGGTTTTGTAACTCAGCCTTGTGACAGTATCTCTCATCATTTGCCTCCAACCTAAAAACCTGAACGAATCCACATTGCCACTGAAGTTATTGTTAGCTATGTCGATAATTTGAAGATTTGGCCAGCTCTTGTTACATCCCAGCTCTCCATGGAATCTATTGCCGCGCAACACAAGAACGCGCAAGCTCAACGGAAGCATGAATGGGAAAGGACCTTCCAACATGTTGCCTCCAACATCCATGGCCTTTAGCAGTTTGCAATTTTTCAGAGATGGTGGAACTTCCCCGATTAAATTGTTGTTGTTGAGATCCAGATATTGTAGGCTACAATTGGCAGCGAAGTTTGGGACGCGACCAGAGATGTTATTTCTTCCTAAACTAAGGGCAGGAAGATTCTTCACTAGGCAGAGAGGTATATTACCATGTAAGATATTGACAGACAAGTCAAGAATTTGAAGGTTTGTTGCTTTGCAAAGGGAGGTTGGAACTGTTCCACTTAGCGTGTTGTTGGATAAGTTCAAGACTATTAACGAACTGCAATTCGCTAAGGAAAGTGGAACATCCCCGACTAAATTGTTGTCGCGCAGATCTAATGACATTAGTTTGCACTTGGGAGAGAACTTATCCGGGATCCGACCACTGATGTTATTCCTCCCTAGACTGAGCACAAAACTATTTTCAAACAGACAACGGGGAATGCTACCGCTCAGGTAATTAACGGACAAGTCAAGAACAACAAAGCTTGCAGCCTTGCAAAAGAAGACTGGAATTGATCCAGACAAGCTATTGTTCCTGAGTGATACTCTTGCATCAGTTCCAGTTTCAAGAATCCCAAACTTCTCAAAATAATTATTTGAGAAATCCACATTTGTAGGATATTTCAGCATTGAGAGTGAGGGAAACTCGCCGCGAAGCTGGTTTGAGTGCAAGTCCAGGAAATGGAGAGAGGATGGCATGTTATAAGGCTTTTGGAAACCAACTAGCATATTACAAGAAAGGTTCAAATAGGTAAGTGATCTGTTTCCGATTTCCCAAATCCAACTAGGAATTTCCCCTGCAATCTTGTTATCCGAAAGGTCCAGGTGATCCAATGAGGATTGGCTTACAGGGAAAGGGTTTGAACTTAAACGTGACAAGTTGTTTTTCGAAAGAGTTAGAACTCGAAGGTTGGGAATTAGGCTTAGAATCTTGTCCAGCTGAAAAGTGTCATTGAACAAGTTGTCAGAAAGATCTACAACACTGAGATTTTGTAGCTTGATGAAAGAGTCGGGAAGGCTCTCCAATCGATTACGACTCAAATCTAAGACAGAAAGCTGAGTAATATTTACAATAGCAAATTCATCCAGTTTCGCACTAAATTGGTTGTGTAGGAGGTCAATCCAACCTAGTGAAGGTATGCTAAAGATAGATATGGGAATGCTACCACTCAGTGAATTGTATCTTAAATTAATAACCTCAATTTTTGCAAAACCTTCAAAGTGGCCTGAAGAAATTGATCCGCTGAAGAAGTTGTCTGCCATCTCCAGATCAACAAGCTGTGACAGATTGCTGAGCGTGGAAGGAATCGCGCCACTGAATTTGCAACGAGACAGGTCCAAAGAAGACAATCTGGCAAGATTGGAAATGTTGTGTGGTAAAGAACCTGAGAATGAATTGTCTGCCAAGCTCAGCTCTTCCAGGTATTTGAGCCTGAAAAGACTCGACGACTCGTTTAATCCACCTGAGATGCCTTCATAGTCGAGTCGCAGAGAGATAACATGGCCTGCGTCGTCACACTCCACACCCTTCCAAAAGCAACAATCATCCTTTTGATTCCAGTGCACCAGTATTTCTGAATAAGATGAATCGAACACCAGTTCATTCTTCAACTCAAGCAACAAAGTTTTCTCATTCTCTAAGCAATATTGTGTATGAGCATGAGTAGCATTTGGTTTGGTAAATTTTGGTGAAAGTAAAAAGATGAATAATTGGAAAAGCAAAGGAACAACCATTGAAGAGGAATGATATTGTGTTAGTGCAAAAAACGTGTAGATTTAAGGAGTTGCACACTCGACTTCAAGTCTTCCATTAATCATTCTTAGAGTCTTTGTGGGGTCATTATCCTATGCCAACTATAATATTTAATGGCATTTACTTTGAATCTACTCTCCTCGTCCACAATCAAAAGGCTCATTTTGATTCAATACGAATTTTAAGAAATTATTTTATTTTATAAAAAAATAGATGGAAATGTTATGGAATATTGACCTCATTTTAAATTATAGACGTCTCAAAATGATAAAATGGGTCATTTATTCACTTACGGAAGGAGTAATATAAATACTCATACACATTAGTGGTGATTTGCAGACATCCCTTTCAATTGAGGGGACATTAGCCTCTAAAACAAATTGACTTGGCAAAATTGCCTTAAAATTCAAGGTGATTTGGCAAAATCAGCATTAACGTAGCAATCAAAAAGGCGTTGTTTCCAAATCAGGCTCATGGGGAAAAATTATTAGGCTCAATTTGCTATTTTATTCATGATTTTGAAGTTAATGAGAAGGTGAACAAATCAACACTTGATTTTATGTAATTTGTAAAATTAACGACATCAATAACAATTTAAGTATTAGAAACAAACTAAATGCATAAAACAAAATAAATAATACTAACGTGGCCTAAATGAAAGTGATGCTCACAGATCATCCTCACATAAATATGTAGCATAACACTTCCCGTAAAATAAATATCTTTACCTCATAAAACATAATTTACTTCTAACAAGGAGAATGTAATAACTTCGAAACCATCAATTGACTTTTTCAGCTCCACACATATATACATGTTAAATAATCAAACCAATTATTGCAACTAAAAGAATAAACTACAAGCATCTACAGAAGAAAGCAGCAACAGATCAAAGTGCTAACCTGTTCCATATGTGGCTACTCTCAAATTATATAAGACTTCGGGGAACTCTTCAGACCGCGTTTCCTCAGACTCGAGCTGCTGACCACACATGAGAAGGCGTTAACGAGATATCCTGCAATAGACCATGTTTGGGATAGCTCTGCTTGCTTCCCTACAAACCTTGCTTTCTTCGTGTCAAATATTCTTGCCACTTGTCTTTCGAAATGCGTTTCTCTCCAGTCTTG
Organism: Salvia hispanica; assembly: GCF_029641045.1. NCBI lineage: Eukaryota > Viridiplantae > Streptophyta > Magnoliopsida > Lamiales > Lamiaceae > Salvia > Salvia hispanica. The sequence goes on along the minus strand of NC_142693.1, from coordinate 25,997,388 downwards.
ATGGCTTTTTCTCCAATCTCGGGTCTACCATTTTAATGCAAGCAACAACAATCAAGACCCAATTTTATAATTTAGGGACGATGACACATTTGATCATTTTGGGACGTCTACAATTTAAAAAATATCCATTTATTTTTTTGGTAAGTGGACCACATACTTACTACACTAACAATTACACTCACATTCTACTGTAAAAAATAATCAGGTCCACCTTTTTCTAACTTTTTTCCATCTATTTCTATTATAAAATAAAATAATTTTTCAATATCCATGCTGAATAAAAATGAGCCTTATAATCATGAATGGGGAGAGTAGATTCAAAGTAAACGCTATTAAAGATTATAGTTGGCATAAGATAATGACCCCACAGAGACTCTAGGAATTATTATGGAAGACTTGAAGTCAAGTGTGCAACTCCATAAATCTACACATTTTCTGCACTAACACAATATTGTTACTCTTCAATGGCTATTTCCTTGCTTTTGCAATTTTTTTTCACCGTTCTACTTTCACCAACATTTGCCAAACCAAATGCCACTCATGCTCAAACAAAACATTGCTTAGAGACTGAGAAAACTTTGTTGCTTGAGTTGAAGAACCAATTGGTGTTCGATTCATCTTATTCAACAATACTGGTGCACTGGAATCAAAAGTATGATTGTTGCTTTTGGGAGGGTGTGGAGTGTAACGACGCAGGCCATGTTATCCGTTTGCGACTCGACTACGAGGGAATCTCAGGTGGATTAAACGAGTCGTCGAGTCTTTTCAGACTCCACTACTTGGAAGAGCTGAGCTTGGCAGACAATTTATTCTCAGGTTCATTACCACACAACATTACCAATCTTAAAAGATTGTCTTCTTTGGACCTGTTAGGTTGCAATTTCAGTGGCACGATTCCTTCCATGCTCAGCAATCTTACACAACTTGTTGATCTGGAGATGGCAGACAACTTCTTCAGCGGCTCAATTTCTTCCGGTCACTTTGAAGGTTTGGCAAAAGTTGAGTATATTGATTTAAGTTACAATTCACTAAGTGGTAGCATTCATATCTATCTTTAGTATACCTTCACTGAGGGAGATTTACCTCCGACACAACCAACTTAGTGGGAAAGTGGATGAATTTGCTATTGTAAATATATCTCAGCTTTCATTGTTAGATTTGAGCAGTAATAGACTGGAGAGCCCTGTTCTTAACTCTTTCATCAAGCTACAAAGTCTCAATTATCTTGATCTTTCTGGCAACTTGTTCAATGATACTTTTCAACTGGACAAGTTTCTAAGCCTTCCCAACCTCAGAGATCTACGTCTTTCCAACAACAACTTGTCACTTCCGAGTTCACACAGTTTCCCAGCAAACGAATCCTCCTTGGAATCATTGGACCTTTCGGATAACTTGATTACGGGGGAAATTCCTAGTTGGATCTGGGAAATCGGAAACGGGTCACTTTACTATTTGGACCTTTCTTGTAATATGCTGGTTGGTCTCCAAAAGCCTTACCACATCCCCACTTCTCTCCGGCATCTAGACGTGCACTCAAACCAGCTTAGGGGCGAGTTTCCCAACCTTCAAGGTCTAAGCCTTTCCAATATCAACTTGTCACTTTCGGGTTCACACAGTTTCCCTGTAAACCAATCCTCCGGTGTTGAGTTCTTGGACCTTTCGGATAACATGATCGCAGGGGAAATTCCTAGTTGGATCTGGGAAATCGGAAAAGGGTCACTTTACTATTTGAACCTTTCTTGTAATATGCTATTTGGTCTCCAAAAGCCTTATCACATCCCCACTTCCCTCCAGTATCTAGACTTGCACTCAAATCAGCTTCGGGGCGAGTTTCCCTCACTCTCCTTGCTAAAACATCCATCCTCACTCTCGCAGCTAAATCCAACTAATGTGGATTTCTCAAATAATCATTTTGATCAGTTTGGAATTCTTGAGACTGGAAATGACTCTGCTCTCTTCGGAAATTCATACTTTTCACTCAAAAACAACAGCTTGTCTGGATCAATTCCAACCTTCTTTTGCACAGCTGCAAACTTTCTTATTCTTGACTTGTCCTTTAATCACCTGAGCGGTAGCATTCCCCGTTGTCTATTTGAAAACAGTGTTGTGCTCAATCTAGGGAGAAATAACATGAGTGGTTGGATCCCAAACAAAATTTCTCCTAGTTGCCAACTAAAATCATTAGATTTGAGCGACAACAACTTAGTGGGGAGTGTTCCACATTCTGTGGCAAATTGCAGAGAGTTAATAGTCTTGAATTTATCCTACAACAAGTTAAGTGGAACAATTCCAACATCCCTTTGCGAAACCTTTAACCTATGGATTCTCGACTTGTCTGTCAATAATTTAAATGGCAATATACCGCGCTGTCTAGTAGAGCAACTTCTTGCCCTTAATTTAGGGAGAAATAACATCACTGGTCGTGTCCCAAACTTCGCTGCCGATTGTGGCCTACAATATCTGGATCTCAATAACAACAATTTAATCGGGGAAGTTCCGATATCTCTGGAAAATTGTGCACAGTTAGAGTACATGAATGTTGGAGGAAACCAGTTGGATAGCACTTTCCCATGCATGATTCCGTTGAGCTTGCGCGTGCTTGTGTTGCGCCGCAACAGATTCCATGGAGGGCTGAGATGTGACAATAGGTGGCCAAATTACATAAATCTTCAAATTTTTGACATAGCTAACAATAACTTCAGTGGCAATGTGGATCCATTGAGCTTTTCAGACTGGAGACAAATGATGAGAGATACTGTCACAAAATTGAGTTACAAAAACTTGGCTTTTGCAGTCCCAATTTCCAATAGTTCCATGGCAGACGCGGACTTCAGCGAAAAGGTATCACTAATCATCAACGGGGCAGAGCGGGTTCTTGTCAAGATATGGCCAGACTTTACATCCATTGACTTATCTTGCAATAATTTCCAAGGAGGCATCCCCGACTCATTGGGTGAGCTCAACGCACTTTATCTTCTCAACTTATCCCACAATAGTCTCACAGGAACAATCCCTAAATCATTGAGTAACTTGACGAGGCTTGGAGCACTAGACCTCTCAGTGAACCAGTTAACCGGGAAGATACCAAAGGAGATTGCAGGGCTTACATTCCTTCAGGTGATGAATGTATCCCACAACAAGCTGGTCGGAGAGATTCCAATTGGCCCTCAAATCCAAACATTCCCCGTTGATTGCTTTGAAGGAAACATAGGTTTATGTGGTCTCCCTCTCAGCATTAGCTGCGCAAAGACTCATGCTTCACCACCAAATTTGGAATCAGATGGGGAGACAGAGATCGAGTGGAATTATGTGTCTGCTGCTGCTGGTTATGTTGTGGGCTTCGGAAGCTTTCTGTGGGTGCTCATATTTCGCCAAAGCTTCAGAGAGAGACTATTTGAGAAAATTGAGGATGTTTATGAGAAGATAATCAACCTTCGGAAAAAGAAGAAGAGAAGGGATGTAGGAAGACGAGTTGTGAGAAATCAAGTCAGAAGGCAGTAGTGTTGGCAATAAACCTATCTATCTTGATTCTATGTTGTACTAAGGCTTGCCTTCTCTTTGCATGAGTTTTCAGATACTTTGTGATTGTGTGTGTACTTCTCTCATCAGTCTCTTCGTTATGGTATGACAGTTTCGGTAAGGTATATCGTATTGACTCACACCTATTTTTAATCTCATACTGTAATTGGTAAACAAGTTAAATGGTTTTAGTACTTTTAGTTTAAACAAGGAAAATCTTTACATAAATTTAGTGTTTAATCTGAAAACTTCAGTTTAGTTAATCAAACCAATAAATAATCACCCTTGCTTTAAAGAATAAACTATAAGCATCTTGAAAGTGCTAACCTGTTCCATATATATGTGGCTAATCCTCAAATTATATAAGACTTCTGGTTCTGGTAACTCTTCGGCCCCCGTTTTCTCCATGGACTTGAGCTGCTGACCGAACACGAGAAGGCGTTGACGAGCTCAGAGTCCTCTTCGGTGGTCAACATTTTGGCTGCATTATGGTTGGAGACTAGAAGCTTCGAGACAAGATATCCTGCAATAGACCATGTCTGGAATAGCCGCGCTTGCTTCCCTATGAACCTTGCTTTCTTCGTGTCATAATATTCCGGCCACTTGTCTTTCGAAATGCGTTTCTCTGCAGTCTTGACGGCTCTCTCAGCAATCTCGGGTCACCCCATTTTGATGCAAGCAACAGTTAGCTGCAAAGGAAGTGAGACGTCGAACGTTATGGTCATTTGTAAGCTGCAAGAGTACTTCACCTTCGGTGATACATTAGATTGATTAATGAGTATTTGAATAACCAAAATGAACTCAAAATAATGCAATCCGTTAAGTGAATGAGATGAATGCAAAAATATGAGTACAAAGCAAAAATAGAAGACGAGAACTTGAATTAAAATTAAATGGAGAGCAATCCTCCAAAGAGGCTTACGTTAAATAAACACCCACAAGCACTACACATAGTAGTCCGATGAAGTTCAATAGTATTCATAACAAAACCCATATTTGTGTTCAACTATATTTGAGTACACTCATATGCATATAGAAATTATAGCTCATTAAGAACTAAATTTTGACATTCCCAGCCCGATTAACTCAAAGATGCAATTAAAGAAGGCAGTCTACCTGCCAAAGAAGAGCTCGCCATGAACCACCATTGTGATAGGAATAGGACCAAGGCCTGCAAAAGAATAAACCGAAACATTATGACGATGAGGATAAATACAAGATACAGATCCGGTGCTGGTTGATAATAATCGAGAAAAGAAATGTACCTATTCTTGGGGTCACAGCCAGTTATGATCTTCCACTCCTTGTCTTCAATAGCGGAATAGCATATTTTAAACGGCATGTGAGCAACCAAATCTGACCAATTAGCTTCAATAAGGTCCAATATGTCGTGCAATTAATCCGCTGTAGCAAGATTACTAACTGCGGGCCACAGGTTTTCGAGAGAAGAAAACGGAAGTCCATGTGAGCAGGCTGCAAGTTTGCAATCAGATACGTGAGGCATCCATTCGACGAGCCAAGGAGGAATCTGATCGGGATAGGTGTTGAATTTGTTAACAGCGTCGTATGAGTATTCCTCGGTCTTGTATCGGTAGATCTCGTTGAGTTGTTTCATATCGATCCAATAATATTCTCTAGTATGAAACGACAATGCAACAAGACGGTTGTTTAATGCCCAAATGAGGTCAGCTGATCCATCCTCCGGAGCAAGCATTTCACGCGCACATAGTAATGCAGAGTAGATCAGAGCAAGCCTATCACGACATCATTCTATTTTTATTGTTAGTTAAAATGAAGTCATTTTATCCAAAACGACACTGTAAAAAGTTATGATTCTATATCCCGGTTTCAAAATTAATGGGATTGACCAGAATTCAACGCAAAGTTCTGATTTAAATGCCAATATCCCTGATTAAAAAATCCAAATGTAAAAACTAAGAGCAAAGCTACACTAAATCTCTACTAAATCAGCTTTTTTTTAATCACATCATTGCAAACCAGTGCACAATCCCCAGAAAATCAGCAAATAATTTGATTTCTGCTAAATATATGACAGTCTTATTCACTTCCCCCAAATGATTCTACAAACCCTTTCCCTTCAATTCATCAACTTCTACTCAATTAATTATCACAGAACTAGCGAAATTGGATATTCAATACATCAAACTCCAAAATCAAGCAAACAATAAGCCCAACAAAGAGAGAAGCAAGAAACGATTTTTACCGGATGATAACAGCAGGAATCTCGATAAGAAATGGTTGCTTTCAGATGCAAAGAAAATTGCAGCAAAAACTAATATTTTGGCAGTTTTTCTAGAACCAATGACTGCGTTGCTTGACCGAATTTCAGTTACTTGTATTGGAAAAGCTCTGTGCTGGCTTGTGTTTCTGTCTCCTCTGACTCGAGCTAAAGTAGCATAGCTTAAATCGGATAGAAATTGTTTATTGGTTTACATTTCTTCAAAGCAGATTATGTGAAAAATCCACTTTTGGAAATATTTTCTTAATTTATTTTTATTAAACTATAAAATATATCGCAAATTATCATCGATGTTTCAAATCTATTTCGAATAATCGATTTTGATGTTTGAATATTTAAGATGAGAACTTTAACCTTGACTATTTAACCTTGTTATATAAATTGGAGTATTGTAACGAGAGAATGGGTTCACCTCGTTAGTAAGAGAAAAAATTCATAAAATAGTATTAATGATTTATACTTCCTCCACCCATTAAAAATAAAACATTTTTTTTTATATATTATCCCATTAAGAATGAAATTTTTTTAATATAGAAACATCATCATATCTATTTCTTTCACCTCTCTTACGTTATTCTATCTTTATGAACTGACAAAATAATACTACTCCTATATAAAATCTCATGCCGAAAAGTAAACGTTTTATCTATATTGGGACGGAGGAAGTATTTTTGAGACACATCAAATAGAAAAAAAAATGGTCTAATTTTATGGGATGGAGCAATTTGAGAAGTTGTTTCAACAAATGTTTCAATCATATTAGTGTAAATAATAAGAATACTATACTTAAATCTATTATCCTTAATAAAGAAACAGACAATACCAGGACTTTACTTCAACTCAAGAAGTAAACACACAATCACTGAAGGATATGAAACACACATGCAAAAGAAGGAAAATCATAGTACAAAACAGAATCAAAATAGATATCTTTATTGCCACTACTGTCTTCTGGCTTGATTTCTCACAACTCTTCTTCCTACGTCCCTTCTCTTCTTCTTTTTGCGGAGGCTGACTATCTTCTCATAAACATCCTCAATTTTCTCAAAGTATCCCTCTCTGAAGCTTCTGCAAAATATGAGCACCCATAGAAAGCTTCCGAAGCCCACAACATAACCAGCAGCAGCAAACACATAATCCCACTCAATCTCTGTCTTCCCATCTGATTCTAAATTTGGTGGTAAAGCAAGAGGCCTTATGCAGCTAATGTTGAGAGGGAGACCACATAAACCTATGTTTCCTTCAAAGCAATCACCGGGGAATGTTTGGATTTGAGGACCAATTGGAATCTCTCCGACCAGCTTGTTGTGGGATACATTCATCACCTGAAGGAATGTAAGCCCTGCAATCTCCTTTGGTATCTTCCCAGTTAACTGGTTCACTAGAGGTCCAGTGCTCCAAGCCTCGTCAAGTTGCTCAATGACTTAGGGATTGTTCCGGTGAGAATATTGTGGGATAAGTTGAGAAGATAAAGTGCGTTGAGCTCACCCATTGAGTCAGGGATGACTCCTTGGAAACTATTGCAAGATAAGTCGATGGATGTAAAGTCTGGCCAAATCTTGACAAGATTCCGCTCATCAGTGATACCTCTTCTTTGTATCCCGTCGAGATATTGAAATTTGGGACTGTGAAAGCCAAGGTTTTGTAACTCAGCCTTGTGACAATATCTCATCATTTGCCTCCAACCTAAAAACCTCAAAGAATCCACATTGCCACTGAAGTTATTGTTAGCTACGTCGATAATTTGAAGATTTGGCCAGCTCTTGTTACATCTCAGCTCTCCATGGTTTCTGTTGTCGCGCAACACAAGCACGCGCAAGCTCAACGGAAGCATGCATGGGAAAGGACCTTCCAACATGTTGCCTCCAACATCTATGGCCTTTAGCAGTTTGCAATTTTTCAGAGATGGTGGAACTTCCCCGATTAAATTGTTGTTGTTGAGATCCAGATACTGTAGGCTACAATTGGCAGCAAAGTTTGGGACACGGCCCGAGATGTTATTTCTTCCTAAATTAAGGGCAGGAAGATTCTTCACTAAGCAGAGAGGTATATTACCATGTAAGTTATTGACATACAAGTCAAGAATTTGAAGGTTTGTGGCTTTGCAAAGGGAGGTTGGAACTGTTCCACTTAGCGTGTTGTTGGATAAGTTCAAGACTGTTAACGAACTGCAATTTTCGCTAAGGAAAGTGGAACATCCCCAACTAAATTGTTGTCGCGCAAATCTAATGACATTAGTTTGCACTTGGGAGAGAACTTATCCGGGATCTGGATCCGGCCACTGATGTTATTTCTCCCTAGACTGAGCATAAAACTGTTTTCAAACAGACAAGTTTCTAAGCCTTCCCAACCTTGACCGTCTGGGTCTTTCCAACAACAAGTTTTCACTTTCGAGTTCACACAGTTTCCTTGTAAACCAATCCTCCTTGGAGTTCTTTGACCTTTCGGATAACATGATTGCGGAGGATATTCCTAGTTGGATCTGGGAAATCGGAAACGGGACACTTTTCTATTTGAACCTTGCTTGTAATATGCTGGTTGTTCTCCAAAAGCGTTATCACATCCCCACTTCTCTCATACATCTGGACTTGCACTCAAACCAGCTCCGGGGCGAGTTTCCCTACCTTGAAAGTCTAAGTCTTTCCAACAACAACTTGTGACTTTCGGGTTTTAACAGTTTCCTGTATTCCAATCCTCCTTAGAGTTGTTGGACCTTTCAGATAACGTGAATGCTGGGGAAATTCCTAATTGGATCTGGGAAATCGGAGACGGGTCACTAAATTATCTGAACCTTTCTTGTAATATGTTGGTTGGTCTCCTAAAGCCTTATCACATCCCCTCACTCTCGCCGCTAAATTCAGGTAATGTGGATTTCTCAAACCATCATTTTAATCAGTTTGGAATCTTGAAACTGGAAATGACTCTGCTCCCTTTGGATATTCAGAATTTTCACTCAGAAACAACAGCTTGTCTGGATCAACTCCAACCTTTTTTTGCACGGCTGCAACCTCCTTTTATGTTCTCGACTTGTCTGTTAATCACCTGAGCTGTAACGCCCCGCTTTTTCGAACCCTAATTTTGAACGTGAAATTTTTTGCATTAAATGCTTTTAATGCTATGATTATGTGGAATTAAATGATAAATGATTTATTGCAATATTCTTTGTGGCCTAATTGCGATATTGAGTTGAGTTTGAGTTGAATAGTCAAACTTGTTGAATATGTGACGTGGCTATTGAATAGTCAATATTGTGGAAATATGACGTGACCGTGGAATGGTCAAAGTCATTGGAAAATGTGAAGTGGAGGTGAAATTCGAATATGTGGATATTTTAATGTGGGGAGAAATAATAATTGTGGCGAATTATTTTCCTAAGGGATGAGTGAGAATTTAATAGGGGCATTATTTAATTATGTGGAATTTTCGACCCCTCCTATTTATTGGAAAGAAATCTTATTTTTCTTGGATTTAATTATTGCTTGGGATAATTATCCGAATTAAATCTAAAGTCCAATATTCCTTGATTATTTGATGAGATTTTCGAAACCCCTATCATAATATGGAGATTTTCGAAATCTCCTAATTTTATGGGAGAAGGGATTATTTTATTCTATTATTTGATCCCTTATTTATTCTCTTCCATAAATAAATTCAAATATCCTAGCATATCTTGCCAAATCTAAGAAGATCTTATCATATCCTAATTTAAATGGGATTTTAATTAAATCCCTTTTGGAAGAGTCAAACTACACGCCACTTTCCACTATTATTGGGGAAGATTATTATTTTTATTCTTGCTCCGTGATATTTTATTCTACTCTGTGAAATATTCAAATTAAATCATAGGCTAATTAAATAGCCTAGAAATTTCAAAATCCCATATTTTCTCTACCATTTTAACGCCACTTCAAACAATAAATCTCTTCCAAATCTTGATTTATTTAATTATTGGATTATATCTTGCACTCTATAAATACATGAGAAATCCTAAACCCTGGCATCACAAAAAACCGTCCCCCACTCTCCCTCAATCTCGATCTCTCTCTCACCCACTCTCTCTCAAATTTTTCTTCTACTTTCTCCATTAATTCTTCATCTTTTGGAGAAGAATTGAAGCTACAATTCAAGAATTTGTTGAAGAATCAAGATCCTACTTGTTTCCTACCGATTGTTCTATTGAAAAGGTATTTTTATCTTTGATCTTCTCTTCTTCTACCGATCAATCGGTGTTCTTGAGTCCACATGCATTTAGATCGAGTAAAGGGGGAAATTAATCGGTGATTTTGGGATGCATGTGTACATGTGTTGTGTGTGTGTGCGTGTGTTGTGTGTGGAAAACACTCCTGCGTGACACGATTTGATGTTAAATCTGGAGTTGTTGTGTGAATAAAAACGATATGATAATCGTACTTTGATTTTAAATGGTGATATTGAAAATAATTGATGGAAAAAGGGAAACGTGAGAACATGCATGATTTTGAGCCATGATTGAGACTTACTTGTGATACACCTAAATTAAAGGTGATAGCTCGCGTTCTCGGTGTGATAACAAGAAGAAGTACGAACTTGAAATCGAAGGAAATCGAGGTGGGCTTTATTCTTAAACTTTTCTATGTTGCAAATTTATGATATTGGAGAAATAAGGGTGGATTAAACTGTTATGCCATGCCTATGATTATTTTGGATATTGTGTGCCTGATGCCTAGTTTGCGAGTGCGCTCCATTAGGCTAAAGGGCTATATAAACGAATTCGGGTCTGAGTAGGGCCGCAAACCCTATCAGGCTAGTGTACAATGGAGATCGGGAGCCGTCCTTGCTAGTCGGCCGGTCTCGTGGGCGAAAGTGTGGCCACACTTCGTCGCACCATATGAATTGTTGATTGATGAGAAAATGGGAGGTATTGTTTGACTGGCCAGTCCATGAAATATATTTTGTGATACTCGATGCTTATCTTTAAATAAATACAAAAATTCGAGTTCACTATGGTAAGGGTGACATAACTATAAAATGTTTTGGCATGAGTCCACTGAGTATTTTTAAAATACTCAACCCTGCATGTGTTTCCCTATGTGCAGGTTGAGCGGCGATGGGCGGTCGGTGGTGTTGAGATGGTTGAATCGAATAATATGGATGGTTGGGATTTTGAGTGTAGTCGTGTCTTCATATATGGCTTCGCTTTCTCTTGGAATGCTTCCGCTGAATATTTGAAACTTATTATCTTTGGTTGTTTTGAACTTATTTCGTAGATTGGGAATATTGAGATATTGCGTTTTGTTGGAGCTACAGTAAACCCTTGACTTTTTGAGCTTAGCCTATGTTATCTATTAAATCTTGATTTTCGTGAGTTAGCCGTTGACTTCTTGTCTTGATAGTTCATTAAACACTTGGTCAAATCTCTTTAAATGAAACCCTAGTCTACATTTTTGTCGCCTTAAGTTCGACTAGTTAACAGTCGTCGTATTTATTATACCCTAGAAATACCGGGCTGTTACATGAGCGGTAGCATTCCCCATTGTATATTTGAAAACACCGTTTATGCTCAATCTAGGGGGAAATAACATCAGTGGCTGGATCCGATAAAATTTCTCCCAGTTGCCTTCTAATGTCATTAGATTTGAGCGACAACAATTTAGTAGGGGATGTTCCACTTTCCTTGGCGAATTGCAGTTCGTTAACAATCTTGAATTTATCCAGCAACAAGCTAAGCCGAACAGTTCCAACCTCCCTTTGCAAAGCCACAGACCTTCAAATTCTTGACTTTTATAACAATAACTTACATGGTAATATACCTCTTTGCCTAGTGAAGAATCTTCCTGCCCTTAATTTAGGAAGAAATAACATCTCAGGCCGTGTCCCAAACTTCACTGCCAATTGTAGCCTATAATATATGGATCTCAACAACAACAATTTAAACGGGGAAGTTTATCTCTGAAAAATTGCAAAATGTTGAAGGCCATGGATGTTGGAGGCAACATGTTGGAAGGTCTTTTCCCATGCATGCTTCCATTGAGCTAGCGCGTGCTTGTGTTGCGCGGCAACAGATTCCATGGAGAGCTGAGATGTAACAAGAGCTGGCCAAATCTTCAAATTATCGACATAGCTAACAATAACTTCAGTGGCAATGTGGATTCTTTGAGGTTTTCAGGTTGGAGGCAAATGATGAGAGATACTGTCACAAAGCTGAGTTACAAAAACTTGGCTTTCGCGGACCCAAATTTCAATAGCTCGATGGGCTACAAAGAAGAGGTATCACTAACCATCAAAGGGGCGGAGCGGAATCTTGTGAAGATATGGCCAGACTTTACATCCATCGACTTATCTTGCAATAGTTTCCAAGGAGGCATCCCTGACTCAATCGGTGAGCTCAACGCACTTTTTCTTCTCAACTTATCCCACAATAGTTTCATAGGAACAATCCCTAAATCATTGAGTAACTTGACGGGGATTGGAGCACTGGACCTCTCAGTGAACCAGCTAACCGGGAAGATACCAAAGGAGATAGCAGGGCTTACATTCCTTCAGGTGATGAATATATCCCACAACAAGCTGGTCGGAGAGATTCCAATTGGCCCTCAAATCCAAACATTCCCTGGTGATTGCTTTGAAGGAAACATAGGCTTATGTGGTCTCCCTCTCAGTATTAGTTGCGCAAAGACTCATGTTTCACCACCAAATGTGAAATCAGATGAGACGAGAGAGGTTGATTGGGATTATGTGTTTGCTGCTGCGGGTTATGTTGTGGGCTTCGGAAGCTTTCTACGGGTGCTCATATTTTGCCGAAGCTTCAAAGAGAGATACTTTGAGAAAAGAAGGGATATAGGAAGAAGAGTTGTGAGAAATCAATTTAGAAGACAGTAGTGGCAATAAAGCTACCTATCTCGATTCTATGTTGTACTAAGGCTTGCCTTCTCTTTGCATGAATTTTCAGATATTTTGTGATTGTGTGTGTACTGCTTCATTAATGATAATATTTCAAGTATAATAATCTTATAATTTATTTTGATATGATTGAAACATGAGTTAAAACTAGTCCTAAAATTGGTAGCCAACAACAGTGATAACTGATAAGGCTATCTATCTTGATTTTATGTTGTACTAAGTCTTGCCTTCTCTTTGCATGTGTTTTTCATATCCTTTAGTAATTGTGTTTCTACTTCTGGAGTTGATATACAGACCTGGTATTGTCTATTTCTTTATTAAGAATAATATTTCAAGTATAATATTCTTATGAATAATTATGAAATAATGACAGGATTAATTTCGGATTAAAGGGGCTTAAATTTTGCCAGATTAAATGTTGCAGGATTCAAAAGCAGATTATGGAAGTAACGGTAGAAGCTGAAACAGATTTCTATAATCTGGAAGGGAGAAGAAGATAAATAGGAAGAAGACTGCGCTCAAAAAGAGTTGCATTTTTTTATTTTTTATTTTAATATGATTGAAATATTAGTTAAAACTAGTCCCGAAATTGGTAAAGTATCAGTATAGAAATTGGTTAAACCAAAAATTCAGTATATCAAATTTAGGTAGGTAAGATATAATTTTTACTCATACCAAATATTCGGTATGGTATGACAGTTTCGATAAGGTATATCGTATTGACTTACACCTATTTTTAATCTCATACTGTAATTGGTAAACGAGTTAAATGGTTTTTGTACTTTTTCTTTTACTGATGAAAATCTTTACATAATTTCAGTGATCAATCTGAAAACTTCAGTTTAGTTAATCAAACCAATGAATAATCACCCTTGCTTTAAAGAATAAACTATAAGCGTCTTGAAAGTGCTAACCTGTTCCATATATATGTGGCTAATCCTCAAATTATATAAGACTTCTGGTTCTGGGAACTCTTCGGACACCGTTTTCTCCTTGGACTTGAGCTGCTGACCGCACACGAGAAGGCGTTGACGAGCTCAGAGTCCTCTTCGGTGGTCAACATTTTGGCTGCGTTCGGGATGGAGAGTTGAAGCTTTGAGACAAGATATCCTGCAACAGACCATGTCTGGAATAGCCGTGCTTGCTTCCATATGAACCTTGCTTTCTTCGTATCATAATATTCTGGCCAGGTGTCTTTCAAAATGCGCTTCTCTGCAGTCTTGATGGCTCTCTCAGCAATCTCGGGCCGTCCCATTTTGATGCAAGCAACGGTTAGCTGCAAAGGAAGTGAGACGTCGAACGTTATGGGCATTTGTTAGCTGCAAGAGTACTTTACCTTCGGTGATACATTAGATTGATTAATGAGTATTTGAATGATCAGACGGCCAAAATAAACTCAGAATTATGCAATCCGTTAAGAGTATGAGATGAATGCAAAAAAATGAGTACAAAGCAAAAACAGAAGACGAGAACTTGAATTAAAATTAAATGGAGAACAAGCATAAAACAGAGCAAGCATCCATTCTCCGAAGCAAGCCTATCACGTGCACATAGTAATGCAGAGTAGAACAGAGCCTGCAATCACATTACCATTTAGATATGGAAGCCGAAACTTTGATAAGGTTCCACCGAAGTGAAGCTTTCAATGAAAATAACAAAACGCTATAAGCAAACAGAGCCTAGCAATACATATTACATTATCTAGGGCTAATTGATGGAAAACACATGAAGGTTAGTCAAATTGTAGTCCATCCCGTAATTTTAAAAATTAGTCGGAAAAACCACAAAATTTGATTTTTTTTCGCAATTCTAGGATGAATTTTTTTGCTGAAATGGTATCAGATATGGAAATCGGGAAATTATACGCGAATGTCACCGTCGTTGAGTTAAACAATGTTGTGTTCTATTCATAAGAAAAACGTCGCAAATTAGAAAAACATCAACGATATTTTCACGTAGGCGACCGGACTTTTTCTCTATGGGGTTGTTGCGGATAGATCCAGAATTCGACCTAACTTTGGTTTCTCCAGCAATTTACTTGCCTGAATCTCTAATGCCCATGTATTCCAATATGACGATCAATCATGCAAGAACCATCGGTCACTAATAACATAGGAAACTTATACAGCGAGACACAGCCTAAGAATCATCTTAATTCCAGTATGGACATCTATTCTCTCCTGAACAGATTTATGCCCCGACCATTTTCCATATGCCCATATTAGAAATGGGTCACTCACCCCTTAAAAGGCCTTATAAGGGGGAGGGTTATCCACACTTATATAGATTAGATGGGATCTCCACTAAGTCGATGTAGGACAGAATTTAGAGAATTTAACAGCCCGTGAAAAGATAATCCACCAGAGACCTACTCGCAGAAAACAACGACACACATTTAGGTAATTTGTGATATGGATAAAGCTTACACTGTAAATGCCTCAGCACGTATCAGAATGGACTGGCGCTACACGCCCGATTGCTGCTTCCCCAAAATCAGGATCCAGAATTTCGCCCGTTGCAGTTTTGTCCCCCTCCAGAGGCACTGTCCGCACCTTAAAACTAGCCGGCATCAACCCTTGGCCGGGGCTGTGGCATATGCAAAGGTAAAACCAAGAAATCTACCTCAAGAAACGATGCCTAATGAAGACGAAAAACGTATAATCAGGATTCACACGCACAATCAGCATCAAGGATTACCATGTATGCTATAAAAACTGTTCTTGCAATCCTGATCTTTGCAATCAAGTACACACGAATGCATCCTAGCCTGAATCAACAAATCCCGGCATAGTATATAAGCAACAAAACTTGAGTTGGGAACAAAATAGACATGCGGAATCTGCACACGATACTTAAAAGGGATAAAATCCAATAACTTTTGAAACTGGAATATAAAATGACGTTTTATCCGAAACGACATTGTACAGTGACCATCGTAGGATTATTGCAAGAAATTGAAAAGTTATGATTCTATATTCCTGTTTCAAAATTTATGGGATTGACCAGAATTCAACGCAAAGTTCTGATTTAAAAGGCAATATCCCTACTTAAAAATTCCAAATGTAAAAACGAAGAGCAAAGCTAAACTAAATCTCTTCTAAATCAGCTTTTTTTTAATCACATCATTGCAAGCCAGTGCACGATCCCTTTCCCCCAAATAATCAGCAAATAATTTGATTTCAGTTAAATGTAGGATAGTCTTATTCATTCCCCCAAAAGATTCTACAAACCCTTTCCCTTCAATTCATCAACTTTCTACTCTAGATTCTGATACAAAAATCAATTAATTGTCACAAAACTAGTTAAATTGGATATTCTGAAATAGCTTTAATCGGATAGAAATTGTTTATCAATTCCACTTTTGGAAATATTTTCTTGATTTATTTTATGAACAGATACAGATCAGGCTATTTTTTATTAATTTTTGGAGAACACATAATTGGGTAAATATTTCGAGTTTTTATGTAAAAATTCCACTTTTTGGAAATATTTTCTTGATTTTTTTTTATTAAAGTATAAAATACATCACAAATTATCATCGATGTTTCAAATCTATTTCGAATAATCGATTTTGATGTTTGAATATTTAAGCTATGTGAAATTATAATAGCCATTTTAGTTTATCGTCCTCTATTATTATTATTATAGTACTTGAAAGTTGAGAATTCTCGTCGTTCAATTCTAAAAAATTTTGTGCAAATTTGAGCATTAACCTTGATTATTTAACCTTTTTATTTAAATTGGAGTATTGTAATGAGAAAATTGGGTTCATCTCGTCGGGAAGAATAAAAATTCATAAAATAGTACTCCCTCCGTTCGGCATTAGGAGTCCTGATTAAGTTGGGTGCAGGTTTTAAGAAATGTTTGAGTGTGTGAAAATTGGAATGTGTGTTAATGGAATGTGAGACCCATTTACATTATTATTTGTTTTATTCCTTGCATGTGTTTTTACTTGTGCTTTTTAGTATTTTATTTTATAATATTTTTGTTTCACTTTTTATGGAAATGTCTAACCGGAACTCCTAATGCCGGACGGATGAAAATGGTCAACCGGGACTCCTAATGACGGACGATGAGAGTAGTGATTTATACTCCCACTCCGTCACATTAAAAATGAAACGTTTTTCTTTCTAGATTATCCCATTAAAAATTAAACGTTTTCTAAAATAGAAATAACACCATATCTATTTTTTCATGTCTCTTACTTTATTGTATCTTCATTAAGTCACAAAATAATAGTACCACGCAAAATCTCATGCCGAAAAGCAATCGTTTCATATTTATTGAGATGGATGGAGTACTTATGAGACTCACTGAATATAAAAAATGGTCTAATTTTATGGGATAGACAAATTTGAGGAGTAGTTTCAACTCATGTTTCAATCATATTAGTATAAATAATAAGAATACTATGCTTAAATCTATTATCCTTAATAAAGAAACAGACAATATCAGGACTTCATTTCAACTCAAGAGGTAAACACACAATCACTGAAGGATGTATGAAACACATGCAAAAGAAGGAAAACCATAGTACAACATAGAATCAAGATAGATAGCTTTACTGCTACTACTGTCTTCTGGCTTTATTACACACAACTTTTCTTCTCTTCTTCTTTTTGCGGAGGTTGACTATCTTCTCATAAACATCCTCAATTTTCTCAAAGAGTCTCTCTCTGAAGCTTCGGCGAAATATGAGCACCCATAGAAAGCTTCCAAAGCCCACAACATAACCAGTAGCAGCAAACACATAATCCCACTCAATCCCCGTTGTCCCATCTGATTTCACCAATGGTGGTGAAGCAAGAGGCTTTATGCAGCTAATGTTGAGAGGGAGACCACATAAACCTATGTTTCCTTCAAAACAATCACCGGGGAATGTTTGGATTTGAGGGCCAATTGGAATCTCTCCGGCCAGCTTGTTGTGGGATACATTCATCACCTGAAGGAATGTGAGCCCTGCCATCTCCTTTGGTATCTTCCCGGTTAATTGGTTTACTGAGAGGTCCAGTGCTCCAAGCCCCGTCAAGTTACTCAATGATTTAGGGATTGTTCCGGTGAGACTATTGTGGGATAAGTTGAGAAGATAAAGTGCGTTGAGCTCACCAATTGAGTCGGGGATGCCTCCTTGGAAATTATTGCAAGCTAAGTCGAAGGATGTAAAGTCTGGCCAAATCTTGACAAGCATCTGTTCCGCCCCTTTGATGATTAGTGATACCTTTCCGCTGTAGTCCGCGACCCCAATAATTGGCAATCTAAAAGCCAAGTTTCTGTAACTCAATGTTGTGATAGTATCCCTCATCATTTGTCTCCAATTTGAAAAGGTCAAAGGATCCACATTGCCACTAAAGTTATTGTAAGCTATGTCGATAATTTGAAGATTTGTCCAGCTCTTGTTACATCTCAGCCCTCCATGGAAGCTGTTGGAGCGCAACACAAGCACGCGCAAGCTCAATGGAAGCATGCATGGGAAAGTTCCATCCAACTGGTTTCCTCCAACATTCATGAACTCTAACTGTGCACAATTTTCCAGTGATAGTGGAACTTCCCCGGTTAAATTGTTGCTGTTGAGATCCAGATATTGTAGGCCACAACCGGCAGTGAAGTTTGGGACACGACCAGTGATGTTATTACTCCCTAAGTTAAGGGCAAGAAGATGTGCATCTACTAGACATTGAGGTATACTGCCATTTAAGTTATTAACTGACAAGTCAAGAATTTGAAGGTACGTGGCTTTGCAAAGGGAGGTTGGAATTGTTCCGCTTAGCTTGTTGTTTGATAAGTTCAAGACTGTTAACGCACTGCATTTCGCCAAGGAAAGTGGAACATCCCCTACTAAATTGTTGTTGCTCAAATCTAGTGATATTAGATGGCAACTGGGAGAAATTTTATCTGGGATCCAACCACTGAAGTTATTTCTCCCTAGATTGAGCTCATAAGTGTTTTCAAGTAGACAAAGGGGAATGCTACCGCCCAGGTGATTAACTGACAAATCAAGAATAGAAAAGGTTGCAGCTGTGCAAAAGAAGGTTGGAATTGATCCATACAAGCTATTGTTTCTGAGTGAAAATGATTCCAAGTTTACAGTTTCAAGAATTCCAAACTGATCAAAATGATTATTTGAGAAATCCACTTTAAAATGATATAAAAGCCGCGAGTTTGAGTACGGAAGTTTCAAAAGCGAGAGAGAGGGAAACTCGCCCCGAAGCTGGTTTGAGTGCAAGTCCAGATACTGGAGAGAGTTGCGGATGTGATAAGGCTTTTGGAGACCAACCAGCATATTACAAGAAAGGTCCAAATACTGTAGTGACCCATTTCCGATTTCCCAGATCCAATTAGGAATTTCCCCAACAATCATGTTATCCGAGAGGTCCAACAACTCTAAGGAGGATTGTTTTATAGGGTAACTGTTAAAACCCGAAAGTGATAAGCTGTTGTTTGAAAGACTCAGACGTACAAGGTTGGGAAGGCTTAGAAACTTGTCCAGTTGAAAAGTATCATTGAACAAGTTGTCAGAAAGATCAAGATAATTAAGACTTTGAAGCTTGATGAAAGAGTTAGGAATAGGGCTCTCCAGTCTATTACTGCTCAAATCTAACCAAGAAAGCTCAGATACATTTACAATGGCAAATTCATCCACTTTCCCACTAAGTTGGTTGTGTTGGAGGTAAATCTCCCTCAGTGAAGGTATACTAAATATAGATATGGGAATGCTACCACTTAGTGAATTGTAACTTAAATCAATAGACTCAACTTTTACCAAACCTTCAAAGTGGGTGGAAGAAATTGAGCCACTGAAGAAGTTGTCTGCCATCTCCAGATGAACAAGTTGAGTCAAATTTCCGAGCATGGAAGGAATTGTGCCACTGAATCTGCAACGAGACAGGTCCAAAGGAGACAATCTTGCAAGATTGGAAATGTTGTGTGGTAAAGAACCTGAGAATGAATTGTCTGTCAAGCTTAGCTCTTCTAGGTACTTGAGTCGGAAAAGACTCGACGACTCGTTTAGTCCACCTGAGATGCCCTCGTTGTCGAGTCGCAGATGGATAACATGGCCTGCGTCGTCACACTCCACACCCTTCCAAGAGCAACAATTATCCTTTTGATTCCAGTGCACCAGTTTTGTTGAATAGGATGAATTGAACACCAGTTGATTCTTCAACTCAAGCAACAAAGTTTTCTCATTCTCTAAGCAATGTTGTATGTGAGCATGAGTGGCATTTGGTGAAAGTGGAACGATGAAAAGTAATAGCAAAAGCAAAAAAATAGCCATTGAAGAGGAATACTTAATGCATGTTTTAGTGCAGAAATAGTGTAGATATATAGAGTGTATTGAAAATTATACACACTTAAAAAGAATTTCTATAAAATTTTAAAAATCTCAGTTAAATTAAGTATCTACTAATTTATTATTTTTCTTTAAATAAAAAAAATAAAAGAAGAGACCAAGTCTTCCTTACTTTTGTCCATATAATATAGAATAATGTTTTTCTCATTCTATTTGTAATACCAAATGTGTCATATTTGATGTCGAAATCCATCACCACTATACGTTTATATTTATGTCCAATTGTGTATCAAAGAACGCACTAAATTGGACTACTAGGCATAAAGTGTTTTTAGGAATTATAATTCCAGAATTCTTTTTTTTTTAGAATTAATTTTTCCTGTCAACTTTATTCTAAAGTCAGAAAACATGGTCTTAGAATATTGTTAGTGGAGAATAAGACTCATCACAAGTGATATAAATTTATAAAAATTAATGTGAACTAATTTTATGAAATGGACTAAAATGTCAAAATAAGATTATAATTTGGGGACCAAGGGAATATGTAATTATCGTGAATTTAGAAAGAAGAATATCCAAAAATCATTAAAAATTGCATTTGTTTCCTTATTTCCTAATTCTTATGACTTTTTTTTATTTAATAAAAATATAAACCAAACGTTATAATTTAAAATTCAGGGATTTTAGGAATCAGAATAATTTCCTATAATCAAGCTCAAGCCCACGAGGAGATTTGTAATCCTCACTTCATATAAGTATTACTACCTCCGTTACTAGAACGGAGGGAGTAGTATTTCTATTAAACACAATAAATATAATGAAATAATTTTTTGTAAAACTGATTATGGAAACTCATAACTTATTCGAATATTATTTTAAAATAATTTTCAAAATTATACACACTTTTAAGTAGTATTTCAATAAAATTTTAAAAATCTCAGTTGAAATAAGTACCTACTAATTTATTATTTTTCTAATTTTTTGTCAAATAAAAAAATAAAAGAAGAGACCAAGTCTTCTTTATATTAGTGCACTTTTTTCGATATGTCACAGTAGTAATACTTTTGTCCATAAAAATAAAAGTAATGGATATAGACTTCCACTAAATTGGAGTATTGGACCATAAGGCATAACGTGTTTTTAGGTTCAATGCTATCCTTTGGTGAGATATTTTGAACCATAAACACATCTTACCTCTATATTTCCAATGCTATCAAGTGGACTATTGAACCATAACGTGTTTTTAACTTTCTCTTTTAACAAAGAAAATCTTTACATAATTTCAGTGTTCAATCTGAAAACTTCAGTTTAGTTAATCAAACCAATAAATAATCACCCTTGCTTTAAGCATCTTGAAAGTGCTGACCTGTTCCATATATATGTGGCTAATCCTCAAATCATATAAGAGTTCTGGTTCTGGGAACTCTTCGGACCCCGTTTCCGAGAGAGAAGGAACGGAAGTCCATGTGAGCAGGCTGCAAGTTTGCAATCAGATAGGTGAGGCATCCGTTCGACGAGCCAAGGAGGAATCTGATCGGGATAGACGTTGAATTTGTTAACAGCTTCGTATGAGTATTCCTCGGTCTTGTATCGGTAGATCTCGTTGAGTTTCTTCATATCGATTCAATTATATTCTCTAATATGAAACGACAATGCAACAAGACGGTTGTTTGAGGTCAGCTGATCACATCCTCCAGAGCAAGCATTTCACGTGCACATAGTAATGAAGAGTAGAACGGAGCCTACAATCACATTACCATTTAGATATGGAAGCCGAAACTTTGATAAGGTTCAACTGAAGTGATGCTTCATCCCGTAATTTTAAAAAAAAAGTAGGAAAAACCACAAAATTTGATTTTTTTTTTTTCCGCAATTCCTAGGATAAAATGTTTTGCTGAAATTGTATCAGATATGGAAATCGGGAAATTATACGCGAATGTCACCATCGTTGAGTTAAACAATGTTGGTTTTTCCAGCAATTTGCCCTTATGTCTATTAACAAAAAGTATTCCCATATGGCGATCAATCATGCAAGAACCATCGGTCACTAATAACATAATCCACCAGAGACCTACTCGTACAAAAAAACATGTAGGTAATTTGTGATGGAGAAAGCTTACACTGTAAATGCCTCAGCATGTACCAGAATCAACTGGTGCTACACGCCCGATTGCTGCTCCCCCAAAATCGAGATTCAGAATTTCATCCGTTGCAGTGTTGTCCCCCTCCAGAGGCAGTGTCCGCACCTTAAAAACTAGCCAGCATCAACCCTTGACCGGGGCTGTGGCAGTCCACAGTCTTCTCCCAGCTCTGAAAACATAAAAAAAATCAGGAAGATTTTTCGTTCATGTATTCTATCGATCAGGATTAAAGAACGTCACAAGAAAGTTGACAGGTCAAACTACATTACAAATTTACAATTAAGGCGAAAGCTCACCTGCAGCTGAAGAGTGTGAAGAAGAAAATTACGAACAGTATCATACTCCCCCTTCAGCAGGAAGGCGACGCCAGAAGGTATGAAATTACGGATAAAATCGTGGTCTCAGTTGAGAACATTGGTGGATTCAGAGAGGTCCTTTGCAGCGAACGTACCTACAAGGCTATTGCAATAGTACACAATCGATTCCCTTAGCAGATCCCATGCTCATCCTCGATAGAATCCGTCTTACCCTCACGCAATAAGGTTCCATTACTATGAACGCCACCGTTGGATGTGACAAACCCATCCTCATATATCAATACTTTATGCAAAGGTAAAACCAAGAAATCCACCTCAAGAAACGACGCCTAATGAAGACGAAATACGTATAATCAGGATTCATACGCGCAATCAGCAATGATGCTGAAAATACTAATAAAATTAGAATCAACATTCAACCATTTCAGAAGCATCAAGGATTACCATGTATGCTATAAAAACTGTTCTTGCAATCCTGATCGTTGCAATCAAGTACACACGAATGCATCCCAGCCTGAATGAATAAATCCCGGCATAGTATATAAGCAACAAAACTTGAGTTGGGAAGAAAATAGACATGCGGAATCTGCACGTGATACTGAAAAGGGATCAGATCCAATAACTTTTGAAACTGGAATATAAAAGCCCAACAAAGATAGAAGCAAGAAACAATTTTTACCGGGTGATAGCAGCAGGAATCTCGCTAAGAAATGGTTGCTTTCAGATGCAAAGAGGAAATTGCAGCAAAAACTAATATGTTGGCAGCAAAGAGCGAATTTCAGTTCCTTGTATTGGAAAAGCTCTGTTGGCGTTCCACTTTTGGAGAACACATAATTGGGTAAATATTTCGGAGTTTTTATGTAAAAATTCCTCTTTAGAAATATTTTCTTGATTTTTTTTATTAAACTATAAAATTTTTATCACAAATTATAATCGATGTTTCAAATCTATTTTGAATAAACGATTTTGATGTTTGAATATTTAAGCTATGTGAGATTATAATAGCCATTTAAATTTATCATCCTCTATTATTTTTATATACTTGAAAGTTGAGAATTCTCGCCGCCATTGCAAAAGTTCAATTTTAAAAAAAAATTGTGCAAATTTGAGCATGAACCTTGATTATTTAACCTTTTTATTTAAATTGGAGTATTGTAATGAGAGAATTGGGTTAACCTCGTTAGGAAGAGAAAAAATTCATAAAATAAATAGTGATTTATACATCTTCCGTCTTATTAAAAATAAAATATTTTTCTTTTTAAATTGTCCAATTAAAAATGAAATGTTTGCTAAAATAGAAACAATATCATATCTATTTTTTCATCTCTCTTACTTTATTCTATCTTCATTCACTCAAAATACTACCACATAAAATCTCATGCCGAAAAACAAACGCTTCATATTTATTGGGACGGAGGGAGTATTTACGAACACATTGAATAGCAAAAATGGTCTAATTTTATGTAATGGACCAATTTGGGGAGTAGTTTCAACTCATGTTTCAATCATATTAGTATAAATAATAAGAATACTATACTTAAAAATATAATCCTTAATAAAGAAACAAACAATACCTGACTTTATTTCCACTCAAGAAGTAGACACACAATCACTGAAGAAATGAAACACACATGCAAAAGAAGGAAAGCCATAGTGCAAACATAGAATCAAAATACATAGTTTTACTGCCACTATTGTCTTCTGGCTTGAATTCTCACAACTCTTCTTCCTACATCCCTTCTCTTCTTCTTTTTGCGGAGGCTGACTATCTTCTCATAAACATCCTCAATTTTCTCAAAGAGTCTCTCTCTGAAGCTTCGGCCAAATACGAGCACCCATAGAAAGCTTCCGAAGCCAACAACATAACCAGCAGCAACAAACACATAATCCCACTCAATCTCTGTCGTCCCATCGGATTTTAAACTTGGCGGAGAAGCAAGAGGCTTTATGCAGCTAATGTTGAGAGGGAGACCACATAATCCTATGTTTCCTTCAAAGCAATCACCAGGGAATGTTTGGATTTGAGGGCCAATTGGAATCTCTCCGACCAGCTTGTTGTGGGATACATTCATCACCTGAAGGAATGTGAGCCCTGCAATCTCCTTTGGTATCTTCCCGGTTAGCAGGTTCACTGAGAGGTCCAGTGCTTCAAGCCCCGTCAAGTTACTCAATGATTTAGGGATTGTTCCTGTGAAACTATTGTGGGATAAGTTGAGAAGATAAAGTGCGTTGAGCTCACCGATTGAGTCAGGGATCCCTCCTTGGAAATTATTGCAACATAAGTCGATGGATGTAAAGTCCTGCCATATCTTGCCAAGATTCCGCTCCGCCCCTTTGATGATTAGTGATACCTTTTCGTTGTAGTCTGCTTCCGCCTTGTAATCTTTGGTAAGTGCTAATGTAAAAGCCAAGTTGCTGTAACTCAACGTTGTGACAGTATCCCTCATCATTGGTCTCTAGTTTGAAAAGTTCAAAGGATTCACATTGCCACTGAAGTTATTGTTAGCTATGTCAAAAATTTGAAGATTTGACCAGCTTTTGTCACATCTCAGCCCTCCATGGAATCTGGTTGCGCGCAACACAAGCACGTGCAAGCTCAACGGAAGCATGCATGGGAAAGTTCCATCCAACTGGTTGCCTTCAACATTCATGACCTCTAACTGTTGGCAATTTTCAAGCGATAACGGAACTTCGCTGATTAAACTGTTGTTGGTGAGATCCAAATATTGTAGGCGACAATCGGCAGGGAAGTTTGGGAGACGACCAATGATGTTATTACTCCCTAAATTAAGGGCAAGAAGATGTGACCCTACTAGACAGCGCGGGATATTGCCAATTAAGTTATTGATAGACAAGTCAAGAATCCAAAGGTCCAAGGCTTTGCAAAGGGAGGTTGGAACTGTCCCGGTTAGCTTGTTGTAGGATAAATCCAGACCCTTAATGCTCTGCAATTCCCTATGGAATGTGGAACATTGCCAACTAAACTGTTGTTGCTCAAATCTAATATCATTAGTTGGCAACTGGGATAAATTTTATCTGGGATCCAAACACTGATGTTATTTCTCCCTAGATTGAGCACAACACTGTTTTCAAATAGACAACAGGGAACGCTACCGCTCAGGTGATTAAAGGACAAGTCAAGAACAAGAAAGGTTGCAGCCGTGCAAAAGAAGGTTGGAATGGATCCAGACAAGCTATTGTTACGGACAGGGGCGGATGCAGCCCTTTAGTAGGTGGGGCATTTGCCCCTCCTCACCTCTTTCCATCCCTTCTATATTTATTACAAATTTTCATGTATATATGTAAAATTATATCAAATGCCCCTTCTCAAAAATGAAAATTTTATTAACTTTGCCCCTCCTGTAATGAATTCCTGGCTATGCCCCTGGTTACGGAGTGAAAATTCTGAATTTCCAAAGAGAGCGGTGTCATTTCCAGTTTCAAGAATTCCAAACTGATCAAAAAGATTATTTGAGAAATCCACATAAGTAGAATGTTTTAGCAACGAGAGTGAGGGAAACTCGCCCTGAAGCTGGTTTGAGTGCAAGTCCAGATACTCGAGAGAAGGGGGATGTGATAAGGCCATCCGCATCCATGTCTCTTATTTGTCTCTTAACCGTCTCATCTCTTAACTATTCATGGGCCCCATTGTACTTTTCAACTCATCTCTTAACTAAGAGACGGCACCTGCATCCCTCCATCTATTAACCATCTCTTAACCATCTCTTAACTACTCACTCAATTTCATTTTTATTTTTAATTCCAACAAATTCAATTAATAAAAACACACTTCATTAAATAAAATAAAAATTACAATTTAAAAACCTAAAAAATAAAAAAATACATAATTTAAAATCCTAAAAAATAAAAAAATACATAATTTAAAATACACTAAATTAAACTATAAAAACTACTCCGTCGGCGAATCATCATCCCCCGAAGTCGGCGGTGCACCCAAGTTAGGTCGATTCCCTCTACCAAGTTGAGCTTTCATATAGTCAATTCCGTCCATATGGGCTGAAACTTGGGCGGGAGTCATTTTTGAAAGGTCAGCCATCGTGGCGACCAGGTACATGGATATTAGAGTGTTCGAGCCCGTGCCCGTGCCGGAGCCCGAGCCCGAGCCTTCGCCCGCCTGGCTTGATTCGCCGCGGCCCCTCCCCCTCCCTCTCCCTCTCGCTCTCGCCGCCTTCGCCGCCTTGGTCCCTTGCGGCCGACGCAGTGAACCGGAAGAAGACCCCCCTGCATCATCGGTTGGCGTGCCCTCACGTGAGGTGTTGCCTTCTCCGCCATCACTAGACGAGTAGTGGCCACGCGCCGTGTGCTTCGTGCGTTTCGAGCCCGACCTTTCGACACCGCCAGCCCACCTTTCAAGGTGGTGGACTTGTGACCAAATATCGGCATACTTGAAATCTTTACCGACGTCGTCTTTGAAGACCCGCCCGCTCTCAGAATGTTGGCTCCACTGACTCCGCTTTGATAATTCGCTGCATCTGCCCTATATATCGCACAAAATTTTTTGACATCTTTGTCGCATCGATCCCAATGACTGCGGAGCATCTTCAAGTTGCGGGCAAAGGTGTTCTTCGGCCTTCGTGCGTTGTAAACTTCGGTGACTTTTTTCTAAAAACTCTTGTTGGTTTGTTGATTCCCGACGACAGGATCGTACGAGACGCTGATCCAAGCGTCGTACAGAGCCAACGTCTCTGCTTGGCTGTATGGATGACGGGTGCCGTCCCCCACAACCTCGTGGTCGCCCTCTTCCTCCTCTTCCTCCTCGGCATTGACGCCGATCCTGAGGCCGATACAGCCGGAGCCGGAGCCGGAGCCTCCACCTATTGGCCAGTCGGGCAAAGTGCGTTCAAGCGCCAAAAAATTCTCCGGAATTTGGGATAATCCCGGCGATTGCCCGTACCTCTGGGGGAGGGACGATAGTATGCATCCACATCAAAATGTAGTGTTTGGTACGCCGGCGGAGTGGTCGAGGCTTGGGTGCCCGGCGATGAACCGGGAGTACCCAAAAAGTTGTACATGCTCGCCCAATCGTCGAACGAGTTCAAGTCGAACCCGCCGGAGCAGCCGCCGCTGGAGTTTCCATCGCCGGACATTTTTTCAACAATTTGAGAGAAAGGAATAGATGAGTGTAGTGAATGGAAGAGGAATGAGAGTGGTGTTTGTGTGTAAAATGGTGAATGGAGTATGGAGTATATTTATAGAATAATAAAAGAAAATTAAAAAATCGACCGTTGGTTTCAACGGTCTTCTGACCGTTTAAATTTTTTTATTATTATTAAATTCGAATTTTTCGAATTTATAAAAAAAAAATTATATCGTCATAATTCTGACGCCCACTCGTGGGCCGGCGAGTGGGCGTCACGCCATACTCCAGCGCGCGCCACATGGGGCGCGCGCGTCGTCTCGCCAGCTCCAGGCCGGCCTCGCCGGCACGCGTCGCGCGACGAGACGAGACGAGCGTCGCAACGCTGTCTCGATGTTGTCTCGTCTCGTCGAGACAAGACCGAGCCAGCATCGAGTCAGCGATGCGGATGCCCTAAGGCTTTTGGAGACCCGTTTCCGATTTCCCAGATCCAATTAGGAATTTCCCCAACAATCATGTTATCCGAAAGGTCCAACAAGTGTAAGTTGTATTCATTTACAGGGTAATTGTTAAAACCAGAAAGTGACAAGTTGTTGTGGGAAAGACTTAGAGCTTCAAGTGCAAGTCCAAATACTGGAGAGAATTGGAGATGTGATAAGGCTTTTGGAGACCAACCAACATATTGCAAGAAAGGTTCAATTCGTAAAGTGACCCGTCCCCTATTTCCCAGATCCAATTAGGAATTTCCCCCACAATCAAGTTATCCGAAAGGTCCAATGAGACTAAGAAGCTGGAGGATTGGTTTACAGGGAAACTGTGTGAACCCGAAAGTGACAAGTTGTTGTTGGAAAGACGTAGAGTTTCAAGGTTAGGAAGGCTTAGAAACTTGTCCAATTGAAAAGTATCATTGAACAAGTTGTAAGAAAGATCAAGATCATTTAGACTTTGAAGCTTGATGAAAGAGTTAGGAATGGGCTCTCCAATCTATTATAGCTCAAATCTAACTAAGAAAGTTGAGATATATTTACAATAGCAAATTCATTCACTTTCCCACTAAGTTGGTTGTGTTGGAGGTCAATCTCCCTCAGTGAAGGTATATTCAATATAGATATGGGAATGCTACCACTTAGTGAATTGTAACTTAAACCAATATACTCAACTTTTGCCAAACCTTCAAAGTGGGCGGAAGAAATTGAGCCGCTGAAGAAGTTGTATGCCATCTCCAGATGAACAAGTTGTGTCAGATTGCTGAGCGTGGAAGGAATCGCGCCACTGAATCTGCAATGAGACAGGTCCAAAGAAGACAATCTTGCAAGATTGGAAATGTTGTGTGGTAAAGAACCTGAGAATGAATTGTCTGCCAAGCTCAGCTCTTCCAAGTAGTGGAGTCTGAAAAGACTTGATGACTCGTTTAATCCACCTGAGATACCCTCGTCATTTAGTCCCAGAAGGATAAAATGGCCTGCATCGTCACACTTCACACCCTCCCAAGAGCAACAATCCTCCTTTTGATTCCATTGCACCAGATATGTTGAATAGGATGAATTGAACACCAGTTGATTCTTCAACTCAAGCAACAAAGTTTTCTCATTCTCTAAGCAATGTTGTATGTGAGCATGAGTGGCATTTGGTGAAAGTGGAACGATGAAAAGTAATAGCAAAAGCAAAAAAATAGCCATTGAAGAGGAATACTGGATGCATGTTTTAGTGCAGAAAAAGTGTAGATTTATAGTGTGTATTGAAAATTATACACACTTTAAAAATTTTCAATAAAATTTTAAAAATCTCA
The DNA here is from genome assembly GCF_029641045.1 of Salvia hispanica. Taxonomy (NCBI): domain Eukaryota; kingdom Viridiplantae; phylum Streptophyta; class Magnoliopsida; order Lamiales; family Lamiaceae; genus Salvia; species Salvia hispanica. Next base: position 25,968,097 of record NC_142693.1, on the reverse strand, counting down.
GTTAAATTAAGTATCTACTAATTTATTATGTTTCTAATTTTTCTTTAAATAAAAAAATAAAAGAAGAGACCAAGTCTTCCTTACTTTTGTCCATATAAAATAAAAGTAATGTGTTTCTCATTCTATATGTAATACCAAATGTGTCATATTTTATGTCGAAATCTATCACCACTATACGTTGATATATATGTCCAATTGTGTATCAAAGAACGCACTAACTTGGACTACTAGGAATAAAGTGTTTTTAGGAATCATACTTCCGTAATTCTTTTTTTTTTTTAGAATTAATTTTCCATGTCAACTTTATTTTACTGTCAAACAAAACATTTTAGAATATTGTCAGCGGAGAATAAGACTCCTCACAAGTGATATAAATTTGTAAAAATTAATGTGAACTAATTTTGTGAAACGGACTAAAATGTCAAAATAAGATTATAATTTGGGGACCGAGGGAATATGTAATTATCGTGAATTTAACAAAAAGAATATCCAAAAATCATTAAAAATTGTATTTGTTTCCTTATTTCCAAATTCTTATGACTTTTTTTTATTCAATAAAAATATATAACAAATGCTATGATTTAAAATTCAGGAATCAGAATAATTTTCTATAATCAAGCTCAAGCCCACAAGGAGAGTTGTAATCCGCACTTCATATAAGTATTATTACCTCCGTTACTATGGAACGGAGGGAGTAGTATTTATATTAAACACAATAAATATAATGAAATATTTTTTTGTAAAACTTATTATGGAAACTAAGAACTTAATTGAATATTATTTTTAAATAACTTTCAAAATTATACACACTTTTAACTTTTAAGTAGTATTTCAATAAAATTTTAAAAATCTCAGTTAAATTAAGTACCTATTAATTTATTATTTTTCTAATTTTTCGTCAAATGAAAAAATAAAAGAGGAGACCAAGTCTTCTTTATATTAATGCACTTATTTCGATCTATCATAGTAGTAATACTTTTATCCATAAAAATAAAAGTAATGGATATAGACTTCCATTAAATTGGACTATTAAGGCATAACGTGTTTTTAGGTTCGATGCTATCTTTTGGTGTGATGTTTTGAACCATAAACACATCTATCCTCTATTATCCGAAAAAGGACATTGACCTGACTTATCATGAAGTCTTCGTCTAGTAATTTACAAGTTAATCAAATTTTAAATTTGATGTCATCGTAAGATTTACAGCACTAATGAAAGCCTCAATTTTCTTAACACTACTTCAAGATCAGATCTACAGGTAACATGAGATTTCATAATGCAAATTTGTATACATAAACCATTTTCTCTTTTCCTTTTGTGGTATAGGAAATTAATAATTTTAAAGTAAATAAAATTCATCACTAGGTATATGCTTTTTTAGACGACTTTTCTTTATTGTCCTTACATTGTTATGTAGAAAATTCAAAATGTTCATGCACAGCATTATTCCCAAATCCTCTCCCTCCACAAAAACAAAAGATAAAGACACACTCTTTTGAGATATATATAGAGCTAGCTCAAATCTTGTATACACCACACATTGCTAGCTACTTTTAAAATCAAGCCTAATGGTTACATCTTCCCATCTCTACCTCCTTATAACATCATTCTTACTTCTTCAATGGTTGATTGATTATAGCTCAGCCAACTCAGTTATCAACACCGATCGTTCTTCACTTATTGCCTTCAAATCTCAAATCTCTTTTGATCCCCATAATACATTGACCAAAAATTGGAGTAGTGAGAGCAGTATTTGTAGTTGGATCGGAGTTACTTGTGATCTTCGCTATCAAAGGGTGACTCAGTTGAATATATCATCCATGGGTCTTGTAGGCACCATTTCTCCAGAAATCGGAAATCTTTCTTTTCTCGTTTCTTTAGATATGAGCGGGAACTCTTTTCATGGTCCTATACCCCCATCTATTTTCAACATCCCATTTTTAGAAGTTTTGAATTTGGTGCATAATAGTTTGTCTAGTAGTCTACCTCTTGATGTATGCACACACAATTTGCATAAACTCAAGAGACTTCGTCTTTCTTTCAACGAGTTGTATGGGGAAATACCATCGAGTTTGGGGCAGTGTTCAAAGCTTGAGTATCTTGCTTTGTACAGCAACTACTTCAGTGGAAACATGCCAACACAAATTGGGAACTTGACATTGCTTCAACAATTATATTTGGGTGCCAACAATTTAAATGGTAAAACATGATTTTAAGACTTCATATTGCATTTGCATGTACAAACTCATATTATGAAATTGGATATTGATTTGATACAATTCAATTACAGGATATATTCCAAAAAAGATTGGTGATCTTACTAATTTACAAATTTTGGACGCGAGTTTCAACAACTTTAGTGGTCACGTGCCAAGAGAAATTTGGAACTTGACGATGCTTCAAGGTTTGTACCTTGGTACCAACATGTTAAGCGGTGAGATCTTGTCTCATGCTCTTACTATATCCATACACTTATTTCAGTTTTAATGATTTGATGGGGTTTTACTTTAGGTAATATTCCGAAAGAGATTGGTGCCCTTAATAATTTACAAACTTTGGACATGAGTTTCAACGACTTTAGTGGTTACGTGCCAAGAGAAATTGGGAACTTGACAATGCTTCAAGTGTTGCGGCTTAGGGTGAACAAGTTAAATGGTAAGATCTGCATTTGTTTTGGTTGATTGGTTGGAATTATATTTTTTATATCATTTCATCAGATATTACTTAATATGGCTTTGATATCTCAATTTTAATTATTTTTTACTTACAAATTAATAGTAGTAATTTTATGAGGATTCTAATGAAATCTCAATGGCTTTTGTTCGAGCAAACAAAATTTGCATGAAAAAAATATACTACTTTGTATTGTATCTATACATGGAAGTATAATGCTCTTCATTGAAATGTTATGATGGCCATGTGCAATGTATATAATACTGACAAAATATTTATTTTCAAATTTGCAATGACCTGAATGAAAGTTGCCATATTTCAACAATGTACATACAATGAAATTTATTGCGGTGGTATAATGACTAATGTTCAATGAAATTTACGTAAGTGTATATAAAATGCTGAAAATATGTATATTATCGGATTGTAAATACTCTAAGCCATGTTTGGTTGTAGATTCTGTCTGGGAAAGTAATCTGATTCCTTAAATTTTAAATTGTTGTGTTTGTTTTGGTTTTTAATCAAATTGGGAAATTAACCAGATTCCGAGAACAAAGAAAGTCAGTACAAATTTCCAGGATTCAGAATCCTAACTTTTCATAGGTATTCTTATATATTTAATAATATATAATAATAATAATAATAATAATAATAATAATAATAGTTATCATATTTAAAATAATTTCAAATTATAAATCATACTTAATTTCAATATTATATATAACTATAATTTAAATTATCATAATTATAACTATTTAATTATTAATATTTGTATATTACTATCATAATAATATTTATTAATTTACTGAATAAATAAAATAAAAGTATTATTTAATTAATTAATAATTAATAAATAAAATCATAATGTAATTTTAAATTATAATAATTATTTAATTTTAATATCTGTAAATAATGTAATTATTATTATTATTATTATTATTATTATTATTATTATTATTATTATTATTATTATTATTATTATCATTTATAATTATATTATTTTATATATGATAGATAATCCATATTTAAACTATCCATCGTAGATAATAAATATAATAATATACTTATTATCATTTGTAATTAATAATTTATTAAAAATTTATATTATTATTCTTTTTTATAAACAAAAAAAATAATAAGTATATTTATAGTTTGATTTTTAAATCAAATATAAAATTTAAAATCTTGATATTTTCCAAACACGGAAAAGTGAAGTTACTAGGAATCATATTCCCGGGATTCATTTCCCTAGGAATCATTTTCCCTGCCATCTTTACTTTTCCTCCAACCAAACATGGTCTAAAGTCCAAAATTGGTCCACTGCATTTGATCGAATTATTTTTGGTCCTAGACATCCTAAGCAGTATGTTTTTATCCATATTTAATTGTTTCATTTAAAAAAGTTAATTATCAAAAATGACAGGTAATATTCCAAAAGAGATCGGTGCTCTTGTTAGCTTACAAGATTTGGGCCTCAATTCCAACAACTTTGGTGGATTTGTGCCAAGAGAAATTGGGAACTTGACGGAGCTACAAACACTGTATCTTGGTGCAAATAAGTTTACTGGTAAGTTGATCTTCCCTCCATGGATCATGAAGCTCAACAATAACTTTAAAATAAAAGCTACTGTAAATTAAAGCTTGAAATTCCAAGAGATAAAATATTGCTCCTAACAAAGTGAGGTTTATGAATCAAAATCAAATATTACTTTAACAAAGCTGATGCAAACAAAGACCAATTATCAGAGGTTTGAGGATCAGGAGTGGGTTGAAATTAGAGAAGGAAATGAAGATGAATTAATGCTTGAAAAGATTAAATTAGGGAAGGAAATGAAGAAGACAAAATCAACATGAGGAATATGGTTTTGTATTTGGCTAATAATGTATAGTACTAGTTTTAAAATATTACCATATATTATTGGTATTATCTTTTATACTATTATTTTTAATATAATTTGATGCAACTCTACAAAATGACAGGTGAAATTCCAAAAGAAATCGGCGCTCTTACTAATTTACAAGAAATGGCTCTGATTTCCAACAACTTTACTGGCCAAGTGCCGACAGTGATTGGGAACATGACAAAGCTTCAAAAATTGTACCTTGGTGCAAATAAGTTAACTGGTAAGTTGATCTTAGAGCATTCACAACAAGGGTCTTCTATTGTGCGCCATGTGGGACGGTGGTCGGGAAGGCTCCTATTGTGTGCCAACTGCTGAGCTGTCCCGATTTTTTCATTTAAAAAAAAAAAATTCTACTCTATATTAATTTTTGATAAACACCAACAATTAAAAAGAGTAAAATTGGAGGGCTTTTGGGAAGGTTGTTGAGAGGGTTGTGGAAGGACTGGGAGAATGTGGCAGGAGGAATTTTTGGGAGGTTGTGGTAGGAGTAGCACTATTTATCTTTCGAGGTAAAGAATCATTGTTATTTCCTAACTAATTCTTTAATTTCTATACTTTGAAGGTACAATACCATCCACCATTGAGAATCTATCAAATCTGCAGTTCTTAGGCCTCTCTTCCAACCAAATAAACGGTGAACTCCCATCCTCAATCTGCAATTTGACATCTCTTCAGTATCTTCTTCTCTCAAACAACAGTTTGGAAGGAACAGTTCCACAATGCTTCGGAAACTTAAGCCGGTCAATGGCGATCTTCCATCTAAATGCGAATCAATTTAGTGGTCTAATTCCGTCAACGTTTACCAAGGGATGTAGTCTCATGTCCATCAATTTGAACGATAATAAATTGATAGGAGGATTACCTAAATCCATGATCAACTGTCGAAGTCTAAAGGGCCTCGATATTGGAAATAATCGAATACACGACGAATTTCCATTTTGGATGGAAGGTCTTCCTGAGCTTCAAGTCCTTGTATTGAGGTCTAACAAGTTCTATGGTAACATGTCACTTCCTTCACCAACCAAACTTCCATTTCCTAAGTTGCAAGTTTTAGATGTATCTCAGAATGCATTTGTAGGATCTCTACCTCAAAGATATTTTAACAATTTTAGGGCAATGATTGAGGTGACAAATGACACAGAGAGATTTAATGATGACTATCAAAATTTTGTGGATATGATAGTCACACTGAAAGGTCAGGATCAGTTATTGAATAGATTGTTGGAAACGTTCACAACAATTGACTTTTCCTCCAATAGATTCACTGGGAGTATTCCAACTTTGATAGGAGATCTTAAGATTCTCAAATACTTGAACTTGTCCCACAATACTCTCACAGGACATATACCTTCATCTATTGGAAACATGAATGAACTCGAATCGTTGGACTTGTCAACGAACAAATTGGATGGAGAAATTCCAAGTGAATTGACAAGTTTGACATTTCTTGCGAAATTAAACCTTTCAGTGAACAATCTTGTTGGACAAATACCGCGATCTAAGCAGTTCTCCACATTTGAGAATGATTCATATGTGGGAAACTTGGGATTGTGTGGACTTCCGTTGACGAGAAAATGCAAAGAGGACGATGGGAAATCGATACAGCCTGCAGAAGATGATGAAGATGATGAATTCGAATTCATAGATGGATTTGGTTGGCGATGTGTTGTGATGGGTTATGGAGGTGGATTCTTAGTTGGGATTGGAATTGGTTACATGATTATAAGAAGCGGAAGACCAAGATGGTTAGTGGAATTCTTTTTCGGGGTTGGTTATACATATAAGACGAAGAAGAGACGCAACAGAGTTACACCAACACGAACACGCAGGGGAACTTAATGAATTGTATGCTATTTTTGTTTAATTTGGAACTTTTGCTTGAGTTGTTTCAAGTTTTCTTTCTTATTTTTTTTCCTTTTTTTTCAGAGTTACCTAATTGCTAACTACAATTAAATAATAGCCTTAGATATTCAAATCAAGGGTCTAGATCATCAGCCCTGAAATGTCAATACGATAAAAAAAACGTCGGGTATTAAGGTCAATTTACAACAAATTAATTGTAACTAACTTTTGAAAAATATTTCATAACTTTAAAATGCTTATAACTTTCTCGATTTAAATTATTTTTTCGCACAACATATATCAAATTAAAGATAATTTCATAAGGATTCTAACAAGATCGGAACGTAAAAATTTAAAACAAAATTCAAAATTTTTAAAAATTTTCGTACCGCACAAATGTCAACATAGTATATAAAATATGTAAATATAATACATGTAGAATGTCAATATAAGAAATGTGTTAACATTCTCAAAGCATTGTGTTGACATTCTCAAAACATTGTATTGATATTTTCGAAACACTATATTGACATTTTCATACAAAATCCTAATTTTGTAGTTTTTTTTTCAATTTAATTAATAAAAACGAAAATTATACGTGGCAAATTGTAGAGCACAAGTTTTCTAAAATCATATGGTCTAAAATTCCATAACTTTTTAAAATCAATCTGACATGCATGAAAATTGATAATTACAATTTTGAAGTATCAAAATGTATAAACGCACATGATCTAAAAACAGATGAAATGTTAATTCAAAAATGGGAATCTTTAAAAAAAAAACGTGTTTGTATAAATATGCATACAACAAAAAAAGGGAATTTTCAATAAAATAATCGAACTATTAACATTTTTGTAAAAAAAATATCATCACTTCTCTAAATATGCAATTAGAGCATACTAAGCAATAATTAGACTATTATTGTTGTTATTATAACTAATACTACTAAAGCACTTCCCTCTCTATTGCTTCAACCAAAATAAATTTCACCAACCATCTTGGCCTTCCATAGCAAATAACTACATATAGCCCATATACACTCCAACATCCATACCTCAACTGTTGGAAGTGTGGCTGAATCAAAATAAGCCTTTTAATCGTAAACGGGGAGAGTAGTTTCAAAGTAAACGCCATTAAAGATTATAGTTGGAATAAAATAATGACTCCACAAAGACTAGGAATGATCAATGGAAGACTTGAAGTCAAGTGAGCAACTCTATAAATCTAAAATTCTGCACTAACACAATATTATTCCTCTTCAATGGCTCTCTCGTTGCTTTTGCTATTACTTTTCACCGTTCTACTTTCACCAACATTTGCTCAAACAAAACATTGCATAGAGAATGAGAAAACTTTGTTGCTTGAGTTGAAGAACCAATTGGTATTCGATTCATCTTATTCAGAAATACTGGTGCACTGGAATCAAAAGGATGATTGTTGCTCTTGGGAGGGTGTGGAGTGTGACGACGCAGGCCATGTTATCCGTCTGGGAATCAACAATGAGGGTATCTTAGGTGGACTAAACGAGTCGTCGAGTCTTTTCAGGCTCAACTACTTGGAAGAGCTGAACTTGGCACACAATTTAATCTCAGGTTCCTTACCACACAACATTACAAATCTTAAAAGATTGTCTTCTTTGGACCTGTCTGGTTGCAGTTTCAGTGGCGCGATTCCTTCCATGCTCGGAAATCTGACTCAACTTGTTGATCTGAAGATGGCATACAACAACTTCGGCGGCTCAATTCCTTCCGGCCTCTTTGAAGGTTTTTCAAAAGTTGAGTATATTGATTTAAGTATCAATTCACTAAGTGGTAGCATACCCGTATCTATGTTTAATGTACCTTCACTAAGGGAGATTTACCTCTACCTCAACCAACTTAGTTGGAAAGTGGATGAATTTGCTGTTGTAAATATATCTCAGCTTTATTGGTTAGATTTCAGCTATAATAGACTGGAGAGCCCTATTCCTAACTCTTTCATCAACCTTCCAAGTCTCAATTATCTTGATCTTTCTTACAACTTGTTCAATGATACTTTTCAACTAGACGAGTTTCTAAGCCTTCCCAACCTTGAAAGTCTACATCTTTCCAACAACAGCTTGTCACTTTCGAGTTCATACAGTTTCCTGTAAACCAATCCTCCTTAGAGTTGTTGGACATTTCGGATAACATGATTGCGGGGGAAATTCCTAATTGGATCTGGAAAATCGGAAATGGGTCACTACATTATTTGGACCTTTCTTGTAATATGCTGGTTGGTCTCCAAAAGTCTCATCGCATCCCCACTTCTCTCCGGTATCTGGACTTGCACTCAAACCAGCTTCCGGGCGAGTTTCCCTACCTTGAAGGTCTAGGTCTTTCCAACAACTTGTCACTTTCGGGTTCACACAGTTTCCCCGTAAACCAATACTCCAGTTTAGAGTTCTTGGACTTTTCGGATGACATGATTGCTGGGGAAATTCCTAACTGGATCTGGGAAATCGGAAACTGGTCACTAAATTATTTGAACCTTTCTTATAATATGCTAGTTGATGTCCAAAAGCCTTATCACATCCCCACTTCTCCCCAGTATCTGGACTTGCACTCAAACCAACTTCGGGGCGAGTTTCCCTCACTCTTGCTGCTAAAACCATTTACTAAGGTGGATTTCCCTAATAATCATTTTGATCAGTTTGGAATTGTTGAAATTGGAAATGACTCTGCTCTCTTTGGAAACTCAGAATTTTCACTCAGAAACAACAGCTTGTCCGGATCAATTCCAACCTTCTTTTGCACAGCTGCCACCTTTCTTGTTTTCGACTTGTCTTTTAATTACTTGAGCGGTAGCATTCCCCATTGTTTAACTGAAAACACTTCTGCTCTCTATCTAGGGAGAAATAACATCGGTGGTTGGATCCCAGATAAAATTTCTCCCAGTTGCCAACTAAAATCATTAGATTTGAGCGACAACAATTTAGTTGGGGATGTTCCACATTCCGTGGGGAATTGCATAGCGTTAACAGTCTTGGATTTATCCAACAACAAGCTAAGCGGAACAGTTCCAACCTCCCTTTGCAAAGCCTCAGACCTTAGGATTCTTGATTTGTCTGTTAATTAACTTAAATGGCAATATACCACGCTGTCTGGTAGAGTCGCATCTTCTTGCCCTTAATTTAGGGAGAAATAACATCACTGGTCGTGTCCCAAACTTCACTGCCGATTGTGGCTACGATATCTGGATCTCAACAACAACAATATAATCGGGGAAGTTCCGCTATCTCTGGAAAATTGCCAACGGTTAGAGGTCATGAATGTTGGAGGCAACCGGTTGGATGGAACTTTCCCATGCATGCTTCCGTTGAGCTTGCGTGTGCTTGTGTTGCGCGCCAATTAGAGGTGCCCAAGGTTCAGGAACCGGCGGTGCCGAACCGGAAATCCGAACCGTGAGGGTGTTCGCAGTTACGGTTCCAATTCCAAAACCGCCGGTTTCGGTTTTGGTTCCGAACCGGCGGTTTTCCGGCAGTTTTTTACGGTTCCGAACCGCCAGTTTTTTGCGGTTCCGACTTGGTTTCACGGTTTTCTGGCGGTTTTTCGCGGTTCCGGTTTGGAACCGCTCGGAACCAGCGGTTCCGGCACGGTTTCGGTTCGAAAATTTTTGAACCTGAACCGAATCACGGTTTCGGTTCGGAAAAATTCTCACGGTTTCGGTTCGGAACCGTAACTGCCGGTTATGGTTTCGGTTTTAACCACCGGTTCGGTAAACCTTGGACAGGTCTAGCTCCAACAGCTTCCATGGAGGGCTGAGATGTGACAAGAGCTGGTCAAATCTTCAAATTTTCGACATAGCTAACAATAACTTCGGTGGCAATGTGGATCCTTTGAACTTTTCGGGCTGGAGACCAATGATGAGAAAACTGTCACAACATTGAGTTACGTAAACTTGGCTTTTACATTCCCATTTATCAATAGTTCCTCATGCGACGCGGACTACAGCGAAAAGGTATCACTAATCATCTAAGGGGCGGAGCGGAATCTTGTCAAGATATGGCCAGACTTTACATCCATCGACTTATCATGCAATGATTTCCAAGGAGGCATCCCCGACTCATTGGGTGAGCTCAACGCATTTTATCTTCTCAACTTATCCCACAATAGTCTCACAGGAACAATCCCCAAGTCATTGAGTAACTTGACGGGGCTTGGAGCGTTGGACCTCAGTGAACCAGCTAACTGGGAAGATACATAGGTTTATGTGGTCTCCCTCTTAGCGTTAGCTGCACAAACACTCATGTTGTGGAATCAGATGGGGAGACGGAGATCGAGTGGGATTATGTGTTTGCTGCTGCTGGTTATGTTGTGGGCTTCGGAAGCTTTCTATGGGTGCTCATATTTCGCCGAAGCTTCAGAGAGAGATACTTTGAGAAAATTGAGGATGTTTATGAGAAGATAGTCAGCCTCCGCAAAAAGAAGAAGAGAAGGGATGTAGGAAGAAGAGTTGTGAGAAATCAAGTCAGAAGACAGTAGGAGCAATAAAGCTATCTATCTCGATTCTATGTTGTACTAAGGCTAGCCTTCTCTTTGCATGTGTTTTTCATAACCTTTAGCAATTGTGTGTCTACTTCTTTATAATTTATTTCGGTATATAGTACATACCGGAATTTATGTTATACCATATATATAATGAAATCAATATATACAATAAAAATGGTATACATTGTGAACAACGAATATATTTATACATATATTACATATTTTTAATATAATACTATTATATAATGGTATAACGGAACTGTGGATACCATACTGAAGTCCGGTATATGCCATACAATTCCAATTTACGGAAAACAAAATGTTGTAAGGTGTATTGAAATTGGTCATACCGAAAATTCAATAAATCGAATTCCGGTAAGGTAAAGTATGATTTATACTCGTACCGAATATTCGGTAAAGTATGACAGCTTCGAAAAAGTATATCGTACCAACACACCCATATTCTTAATCTCATAAAACATACTGTAATTGGTAAACGAGTTAAATGGTTTTTGTACTTTTCCTTTTAACAAAGAAATCCTCAAATTATAAGCACACCCCTATTCTTAATCTCATAAAATACACCCCTATTCTTAATCTCATAAAACATTCTTAATTTCAGTGATCAAGCTGAACACTTCAGTTTAGTTAATCAAACCAATAAATAATCACCCTTGCTTTAAAGAGTAAATTATAAGCATCTTGAAAGTGCTAACCTGTTCCATATATAAGTGGCTAATCCTCAAATTATATAAGCCTTCTGGTTCTGGGAACTCTTCGGGCCCCGTTTTCTCCTTGGGCTCGAGCTGCTGACCGCACACGAGAAGGCATTGACGAGCTCAGAGTCCTCTTCGGTCGTCAACATTTTGGCCGCGTTAGGGTTGGAGAGTAGAAGCTTGGAGACGAGATATCCTGCAATAGACCATGTCTGGAATAGCCTGGCTTGCTTCCCAACGAACCTTGCTTTCTTCGTGTCATAATATTCCGGCCACTTGTCTTTCGAAATGCGTTTCTCTGCAGTCTTGATGGCTCTTTCCGCAATCTCGGGTCGTCCCATTTTGATGCAAGCAACAGTTAGCTGCAAAGGAAATGAGACCGCAGACGTTATGGCCATCGGTTATAGATTAGATTGATTAATGAGTATCTGAAAGATCACACAAGCTCAAAATTATTCAATTCAATCCGTTAGAGTATGTTGTCGATTAGGACATATTCTTGCAAGCCGGCTACTTCAAGAAGACTAAGAAATCAAAGAGACAAACCAATTCCGAATTAAAGAAAGCAGTCTACCTGCCAAAGAAGAGTTGGCCAGGAACCACCATTGTGATAGGACCAAGGCCTGCAAAAAGAATAAACCGAAACATTGTGACGAGGAAGATAAATACATGATACAGATAGATGGACAAATGACAAGGAAGATAAAAGCGTACGTGTTCTTGGGGTCACAGCCAGTTATGATCTGCCACTCCTTGTCTTCAAGAGCGGGATAGCATATTTTAAACGGCATGTCAGCCACCAAATCCGACCACTTAGCTTCAATAAGGTCCAATATGTCGTGTGATTGCTCCGGTGTAGCAAGATTGCTAACTACAGACCACAGGTTTCCCAGAGAGAAGAAACGGAAGTCCATGTGAGCAGGCTGCAAGTTTCCAATTAGATAGCCTCCTGTGTGAGGCATCCATTCAACGAGCCAAGGAGGAATCTGATCGGGGTAGATATTGAATTTGTTAACAGCGTCGTATGAGTATTCCTCAGTCTTGTATCGGTATATCTCATTGAGTTTCTTCATATCGATCCAATAATATTCTCTAATATGAAATGATAATGCAACAAGACGGTTGTTTAATGCTCTGATAAGGTCGGCTGATCCATCCTCTGGAGCAAGCATTTCACGTGCGCATAGTAATGCAGAGTAGAATAAAGCCTGCAATCACATTTACATCTAGATGTGAAGCCGAAACTTTGATGAGGTTTCATCGAAGTGAAGCTTTTAATGAAAACAACAAAAACACAATACTCAAATGGAGCATAGAAAACGCGTATTAAATTCGGTGTACAGGGAGTGCTTATATATATTTATATTCAGGGAAAATTGCCGAAAGGAACATGAAAATTTTGGTCAAATTCTAGTCCATCTCGTTATTTTAAAAATAGGCTGGAAAAACAATTAAGTTTGAATTTGTTCGCAAGTTGATGAAATTTTTTGAGAAAGTGTAGTATCTGATACGGCAATCAGGAAATTAGACGCGGATATCACCACCAGTGAGTTAAAAAGATGTCTATTCATAAAGAATTGCAAAAAAAATCAAACTTCATGGTTTCTCCGGCTGATTTTTCAAGTTGCGGGACGAACTAGAATTCAGCCAAATTTTGGTTTTCCGGAATTTTGCCATTATATCTATTAACGAAAAGTATTTGAAAGAATTACTTTCCTGAATCTCCAATGGGTGGCCATGTATTCCCATACGGCGATCAATCATGCAAGAACCATCGGTCACCAATAACGTAGGAAACATATCAAAACCATCAGCGAGACACAGTCTAAGGATCATCTTAATTCCAGTCTGGACATCTATTCTCTCCTCAACAGATTTATCCCCCGAGCATTTTCCATACGCCCGTAACAAGATAATCCACCAGAGACCTACTCTCACAAAACAACGACATTCATGTAGGCAATTCACGGTGGAGAAAGCTTACACTGTAAATGTCTCAGCACCTACCAGAATCGACGGGCGCTACACGCCCAATTGCTGCTTCCCCAAAGTCGGGATCCAGTATTTCTTCTGTTGCAGTGTCGTCCCCCTCCAGAGGCACCGTCCGCACCTTAAAACTAGCCGGCATCAACCCTTGACCGGGGCTGTGGCAGTCCATAGTTTTCTCCCAGCTCTGCAAATATAATTTTTATTCATTTATTCTATCGATCGGGATTAAAGAGCATCACAAGAAAGTTGAGAGGTTAAACTTTGTTACAATTAAGGCAAATGCTCACCTGCAGCTGAAGAGTGTGAAGAAGAAAGTTACGAACAATATCATACTCCCCCTTAAGCAGGAAAGCGACGCCAGAAGGTATGAAATCACGGATAAAAACGTGATCGTAGTTGAGAACATTGGTGGATTCAGAGGGGTCCTTTGCAGCGATCGTACCTACAGGGCTATTGCAATAGTACACGATTGATTCCCTTAGCAGATCCCATGCTTCATCCTCAATAGAATCTGTGTTACCCTCACGCAATATAGTTCCATTGCTATGAATCCCACCGTTGGATGTCCCAAACCCGTCCTCGGATGTTAATCCTCTCAAACTCTCAGCTCGTTCGCAGTTGCATCTGCTAAGGCCCAAGCGGTTGGAGGTGACTGAACGAAGAAACTGACAAGAACTATCGTTGTATGGTTTTTTGAAGAAGTTGATAGGTTCGAAACAAGCTGCAGCCTTTCTTCTTTTATATTTCACAAAAGACCGAGAATGAGACCCTGACCAAGATCTGCTGAGACGGGGCTTTGAACTAAGAAAGCAACGTATATTACCACCACAAACTGGTAATACTGTTTGAGCAGTTGCCATTGACACAGTGCAAGCTTGAGGCACAGTTCATAAACTCAATACTTTATGCAAAGGTAAAACCAAGAAATCCACCTCAAGAAACGATGCCTAATGAAGACGGAAAATCATATAATCAGGATTCATACGCACAATCAGCAATGTTATTGAACAGACTAACAGAATCAACACTCAACCACTTCAGAAAGCATCAAAGATAGTCATTGCTATCCTCATCGTTGTAATCAAGTACACACGAAGGCTTTCCCGCCAACGAATAAATCCTAGCATACTATATAAGCAATAAAAAACTGAGTTGGGAACAAAACAGACAAGCAGAAACTTCACACCGCACTTAAAAGGGATAACTGTCATGTAAGACAATATTTTTCTTTGACTTCCGGCCAATCTCATAACTTTTGAAACTGGAATAAAAAATCATAACTTCTCAAATTTTCGCTATTCTCCAACGGTGGTCAAAACCTAAACTAATATGCAAAATCAGATATGATGTGAGAGCAAAACATTGTTGTTTTGGACAAAACAACGCCATTCTATTTTGAGTGTTAGTTAAAACGACGTCGTTTTGTCGTTTTATCCAAAACGACGTGGTATTGTTTGCACATCATACTTCGATTCTGACCATCGTGGGACAATTGCGAATGGAAAAGTTATGATTCCAGTTTCAAAAGTCATGGGATCGAACTAAACCAAAATTCTGATTTAAATGCCAATAATCCCTACTTAAATATCCAAATGTAAAAACTAAGAGCAATACTAAACTGAATCTCTTCTAAATCAGCTTTTTAACCACATCATTGCAAATCAGTTCAGAATCCCCAGAAAATCAGCAAATAATTTCATTTCAGCTAAATATAGGATAGTCTTATTCATTTCCCCCAAAAGATTCTACAAACCCTTTCCTTTCAATTCATCAACTTCTACTCTAGATTCTGATACAAAAATCAATTAATTATCACAAAACTAGCCAAATTGAAGATTCAATACATCAAACTCCAAAATCAAGCCTAACAAAAATAAGCCTAACAATGAAGAAAAAAGTATAAGCAAAAATAAGCCTAACAAAGAAAGAAGCAAGAAACGATTTTTACCGAGTGATAACAGCAGGAATATCGGTAAGAAATGGGTCCTTTCAGATGCAAAGAGAGAATTGCAGCAAAAACTAATATGCTGGCTGTTTTTTCTTGAACCAGTGACTGCGTTGCTTTGCTTGAGCGAATTTCAGTTACTTGTATTGGAAAAAATCTGTGCTGGCTTGGTTTAGTCTCTCCTCTTTGTCTCTCTGTGAGCTGAAATAGCTTATTAGCTTTGATCGGAGAGAAATTGTTCGGGAACAGTAGTCCTTTTTTTTTGTTCAGAAAGTGTTTGATTATTGGTGTTGATTGCTTTTTCCCTTCAAAAGAGATTATGTAAAAAATTCCACTTTTGGAAATATTTTCTTATTCATGCTATAATAACATTAATTTTTTTTTATTAATTTTCGGAGAACACATAATTGAGTAAATATTTTGAGTTTGTGTGTAAAAATTCCACTTTTGGAAATATTTTCTTGATTTGTTTTTTTATTTAAACTAAATAGTAGTAGTAAAATTTATCACAAATTATCATGATATTTCAAATCTATTTCGAATAAGCGATTTTGATGTTTGAATATTTAAGCTATGTGAAAATATAATGCCCATTTTAGTTTATCATCCTCTATTATAATAGTAATAATAATAATACTTGAAAGGTGAGAATTTTCGTCGCGATTACAAAAGTTGAATTTTAAAAAATTTTGTGCAAATTTGATCATTAACCTTGATTGTTTAACCTTTTATTTAAATTTAGTTTTTATACAAAATAATTGTCAATTATATTTGTAAAACTAAAATATTAATAAGACACGTTTCAAAATTTGTATCCACGCGATTACTTGGTCCTTGACACAATAGACAGCCCAGGTGGAGAGATGCAATCAAACTTTCAAAATATGCTTGATAGATATAGGATATTATTTTATTATTTTGCACATGTATTATTGTACACTATTTCAAAATTTCAAAAAAAAAATTGCCTAGATAAATATCTAGAGTCATACTTGCTAAACATATCTCGGATTGTTATGGTATCTGAAAAATTCTACGACAACAAGATCACTCGTTTATCATTTTCCTCAACAGAAACACAGTATATAGTAGTAATTCAATTGCGTCACCAATTTAAAACACATGTGCATCAAAATAACAATATATTACAAATAGAAAATTAAAATATTACATTAAGAAAATGTTAAATTCATGGTTTTACAACTAATTTTTAAAATTGCAAAATTAAAGGTCAAGTGATATTATGGACATTGGGTGATAAAAGGACATTATTAAACAAATTAGATTTAGATACTTGATTAACCAACATTAATATTGATTTGCATTCTGTTTTCAAGTGTTTGAGCTGACAATCTTGCTGAGTTCTTCCAATTTCCTCATTCTGATTTTCTCACTTTGACTCACCAACTGCACCAAATGTGAAAATAAATATAATTATAAATCATCAATATATAGAAAATATATCATTTTTAAGGTTGATGCTGCACAAATCTCTCTTCCTACATTATTTGAACTTTATAATATTTGCGAAGAATTCGTCACTAGTATAAAATAGGTATTTATATAAAGTATTTTTATGCAATATTATAAATTGATTTTATTTACGTAGAGACGAACATTTTGTAAACAAAATTTCTTAAACATATTATAAATTCATGTGAAGTATAGCATATAATTTACCTCCACAAGGGTATTGGTTAATTGAGCCTTTTCATTGTTTTTTTCTTTGAAAGCCTCCATTGCTTCTTTGTATTCTTTCTCCTGTGCCAAATTTCAAGATGTAAAATGCAAAAGTTATAATTAACCATAAATTAACTATTCTTAATTTTGATATAATTCAAAAATAATCACATTTAATTGTGCTGAAATTACTTAATTCGAACTAGTATGACAATAGTCATCAATTATTGGGCCAAGGACGATATATATAGTTGGGCTTGTGTGGGCTTGGGCCAACATTGAGTTTCCCCTTTCTTAACTATAGTTTCTCTCCTCTTCTTTTTTTTATATCCACCATTAAACATACCGATTTAAGAAATCGGTTGAATATGAATGGAAAAAATTTAGTGAAATGTGTATCTCATTTTTATATGAACTCTGATAGTGGAAAGAATAAAAATTGAATGAGACATTTAATGATATATTGTATTAAAAAAAATCGTCTTTCCTCTTTTTCTGGGGCATTATTTTTTTCGTAGACGGAAAAAGTATAAGAGATAGAAAGGTTACTTTCTTGTGGCAGATTTGGGCAAGAGATTTAAGGTCGCGGTTGGCCAAGTCAATTTTCTTGCGCACAGCTCCAACTTCCTTTCTCATTGGATCAGTCAACACTTCTAATTCCTATTACATTAATCAAAACTCAAAAATATAATTTAAATCCAACATTCATCATAAAACATAAATTAAAATTAATAATCTAAACTCCTTAGGTTCACTCTCTATAGCTAACTTCTTTTATGGATAAATTTTACAATCATCTAATCATGCACAAAATTATGTGACTGGCTTGAATTTGACTAAATTTGACTACATAATCACATATATTTAATTAATAGAAAAATAATTAAGTTTATTTTATTAGAAAAAAAATGCTTACTTCCCAAACTTGAGCTAACCGTCTGGTTTCCTCCTCGGCACGGTTGAGTTGAGACTCGACCCTTTCTTTCACTTCCATTTTCTTCCTCTCGATCTCTTCTTCTCTCTCTAGATATGACGAGATCGCCGTCTTCGTAGCCTCACATTCGTCACCTTCATCCGTCGAAGGCCGGCCGTTGCTCCCCATGCTTGCAATACTCATCATTCTCAAATACTTTATATGAACAAATTGTGGTTCCTTAATCCCTATATATATTGATCCATATGTATTCTTTGGCACGTTATGATTTCATCCACATTGTTGCTTTTGCTTTAATCATATTACAATTGTGTGGTATGCCCACTTGGTGGTTTTATAGTACTATTATAATTTCATAGCTAATCATATATATACACGTGAAATAGTATTTTTTTATCAAATAGTCTATTATATTTATAATAATTTTTTATTAGTACATCATTTCGATAACAAGATTGAAATATGTAGTTGGAATTAATCAAGTAATTAGTGTACTTTCGTGGAGTTATTATTAATATTTTTGACTTTCCTCTAATAATATATTGCTTGAAAAATGAGCAAGTTTGGTGTCGGGACACATTCTAAGTGTTGGTGACTCTGAAAAAAACGAACAATGTCTTTTCTTATATGAATAAAATGATTGAAACTTTTAATTTATTTCTATGTTTTTAACCTTAACTCGGAAGCCAAGCATAGAAATTAATAAGATAAAGTATGGGTGATGGGGAGTGAATAACTTATCCACAATAAAGTTTAGCATGATACCTTTGAAAAATAACTTATTTAACAATATTTATGCCAATTAAAAATAGTTTAATTTAGTATAATGTGTACAAATATTTGAAATATATGTTAAAATTATATTGGTTAAATAATTAATATAATTAAAATAAAATGTGACCAATAATATATCCATCAGCAATTCAGCATGGTCCCTCCGAAAACCATAATTTAGTGGGTCCAAATGATTTGTTAGTTTGAGAATGGGCTCAGGAACAAATAATCTAAAGTAGATTAATTTATATAGACCATAAAGAGTATATCATGAAAAAGTCAACAACAAGTCTACAACCAAACTTTAAAAATTAGAACACTTTATTTTCATTATTGATATAAGAATACATAACAAGAAAATCTGGACGTACAACATCATGCAAGATATAAATGCGTACAAAACAATTGAATAATGTTAACCATCATAAACACCCACCAATAAATAAATAATAATGAACAAATACAAATTAACAACAATTATTAGTGAATTAAACCAACATCAAACCTTTTAGACCAAGCCCTAATACTTTTAATTACTAGGCTTGCCAATTCATTTCTCGTCGAAATAATCTCCGATGCTGTCGTCCGATGCTGAATCATCGGTAGGTGCAACGAGACACTTCCGATCAAGAAAAGGCTGGAGACCTCGAGCTCGAATAATTTGATCCTCGATCATCTCGTCAGATAATCCCCATTTTTTGAGCTCGTCTAGCTGGTGGTACGAAGCAAGACTATATTCGCCATCCGGGCCAAGCTCTAGGACTCGGTATTCGCAATTAGCTGGATTGGCTAGCTCTTCAAACTGATTAACAGTCCAATTGAACCACTTCATGAGAAATAGAAGGATAGTGAGTCCATGTGAGACTACTATCAAATTCATCTCATTGCTAAATTTGTTGGATTCCATGTCTCTCCATAGCCCCTCAAGAAAACCTAAAAAAAAGGAATTTTTGTGGTAAGAATATTGGTTAAGGACATTAATAATTTAATTCAGTTGTAACAATGCATAATATATGTTCCAAATTTCAATTGAATTGATCAAAGATTAAAAACCAACTACTACTATAAAATGTTGAAAATGTGTGAGATATTTGAATCCAAGATTCTAAGTGTATTCTTTCTATATTGAATAATTCAGATCCTAACTAGATGTTTCATTATTTTGTTGCCGGTTTTCATTAAAAGATGATATTTTGTGCGTGAAATCAAATCAGAATCTGATCAAAATTCATGATTTAAATTAAATGACTATTACCCCTAAAAGTTGCAGGCACAACTACGATCAACCGAAAACACGAGACGAGGAACTTACTCGAAACACGGTCGTAAACATCGGCACTGGATTCACCCTCGGGAACCCTATAGAAGAACTTCCCATACCTAACCCTACTCCTCTTAATCTTCCTCCTCTCCTCCAAATCCTGAAAATTCCCAAAATGCTGCTCTCTCAATCTACACTCTTCTCTCACTCCAACGATCCGATTCTTCTCGAACGTTCTGCCCCGGGAGATGATCTCCTCCATCGTCTCCCTCGTCCGATTAGAAGGCGAGACGTAGAAAAGAACCTTCCACGCCTCCCCTTCCGACACGATCTCCTTTATCATCCGCCCCGTTGCCCGAGCTTGCTCGGCCCCCTTCTTGATCAGCTTGATCTTGTGGTTGGGGACGTGCTCGAGGACGCCTTCGTCCTCGTTCACCTCACTCTCTCCGTGACGCACCAGTATGATGCGCCGCGGGAAGTGGTGAATCATCTTTTCTTGGTGGCTCGGCATTTTAGTCTCAAATTTGTGTGTGGAGTTCTTGTCTTTTTTGAAGTTGGCTTTGTGAGTTTGTGGTGAATGATGAGGATTTGGTGTGTGTGGTGTGTGTTTATATAGTAGTTGGGGTTTTGTCTTGTATTGAATTTTGTTGGATATTGAAAGGGAGCTAGGAAATGGGAATAGCTTGTTCCACGGTGTAAACAAAGACTTTGAAATTTGAATTGAATCTTGGGAATATAATAATCCAGGTTTCATATTCCTACGCACTTTACCCATTCGTAGAAAATATGTAAGTTAATAGGGTATTTTATAGGCAAAACTTCGCCTTAATGCATAACCAAAAAAAATGTATATCAGTATAAGACAACACCAAAAGAACATTTTTACTTTATTTTTAGTATATTATAGGAAATTCAGATTTTAAGATGAATTAAATAATCTAATTTTTTTTTAATGAACTAAAAACAAAGCAAAATGTGTTTTTTATAATAAACCCTTTTTTTTATTCTGCGTTCAGCATTTAAAATAGTTCTGTATTGATACAAATATGCATACTTAACTTAATCAACATGAATTGGTGAGAAAGCAGTTTATTGGTTTTGAATTAGTTAAATATAGGAGAAAGAGAATAAATTCACAACTAAGAAGCTCCATAGTCGTTTTATATGAAAATAATAATCAACTCACAAGTAAGGAACTACGTAGTTGTGAATTGTAGGTAAAATATTACTCTTCTGTATCAGTGTAACTGAGCCGTATTCATTTACAGGAAGGTATGTGTAAGTGAATTATGTACTTATTGAAAAAAAAATATACTATCTTTTTTTTATTTTTTTTCTCTTAATTTATTTTTTGTTTGTTTAACTTATATTTTTATAATTTTTATATCTAAAAGAAGCACTATAGTAGAAATTGGAGTTTTAGCTTTTAGTAGCTGATTTTTGTTCCAGAAAGGGGAAGAAATGCATGGGAGCATCTTTCACGGTACAATAAAGACTTTGACGAATCGAGGTATATTTCTTAGCACTTTACTACCTAATTTGCAGAAAATTTGTTTTTCTATAATTTATTTCAGTTATACAGTCCAAATATAAAAGTCAAGATACTTCATTGTTGTTCGTCTCAAGATATATTGAGTAATTTTTTAAGTCAGGAATGAGGAATAGGGAATATATTCAGATTTTAAATATATATTTCGTGTACTTTTCCTCAAAGAAAATGTGAGTAATAACTAATTAGTAATAGGTCAAAAGTTAGGAAATCTAATATTTCCTTCTCAAGCAGAACACTGAAACGTGTTTGAATAATTTGAAATTTTGAATAAATTTGAAATTCAGCAAATTCATTACAAAATTATTGAATAGTTGAATCTTCAAATATGAGTGTCTTTTCTAATTTTTTTTTATTGAATACTTATATGGCATTAAGTATTAATCGTAAAATTATTCAAATATAATTATATTTAGCAAAATTAATGAGAGAAAGTTTCAACGAAATTAATGTGAAAATTAGGCTTTCGGTGATTTAATAAGAAAATTAGGCATATCTCTCTCTCTCTCTCTCTCACACACACACACACACACACACACACTCTCTCTCTCTCTCTCTCTCACACACACACACACACACACACACTCTCTCTCTCTCACACACACACACACACACACACACACACACACACACACACACACACACACACACACACACACACACACACACACACACACACACACACACACACACACACACACACACACACACACACACACACACACACACACACACACACACACACACACACACACACACACACTAAATTAAAGTTCAAATGAAATTGATGAGAAATTTTGGAAGCATTTCATATTTTCACTCACTCCAGAACAAATTACTCCGCTAAAATATTGAAAGTACAAATCAACGTTGACTGATTCCATATTACATAATCTCGTCTTCGACTTCGACTTCGACTTCGTCAGATAAAAATAATACAAATTAAATTAGTACTATGCAATTTTGGTTTTTTTATTTTATTCTTTTTTGGTTTCCTTCTGGTGTGACGATTCGTACGATTTATGATTTTCAAGAGGACTACAGTATGATATACTCCCTCCGTCCCACTTAAAATTAAGCATTTGAGAATCGGCACGGAATTTTATGTAGTGTTATTTTGTGAGTTAATGAAGAGAGAGTAAAACAAGAGAGATAAAAAATCGAGATAGAGTTGTCTCCATTTTAGAAAATATTTTTTAATGGGACAAACAAAAAAAAACGTGTCATTTTTAATGGGACAGAGAGAGTATATTCTTGCTTTAAAACGGAGTAGTAAATCACAGCACATCTCTAATTGTTTTTAATTTTATAAAGCAATCTATAGATTTACTATTAGATGTTTTATTTATTTTCACAACCAATAGTTTCAATATATTTAGAACATATTTGTTGTGTTTATTTTTCATTTGTCCAAAGGTCAATTTTAAAGAATGTATCATCATTATAATAAGATCTGCCATTTGAATATGTTTGTCTCTTTCTATACTAATTACATATATGTAGTGATTGTCTCATCATAGGATCAAATTTAATAGAGTAGGGCATGGCCTACTATTGCATGTCATGTTCAACGATGGAAACATAGAAAAAAGTGATACTAATAATAAATGATCATGACCTATAACAATGTGTGATACATTTGACTAAGAGTCTAATTATTAAGATATATTTTATCATATTATTATATTTTGTAAGTGTATTAAAACATACAAAATATATAGTTTATCACTTAGTAGAGTGTATTAAAATTAATCACATTATTATATATTATCGGAATTGTTTGTTGGTAGAAAGATCTCAAAACAACCTAAATTATGTATTTAAGCTATGAAAATTCAAATATTCATAGCTCTCTTTCCCAAAGAAATAATAACTAAACAAATTTTTAAAAGTAAGTGGACCACAATTTTTCCCTGCAATTCTATTATTTCGACTATGAATGACAACGATTTTTCTTTTTAATATTTTATTAGAATAAATTTATAAAAAACTACAGCCAATTATTTATATGTTTGAATAGTATTTTGGAGCATGAAAATTTGTTAGTATTATCCATGAAATAGTTCGTACAAAAGAAAATTTGCGAATAATTTTGATCTCACCCAACTTAAGAAGAATACGCGTATAGATAAGTTTTTACATATAAATACATGATTAATCCCTATAAAATAGTACTACTAGTAGCAAATAATAACGTGAAAGCAAACCAAATACGATAATAATGTATAATAGCTTTAATTAAGGCTAATCACAAGTCTAGCTAAGAATTAACATATATCCACTCAGAATCCATTCATCTCGGAGTTCAACTATATCAATGTATAGCTTAAGCAACAACTTATCTTAATATGGCATTAAACAAAGTTGCGTGTGACAAGAAAAAAATTTATCTAAAGATATTTGGATTTCTTCCAATTCTAATTAAACTTCAATTGGTGCTTCCCAAATAAAGTTAATTTTTTCCTATGAGGTACAAATGCTTGAGCCATGGAATTAGTGAGCAACATAGCATTATATATACAAGTAGCTCATACAGATAAACAATGAAATTAATATATAGACGAAAATAAATGCACAATTTAAAAACACTATAGAAAAAAGCAACGAACAAACACAAGAAAACGATAATCAATGCACTTTTTGACAATTCGAGCATCCAGATGAATGGTCTCACAACAATTTCAAGTTCCAAACATAAACTACAAAACACACTAAGGTAAAAAAAAAAATTAACTAAACCTAGTCTTATACTTTTCAAGGTTATAAAAGTGTTGACTTCTATAATGCAAATAAGCAATAGATATTTAGACACATCATCCACATCTAAAATATCTAGAACAGAAATGGTCGACTCTTGTGCTCCAAGTCATAGCCAAGTTTTCTCCAGCTTAGCAATTTGACTGATTCTACATAAATTAATTCGACTTTGTCAAATTAAGTTATTACATGGAACTTTCTTCCACACCCTTATAAATACAAACATTCTAATTGAGTCCCTACATTACAAACATACTAAACAAATCTCCAAGCAACATCTTCTCAACTAAACAAACCTTTTCAATATCAACAACTTTCTTGAACAAAAAGCCATATGAATCCTTACACATATTCTACACCCACATACTACATGGAGCCATCAAACAATGGTGCATCCTCGTCTTCCTACCCCGCCTTCGATTATTCAAGCAGACCAGACGAGACGAAGACGTCCCACTTCATCAGATGGAACTCGGGCAAGAGGGTTGACCCGAGGCTTTTGGGCGCGCTAGAGATGTTCGGGGAGATCTATGTGGAACGACGTGAGTTCTTCGACAAGATCTTCAAGGGAGACCACGAGGAAGTGTTCAAGAAGATTGGGCATGCGTTGAAGATGAAGAAGAAGCAGATGAGCAAGAGTGGGAGCATGAAGAGGAGCATGAGCATGAAGTCCATGAGACAGCGAGAAATAAATATGAGAGAAATAAATATGGGAGAAGTAAATGAGTTTAGAGATGAGAGGTTTAAGATTAGAACACCAAATGTGATTGTGGAAGGTGGTGAACAGGGAGATCAGGCCAGTGGCGAAACCAAAACATAATCCGGAGGCAGAACCATTGACTGGAAATAGGGTTTGACTTATTCTTCAAAAAAATAAAAAAAAGTTGCAGATCGGGAGCGGCCATGGCGTTTCCGGCCGACCTCAACTAAGAGATCAGACTGCAAAAGGTTCAAAATAAATGTATAGTATTAATTGACATTCTTTTATTTTTTTTAAGTTAATCTAAGTGTGTGGCTGCAATTGGAGACTTGTAAATGAATCAAGCAGAAATTAAGTGTTTATGTCAAATGTATTTATTTTTATTCAATTGGATTTCTATTGTTGCTGTTATATATACGAGCTTTTTTGCTCTTTTTTTAAATGACTATTGTATATGTCGTTTTTTTTAATTTTCTAACTAAATTAAAGTCATCTCCAACTTGTCGTGCACTAAAAAAATATCGGCTTACGACATTTTTTTCATTCAATTATGGACGTTAATTTTTGTTTTTAAGTACATCACGTGCGCTTTTTAGTATGACCTCATTTATCTTTGCATCCTAAATTTTGGCCGATTTTCAAAATAATTCAACACAAATAGTTACCCCTAATTTTGTGTGCAGATAAGTCTACTAATGAAAATTGTGTCCAAAACTTAATTATTAAAAGTTTGAATTTATTGCAGATAATTTAATTATATTTATTTTATATCAGAAACATTTCTTGTGAACATTAAATTTTTAAGGTAATCTCCAAATCAAGTTCAAAGAGAAATGGCACAAAATCAAAACGAAACAAGAACGATAAGGTCAACTCTTATGACACAAAACCAAATAAAAAACCCTACCACCTACCTCCTTGATTTCTTATATTTGGAGCTTTCTCCGGTCTTTTGGGTCGAGGAGGTGTTATGTATCCTCGACTTCAAACGATTGAAGAGGAACTTATGCCTCCTCGACTCCATATACCTCCTTGTGGAGGAGTTATGCCTCCTCGATTTCTCATGCTCGGAGGTGGAATACTTGCGCTTCTTCGACTCCCCATACCTCCCTGAGGAGGAGTCATACCTCCTCGACTTCTCATCCTCTGATGAGATGTCAGAGGATTCAGATTCAGAGTCAGAGGATTCAGATTCAGAGGATTCAGAGTCGGAGCCAGAGCCTGAGGAATCAGAGTCAGAGGATTCAGGGTCAGAGTCGGAGGAATCAGAGTCAGAGGATTCAGAGTACCTATGCCTCTTTGAGTTCTCATGCTCAAACCTTGTCTCAGTGCTTCTCTGGCGCTTGCTCGTCTTCGAGCTCCCAACTTCAGTAAAAAAGTTCTCGGACGCCACAACCAAATCATCGATACACTTCCTCGTAACACGTGTTAGATCCAAAAGCTTAACCTCAAACAACCCAAACTTCTCCTCATCAACATAAACCCCTTCATCCCCCATCTCCTCCTCCGCGCACCGCTGCAGCCTCTCCACCGCCGCCTCCGCCTCCCCCCGCAAATACTCCAACAGCTCCCCCTCCGCCACGTGATACCCAAACGCGTAGCTCCACTTGAGCACGCGCCGGCACTCCACAATCTGCTCCCACGCCGCCGCCACAAACCCCATTTTGCCGCCGCCGCACCGCCACCTCGCCCGCTCCAAATCCCCCAACGCCGCCTTCCCCGAATTCTCGTAAAACTCCCACCTCTCGCGGTGGTGAGCGTATCTGCCCGCGCCGCTAGCCGGCATCTTCATCTTCCCCTTCTCCTCGGCCGTGTACCGATCGCAGGTGTCGCCGTGGTTTTTCATCGGGGAGAGGCAGTTCCAGCAGAAGTAGAACAAGCACGGAGCTCCGCACGTCATGTGGTCGCAGCCTTGGGTTTTCTGGATCGGGCGGTGGCATTTGGGGCATGGCTTCGTGTTGGAGACGATCCACTTGGCGCTCTTCGCCTCGGATTTCTTCGTCTTCAGCCACTCTGCTGCCACCTTGCACGACACGGGGCGGTGGCTCTCGGCCGCGCAGAGGAAGCAGAAGGTGTGCGAGCAGAAGCAGACGACGTCGTGGATCGTGCTCCAGCCGAATTCGAATTCGATTGCTAGGTCGCACCCCGCGGCCGGGCACCTGAGATCAGAATCAAATCAAATCCTAACAACTATATAAATGAATCACATAATTACTATATAAACTATGTTATAATTACTAATCACTTTTTTTATAGTCTCCTTAAAATAAAGATTTTGTGACGGAACGAGTTTTAATTGCGAATTTGTAAATAAAATAGATAAGTAGATAAGTAGTGTCACATCACTAATACTATACATTTCCTTTTTTTTTTATGTCACACTCTAAAGTCACATTCTCTAATATTGAAATATCATTCCCTGCATTTTATTCAGCCTTTTTATTTTCTCCATTCAATCCAAAAAATAGGACTGCATAAAATTTCATACCAAATTAGAAATTACTCCCTTCTTTCCATGATTAATTGTCACTCTTTTCTATTTCAGTCTATTCCTCAACAATTGTCACACTTCATTTTTAACATAAATGGTAAGTGGGGCTCACATTACAATAACTTTTTCAACAAACTTTTCTTTAAATTTTTTAAAATGCGTGCCCGATCAAAGAGTGACAATTAATCAATGACGGGGGAGTACTTAATAAATATCAGATGATAAGTTTTTAAAAATAGAAGTAAACTAATTGTATCAGCAAACCGAATGGCAAAATAAAGACTACTTTAACTGATAAAGTAAGTAAATGAGACTTTAAATCAAAGCATATCATAAGATTAAATCATGTGGAATATAAAACAAATAAAATATCAGTATCAGTACCACTTTCGATTTGGATTCAATTCCACGTAGGATCGCCGGAGATGGCGGTGATACTTTTCAATTTCAGAATCCGATGCAAATCTCCCAACCATGTCGGATGTCACGTCCGCTCTGCAGTTAGGCTCCGGGCATTGGAGCATCAAGCAAGCGGCGCCATCATTGATCGAATTACCAATATAGCTACTCCAGCACTTTAAGCAGAAGAGATGGCCGCAGCCGGCGGAGGCCATTTTAGAGGGTTGAAATTTATCGAAGCAGATGTTGCAAATCACGTGTTTCGACGTCGATGCTTGCGGCGGCAGATTCACGGCGGCGGAGAGCCATTTGTCGCAGGCGGAGTGGAGGTCCCAGTTGTTGCTGAAGAGGAGGGAGCAGGCGACGCCTCTGGGGACGGAGAGGGCGGCGGAGACGGAGGAGATGTCGCTTTCTTGGAGGTTTTTTATGTCGGTTTCGGTTAGGATTTTGTAGGGTTTTGGGAAGGCGGCGGCGTTGGTGCGGCTGCTCTCCGCCCAATCGCCGCCGCGGATGTGGTGGAATTGATTCATGGGGAGTTTGGGTTATGGGATTGGATGTAGATTTAATTGGGGTTTTAATGATATAGTGGTTTAGGGTTTAATGATATGATTTAGATATTCTATAAGGGGAGCAATAGGGTGCATCCTTAATTAGAGTGCTAACGTATCTCCAATCATATGATGCCATGTGGCACGAAAAATGTAATACACATTTGTCAAGTTGTACATCATTTTCGCAGATTGTATTTTAGTTATAGGCAAATTGCATTTTATATTGTTAAGTTCGAACAACTAAGGTTATTTTTAGTTCATTTTAGTTCGTTATAGGAAAATAAGATCTTTTATAGGCCCATCATATACACCTCCAAAATATGATCACATTTCTCATAAGCTACATAATTAAAATGAACCGTGAAAATTACTAGTAATAGATTTCCAAATAAAGTACGTAGTAATTTCATTTTGATGTAGTGTAAATGCTCGAGCCATAGAAATGGCGAACAAAATAGCAAAAAAAAAAGCAACTCGTGCATAAATAACAAAAAAAATGTAGTGAAATTAATATATTAACAAAAACAAATACATAATCCAAAATAACTACATATAAAAGGCACCGAACGAATACACAAGAAAATTATAAACAATGCACTTTCTGGCAGAATTCGCCGATTATCGCAATTCAGGACTAGGTTTAATTGTTTTTTACCTTCTTGTGTTTTGTGGTTTGATTTTGAAACTTAGGAATTGTTGGGAGACAGACTACTCGTTAAGCAAATAGATATTTGAACACATCATACACCTCTAAAATAGAATAGAAAAGGTCAACTCTTGTATTCCAAGTCTTAATTAGCCACGTTTTCTCCAGCTTGGCAAAATTGACTATTTCTAAATAGATTAATTTGACTTCTTCAAACTAAGTTATTGCATGGAACTTGCTTCTTACATTTTCCACACACTTATAAATACAAACATTATCATCAAATCCCTATATTACAACATACTAAACATATCACTACCAAGCAACACCTTTCCACCTCTACAAACATTATAATCAACAACTCTCTTGAACAAAAAGCCATATGAATCCTTACACAATGGTGCGCCCTCATTTTTCAACCCTGCCTTTGATTATTCAAGCAGGCAAGACGACGAAAACGTCCCACTGTATCAGATGGAGCTCGGGCAAGAGGGTCGACCGAGGCTTCTGAGCGCACTAGAGATGTTTGGCGAGATCTATGTTGAACGACGTCACCACAAGGAAGTGTTCGTGAAGATCGGGCACGCGTTGAAGATGAAGAAGAAACAAATCATCAAGAGTGGGAGCATGAGCATGAAGTACATGAGTCGAAGAGGAATAGATGTGGAAGAAATCAATGGAGTGAATGAGTTTAGAGCTGAGAGGTTTAGGATTAGAACACCAAATGTTATTGTGGAAGGTGGTGAACAAGGAAATCAGGCCAGTGGCGAATCCAAAACATAATTTAGTGGCCGAACCATTGGGTGGAAACTTATAGTAAATGATTAAGTAAAAAATTAAATGCTTATATATTATAATTCTTTTTTTCAATTGAATTTCTATTGTTAATCTGGATTTGGTTGTTTTGCTTTTCTTTTTTTTTTAAATACACTTATTATGTCATTTTTTATTTTCTAACTAAAATTAAAGTCATCTTCCGGCAGATGCACTAATAAAATGATTGGCTAACGACATTTTTTATTCAATTAAAGAAATTAATTTGTGATTTCAAGTATATTACATGTGCTTTAAAAAGGAACCTCATTTTTCTTTGCATCCTAAATTTTGATTGATTTTCAAAAATTTCCAACTCAAATAGTTATCTATATACTATATAATTTTGTATCCTTCTAAGATAATTTTTCAAAAATTTCTAACTCAGTTCTTTAATTTTGTATCCTTATAAGAGCATCTCCAAGGGGAGAAGTAAATGAAGGGGTATAGTCATATAACTACCATATTTACCTTTTCTTCATGAAAAATCATTCTCCAAGGGGAGAGGTATTTGAGAAGGTATTATACATTTTCCCATTTTAAAGAGGTATCTTTACCTCTCTATTGATGGAGAGGTAAAATCATATAACCACCATATTTACCTTCTTTTCATAAAAAATCATTCTCCAAGGGGGTAGGTATTTGAGAAGGTATTACACTTTATGTTTTTTAATGCATCTTGTACTATTATTTTATTTTTTTTAAATGATATACCTTTCTATATACCTTTTATCATTGGAGTTGATTGCTTTTTAGAAAGGTATATTACACTTTTTGAGAAGGTATAAGCATGATATACCCTTTTCATTTACCTTCTTTCCTTGGAGTTGCTCTAAGATAAGTCTCTTAATCAACCTCCAAAACGTATGCCTCTTCGGCTCGGATTTAGAGTCAGAGCTTTTCTGGGGATTGCTCGTCTTCGAGCTCCCAACTTCAGTCAAACAATTCTCGGACGCCACAACCAAATCCTCGAAACGCTTCCTCGTAACACGAGCTAGACTCAAAATCCTCACCATATTATAAATATATTTGTATCAGTACCACTTTCGATTCGGATTCAATTCCTCGTAGGATCGCCGGAGATGGCGGTGATACTTTTCTATTTCAGATTCCGACGCAAATCTCTCAACCATATCGGATGTCACAGCCGCTCCGCAGCCATACTCCGGGCATCGGAGCGCCAAGCAAGCAGTGCCGTCGTTGATCGCGTTACCAATATAGCTACTCAAGCACTGTAAGCAGAAGAGATGGCCGCAGCCGGCGGAGGCCATTTGATAGGGGCGGAATTTATCGAAGCAGATGTTGCAAATCACGTGTTTCGACGTCGATGCTTGCGGCGGAGAGCCATTGCTCGCAGGCGGAGTGGAGGTTCCAGCTGTTGGTGAAGAGGAGAGAGCAGGCGAGGCCTCTGGAGACGGAGAGGGCAGCGGAGACGGTGGAGATGTCGCTTTCTTGGAGGTTTTTTATGTCGGTTTCGGTTAGGGTTTTGTAGGGTTTCGGGAGGCCGGCGGCGGTGGTGGTGTGGCTGCTCTCCGCCCAATCGCCGCCGCGGCGGTGGTGAAATAGATTCATGTGGAGTTTGGATTTTGGGATTGAAGAAATTTGGGTTCAAAAGATTTTCTAACATTATTTAAAAGAATAATGAAAAAATTGCAGGGAAAGTTAGAGTCCAAATTTGTTAATTATGGAGCATGTAAGGAAATGATTGAGCTTATTATATTTCTTACTATATATTCGATTTATTCTCTATTTCATTGTAAATTTGTTTCCTAGTGTGAGTTAAATTAAAATTTTCTTTTTTTTTGCTTATAACTAGAGTCTAGAGGCATCATGGTAGAATCATTTTAAAATTACATAGTAAGCTCTGGCTAGATATATCATTCCCAAACGTAGATATATAGACTATATCGTACTGGATAAACAATTCCTTTGTAATTGCCTTTATTTTCTAACTAAAACTAAAGCCTTGCAGGCGCCCTACAAAAAAAGATTGGCTAGCCAAATATTTTTATTCAGTTAAGAACGTTTATTTGTTTTTTCAAGTACATTACATTCGCTTTATGAAAAACTACCTCATTTTTCTCTGCATCCTAAATTTTGGCAAATTTTCAATAAATTTGAACACATAATTTCGTCTAATTTTATATTTTTATAAGATAAGTCTATTGATGAACACTGACCAAAACTTAATTATTAAAATGTTGATTTATTTCAGATAATTTAATTTATCATGCAAAACATTTGTTGTGAATTTTTAACCATAAAGTTGTTAAGTAATCTCTAAATAAAGGTCCTTGAGAAATGACACAAAACCTAAGAAACTACTCCACTTACTAGGGAAACGAAAAATGTTACTCCCTCCGCTCCAAGGAAGATGACTCATTCCTTAGACAACACGGAGTTTTATGCAGTTTTATTTTATGTGTTGAGTAGAGAGAGTAGAGTAAGGGAGAGAATAAAATAGAGATAAAGGTGTTTCCATTTATAGAAATGAGTATGGATGGGACAAACAAAAAAAAGAAAGTGGATCATCTTTAGTGGGACGGAGGGAGTAGTACACAATAAAGCAATAAAAACCCTATTACCTACATCCTCGATTTCTCATATTTGGAGCTTTCTCCCGTCTCAATCGAGGAGGAGTTATGCCACCTCAACTTCTCAAGCTCAAAGGTGGAGTACTTAAGCCTCTTCGGCTCCTCTGACTCTGAGCCTGAGTCGGAGGATAAAGAGTCTGAGTCTGAGTCTGAGTCAGAGGTAGAGAAGAAGTACATAATCCTATTCGAGTTCTTGTACCCTGGCCTTGTCTCAGAGCTTCTCTGTGGCTTGCTCGTCTTCGAGCTCCCAATATTCCCCTTTGAGCTCTCGTACCCAGGCCTTGTCTCAGAGCTTCTCTGTGGCTTGCTCGTCTTCGAGCTCCCAATACGCCCCTTCGAGTTCTCAATCACGGGCCTTGTCACAGGCTTGCCCGTCTTCGAGCTTCCAACTTCAGTCAACCAATTCTCCGACGCCGAAACCAGAGTATCAAAACACCTCCTCATAACACGTGTTAGATCCAAAATCCTCACCTCAAACCCCTTCAACTTCCCCTCATCAACATAAACCCCTTCATCTCCCATCGCCTCCTCCGCGCACCGCTGCAGCATTCCCACAGCCGCCTCCGCCTCCCCCCGCAAATACTCCAGCAGCGCCGCCTCCGCCACGTGATACCCAAACGCGCAGCTCCACTTGAGCACGCGCCGGCACGCCACAATCTGCTCCCACGCCACCGCCACAAACCCCAATTTCCCGTCGCCGCACAGCCCCCTCGCCCGCTGCAAATCCCCCACCGCCGCCTTCCCCGAATTCTCGTAAAACTCCCACCTCTCGCAGTGGTGGGCGTATCTTGCCACGTCGCTCATCGGTATCTTCATCTTCCCCTTCTCCTCGGCCGTGAGGCTGCGGCAGTTGACGTCGTGGTTACTCATTGGCGAGAGGCAATTCCAGCAGAAGTGAAACCTGCACGGGGCTCCGCAGATCATGTGGTTGCAGCCTTGGTTTTTCTGGATCGGGCGGTGGCATTTGGGGCACGGCTTCGTGTTGGAGACGATCCACGCAGCGCTCTTCGCCTCGGATTTGTTCGTCGCCAGCCACGCCGCCGCCACCTTGCACGACACGGGGCGGTGGCCCTCCACCGCGCAGAGGAAGCAGAAGGTGTACGAGCAGGCGCAGACGACTTCCCGGCTCATGCTCCCGTCGAATTCGAACTCGATTGCTAGGTTGCATTCTGGGGCAGGGCACCTGAGCGCCGAACAAACTCAAATCAAATCAAATCAAATCAAATCCCAACAACTATGTATGCACCTGAGAGCCAAACAAAATAAAATCCTCTTTTATATAGTCTTTCTTATGTAAATTAAAAAATTTGGAAGTGAAGTGCACCCTCGGTCTACCATCTCAGTTCTTAGCGACGCAGGATTTTAAGAAATATTAAAAAAAT
Organism: Salvia hispanica; assembly: GCF_029641045.1. Taxonomy (NCBI): domain Eukaryota; kingdom Viridiplantae; phylum Streptophyta; class Magnoliopsida; order Lamiales; family Lamiaceae; genus Salvia; species Salvia hispanica. The sequence goes on along the minus strand of NC_142693.1, from coordinate 25,933,988 downwards.
ATGGAAAAAAGTTAGTGGAACCTACATACCATTTATGGTAAAAGTGAAATAAGACTTTATTATGCGACAAACTAAAATGACAAAATAGGACTCTTATTGTGGGACGCGATGGTAAAAATGGATCAGGACTCCTATTCACGGACATGTAATATGAAAAAACTAGACTCTTATTTGAGGACAGAGGGAGTAAATAATATTGCAAAAATTTTAAAATAGTACTCCCTCCGTCCCATATTATTTGTCACCATTTGATATGACACAATAAGTTAGTGGAATGTGGGATCCACTACCAAAAACAATAAAAGTGAAAAGTGACAAACTTTTAGGGATTTACAAAATGGAAATAAGTGACAAATTTTTAGGGACGAATGAAGTATAAAAGATGAAAATAAAAACTTTGGGGACCTCCTAAGTTTTAATGCGAAACTTCAAAAAATTTAAAAGAAAATGAGATAAATAGTCGCCGGTAGACAGTGGTGGGTAATTAGACTATACATACATTGTTTCATAAGATGAAACATCAATAGATAGTGGGATACATTATTAATACTCCTAGTACTTGTTAAAGTTCAATGTTATACCCATATATTAGGTGGTAAATGAGAGTGGTCTCGAATTCCACACCCCGAAATGAAGCTGAAATGACAACACTAGCCCTCCTAAATTCATTTCTGTTCCCGCCCAATGTGGGTATTTTGGTCAGAAGACCAACTAAAAAAATTTATATAAAATTCAAAATTGACTAATTCAAGAGCTATATTCGGAATGTTGAAAACAAGATATGGATGTTATATCTGTGGGCCCTACACGCCCAAACACCATCAGAATTTATTTCTCGTCCTTCCATACCAAAGAATATGAACTTGAACAGCTCCCTATAGTAAATGTTCGGCAAATTTAAAAAAATAAAAGTGGATTAATTTTATAGAGCAAACCAATGATTTCAATTGGTTAACGAATACAATTAGTAAATTTAGTATATGAGACTTTAAATCGAAACATATTATAAGTGAAATTCATGCATAAAACAAATAAATATATCTGTAACAATACCACTTTCGATTCGGATTCAATTCCACGTAGGATCGCCGGAGAAGGCGGCGGTATTTCTTAATTTTCGTAACCGGCGCGAATCTCTCAACCATTTCAAACGTCACAGCCGCTCCGCAGCCAGACTCGGGGCAGCTGAGCGTCAAGCAGGCGGCGCCGTCGTTGATCGAGTTACCAATATAGCTACTCCAGCACTTTAAGCAGAAGAGATGGCCGCAGCCGGCGGCGGCCATTTTCGAGGGGCGGAATTTTTCAAAGCAGATGTTGCAAATCACGTGTTTCGACGTCGATCCTTGCATCGGTGGAGTCACAGCAGCGGAGAGCCATTTGTCGCAGGCGGAGTGGAGGTCCCAACGGTTGGAGAGGAGGAGGGAACAGGCGAGGCCTCGGGGGACGGAGAGGGCGGCGGAGACGGTGGAGATGTCGCTTTCTTGGAGGTTTTTTAGGTCGGTTTCGGTTAGGGTTTTGTAGGGTTTTGGGAGGTCGGCGGCGGCGGTGCGGCGGCTCCTCTCCTCCCAGTCGCCCCCGGGGCTGTGGTGGAAGAGATTCATGGGGAGTTTTGGATTGTGGGAGTGGGAGTGAAGGTGGATTTGATTGGGTTTTAGTGAGATAGTGGCTTAGGGTTTTGATTCTATAGCTGAAAATATGATATATAGATTTGCTAGAATCCTAAATTTTAGATGAAGTTAGAGTCAAAATTTGTTGATTAGGGAGCATGAAAAGGAAACAATTGAAGCTAATATATTTTTTTAGTATATCTCACATTTTTTTTTTTTTTGAGATACTACTTCTTAAAAGGTAAAGAAAAGTTAGTTGAAAAAGTTAATAGAAGGTGGGACCCACTTTTTTATATTGGTTTTATAATAAAATGTGAGTGAAGTAAGTTAGTGGAATATGGGACCTACTTACCATTTATGGTAAAATTGAAGTGTGACAATTATTGTGGGACGGACCAAAATAGAAAACAGTGACAATTAATCGGGGACGGAGGGAGTATGTTTCTTTGGTGGTGATAAAATGCAAATTCTAAGTATTGTACAAACTCCAAATTATGATTTGGGCCGTTAGAAAATGTCAATAGACGATAAAATAATAGCAACAAAATGTCAACACAGTGTGAACGGTCCAGATCATAGTGTTGACATTTTTTTTGCTGTAATTTTTTTATATGTTGACATTTTCTAATGGTCCAGATCATAGTTCTCTCTCTAATTAATCCGTTCGTATAATTTAAATGTCAATTGTCCATTTTTAGTTATTTATCATTTAAGTATTTATTAGTGTAAATTTATAAATAAGTTTAAGAGTGTGTAGTGTATATAATCAATAAAAAAACTAATTTTAAACGCATAACTATGAAGTAAGGAGAGTATTTTAACAACGTCTAACTCCGTATTTCATGGCTACTATACTGATAATCCGTTTCACTTTGTACAAGAAAATGTAAGCTAGAAAAATGAATGAGAAATTAATGTTGAAGAGCATAGATATATTCATATATATAATGCAATTCTTGAAGCCTGTATTTAATTCCACCAATGGTTTGTTTTTGTTATCAAATTTTGTATATCCATTTAAAAACACTGATTGTGTTAAAATTTAAGTCAGATTACAGGTTATAGCTACATCAGTCAAACCTATGCTTAAAGGGGGAAAATGAAGTTAATTTAATGATGAGTTAAGCCTGTGATGTTCTGATTAAGCCTTTGGATGTTGATTTCTCGACATGAACCAACATTGAAAGTTTCCAAAAAAAATTCATATTTTCACACATAAATACCACTTAATATTAATTTATTATTTTAAAATTATTTTATTCATTAAAAAATTAAATTAAAGTTAAAATTTTCAAATAATAATCGTTTTTTAACAATAATTATAATTTACAACATTTATATTACAAGAACGGGTGATGTTTGGAAATTGAAAATAAATCGTGATTTTATGAGCTAATTACTCTACATTACAATTTACAATGCCCACATTTCGCATTCTATAAGAGCATCCGCAATGGTCGGCTAGCGACCGGCTAGCCGATTCGTCGCGCTGGCCGATCGGCTAGCCGAACCATTGCAGTCGGCGAGAGCGAAATCGGCGAGCCGATCGGCGTGGGCTGGCCGATCGCTCGGCGCTGGCCGATGCGCTAGCCGATGCGCTGGCCGCCATTGTAGCGACCTGATCGGCCAGCGCCGAATTTTTTTTTTTTTTTTAATTCTTTTTTTTAATTTTTTATAATTCTTTTAAAAAAAAATTCAATTTTTTTTTTTAAATTTTTGAAAAACTATATAAACGCGATTTTTTTTCTCTATCTCTAAATTTCTGTACAAGAGCAACATCTAGCGATGGACAACAACAACTAGTCCAATACAAAATTAAGACCTAAAACAGAAACATGTCATACCGTCGGGCCGGGGGCAAACAGAAACATGTCATACCGCTCAGCGAGACCCCCGTTCGGCTAGCGGCAAACTATAACAGATTCAAGGTGGCTTGTGTGTGGAAGCCCGGATTTTTTTTTATTATGTTATTTTTATGATTTTTAGTTAATGTACTTTTTTTTATTTAAATAAAATTAATGAATTTTCCCGTATATGTCTCGTAAATTTAATTCCGTATTTTAATCGTAATTTTAATTTCGTAAATGTAGTATATTTTGAATTATTTTTATTGCGGCTGGCCTATGGCTACCCTATGGCTGGCCTAAATCTGATGTGACAGGTAGATTTTTTAGTGTTGCTGACGTGGCAGAGGAGAGAATTGCTGGCCTATTGCTGGCCTATTGCTGGCCTAAGCACCATTGCGGATGCTCTTAAAGCATACTTTGAAGTTAGAACAATTAATCACCAGTCTTAATAATGTTGATTATGCAGAATGGATTTATTATTGTTTTGATATGGAGTAGGATGATATGATCAAAAGTATGATAGGAACCTAAAAAAAGAGCATTAAGTAATTAAAAACATGATAATTAACAATTTGGTAGATAATTATGCCTTTTTCTTGTGATTATAATTGATTATTTCTTTATCTATTTTTTTCCTAGTGGTGAGCCCCATCTTTAACATTCATCATTCGAAAGGACATGTGATGAAAGGATTCGTACAAGTGTGTGGTTATGCAATTATTCATTTGTAATTAGGAAATTAAAGGGTCACTAATTATTTGTCACGTTTCTCCTGATTAAATTTGAGCATCCTCATCCGTGCTCTTAGCTAAGAGCACGGAGGTGGGTCCGGACCCACTTTTACTCCTTGTCTTTAGCTAAGAGCACAACACCCACATTCGTGCTCTTAGCTAAGGACAAGCTCAAGGGTCCCACCATTCTATTATTCAATTTAAATACTCCAATTATTAAAAACATTTCTACATTATAAAAATACATTAAAAAATAAAAATTACATAATTAAAATCCTAAAAAATAAAAATTACATAATTAAAATACTAAAAAATAAAAATACATAATTAAAATCCTACAAATTAAAAATTACACACGTGGAAGACTACTCCTCTAACCCCAATTGCCACTCTTGAGATCCTGTATCATTTGCTCATGTGTTGCAAGTTGATCCGGAGTCATCTGAGACGTATCGTTCATATAGAGTTGACTCAAGATGGCCCACAACGTGTTGTTCGGGGGTGGAGGAGGCACAAAGGGAGCGGGGGCGGGGGCGGATGGAGTCGAGGCACGACGGCGGGGGCGGTTGGCCACCGCCTTCTTCCTGCCTTGCGGGTGGGAACTGCTCGGGCCAGCGTCGGGGCTACCCAAGTTAGCTCCGGCAAGCTGGGTAGCCACATCATCGGAGGCGCCGTCGGATAGGGCAACCGACCTGGACCGTTTGCTGGAGGAGCTGGAGGAGGATGCTACTATGCCGCCCCTATACTTCGGATGTAGGCGCCCCTCCTGCTAACAATCGAGGTACTTGAACGGTTTGAACTCCTCCCGTTGGTATGCCGCCAAGGCGGCAGTGATGATGTCGAGCTCGTTCGTGCCGCTCCCCGCCGACCGCTCTTCCTGGAGGTAAATCCCCTAGAACTTTCCGATTGCCTCGTTGCATCTGTAGATGCAATTGCGAACCATACTATCATTGCGATAGATGGTTCCCGTCGGCCGGGTTTCATTGTAGAGGCGAGTGATGCGCCACCAATACGTATTCCCGGTTTGGTTCGTGCCGACGTCCGGATCTTCGGAGACTGCCAAGTATGCTTTGAACATCGCCATCATCTCACCCGGAGTGTATGGGGTGCGAGTGCCACGAACAGGAGGAGTAGGAGTAGGAACAGAAGTAGGAGTAGGAGTAGAGCTGCTGCTCCCTCCCGATCCGGGTTCGGGTGCCCACCCGAACCCGGGGGCGTTTAGGTCGTGCAACGGGTAAGGACGGTAGTCACTCGGAGCTTGCGAACCTTGGGTTTGAGGAGGGGCCATAAATTGGGTTTCCGGACTATATCCGGCCTCGGAGTCGAACCAATCGTGGTTTCAACCGCGATTGCCGGAGGGGTGATTGCCGGAGCCGGACATTGTGTAGTGTGGTGGGAATTTAGATGAGATAGTATGAGGAAAAAAGATGAGAGAATGTAGATGATGATAGAATAGATAATAGATGAGAATGCGATTTTTTTTGTGTTGGAGTGGGGGTATTTATAGATGAAAATGTGAATTTTGGAGAAAAAAATTGAAAAATAAATTAAAAGTGGGTAGAAAACGGATATATATTTTTTGGGAAGTGGGAAAATATTTTTTTTTATTTAAAAACATTTTTTAAAATAAATTTCGAATTTTTTAAAAAATAAAAAATAAAAAAACGAAATTGCCAACGGCTATGCCGTTGGCCAATCAGAAGCTGCCACGTAATGGTGCTCAGCGGCACGGACGTGCTCTTAGCTAAGAGCAGCGCCGTGCCGCTGGCACGGACGGACGAGGCTCAACGGCGGACAGACAGCTATGTGCTCAGCGGCACGGACAGACGAGCACTGCAGCTGCTACCGCTGCGGATACTCTTAGTATTTCATAATCTTGTTGTGTTTAGACAAGAAAATTATGTATTATTAGGATCTAGATAAATGTAGAGGATTGGTAAGTAGTGAATCATTTACTAGCATTGTTGCTGTGTAGTCTACATCAAATCGTCAATAGTAGATTCAGGTCGGTCAGTGAGTCGATCTTTAAAAATTTGAGTTTTAATGAATTTTTATTGCATGATTTAATAAATTACTAATACAATATCTTTTTTTTAAGTTAAAATCAGAGACTACTTTATTAGGACGAAATGTCATCATTATTTGGATGTTCTCGAAGGAACTATGTTAAATAGGCCACACTTTTGGCCAATGAGAACCAAATTTTTTTTAAAAAAAAAAAAAACAGTCTTTCGAGTTAACATCGCTCCATATTTAATAGATCTGGCTTCGTGAATTTTGTTTTCTGACAGTATTATTTAAGAATGAATTAATGGAATCGATCTTCTAAGTCTTGGTTTCACACAGCTTCTTTTAGTTAATTTCAATTTTTTAAAAAGGAAAAACCTAATGCAATATATTTTTGCCAAATTTAGATAAATTTTAAGGTGTGTTGATAATATTCCCAAATGGCAAAATATATAGTGGAAGTTAAAATATTGTGTGGGCCTAAGTATATATGTGGCATCCCATAACTTTTGACAAGTGGGCTTTGGTAGTTGCTTTGCATATGATGGTCAAAAGTTGTGATGTTTTATGCCTCCCAGCCCCACATAACCAACCACAAAATTCCACAATTGCAATATTTCATTTTTATATTAATGCATAAACAATATTCTATCAACAAATTAAGAATAAATAAATCTTAATGTTTGTTACGGCCGGTCGTCTTTCCATTTTTAATAATAAACGTATATTAATTAGATTGGGAAGCCCCAAATTATATGGGATAATAATGGATATATAAGATAAAGAAGATTTGATAAAACTCTTTTTGTTCACAATTGGATCCGTCTCGATAATTATTAGTAGTACTTAATAAAAGTAATACTTTTTGTCACTCGCAATACAACCAAAATAATTAATTTAAAATTACAATAAAAGTGAAATCGTGATTTCACTCACAAAATTACTTGATTAAGGAAGGAGAGTACGATTAAACTTTGTTTGCATGATGATTAGGGAAAGGGACACTCTCCCCAATTAGAGGATGTAACATTTCGAAATCAAGAAATGTGATCAAAATTTGTACTATAGTTGGTACTCCTGTCGTCGGCTGTTAGGAGTCTTGTTGATTTTTCTGCACTTGTTTTATAGACTTCTTTACATCATTCTCTATCTTACTTTACGATTTCTCTATTTTAATTATTTATTATTATTTTTATAAAACAAGTGCGGAAAAGTCAACGGGACTCCTAATGACGAACGGAAGGAGTATAATTTATGTGTTGACTAAGTCCACTTCATATTGATGTACATATTTTAGTGGTGACTCTTTTCTATATTATTTTCTCTGTTACTTTACTATTTCTCCACTTTATTTATTTATTATTATTTTTATGAAATAAGTGCAGAAAAGTCAACGAGATTCTTAATGGCGGACGGATGGAGTATATAATTTATGGGTCGATTTTAAGTCCACTTTATGTTGATGTACATATTTTAGTGGTGAGCCCCCCACCCACAAAGTTAAGCTCCAATTATAGGTAATCATGTTCAAAATATTAGATGATAAAACCAACTTGGTTGAGCACTATGTATATACATATTTTTAGTCTTTAAATAGACATCTCGATGTATACGTGTCAAATAAATAAATTAAAAATGATAGTTGGTTTTATCAATTATTCTTTTTCTAGGATTTTAATCCATTTTCAAATAAGGTTTTTTTTACCTACAACTAATTTTTAGTTAAACTTTCATATTGTTATTGAGTTTTCAATAAATTTTATTTTCATTTAAGAGTGGCTATTTTCAATATTTATATCGTCCCATGTTGTAAATATTGTAAACCAAAATGACAACAAACTAAAAATATTAACTAATAAACAATAAAAGTTTATAAAAAAAAATTTGTATCTCGTTTAACAGAATTAAGCACCGAGCTCACATAGATATACCAATGTCAAAGTCTCTTTAATTACCATTTAATTGGGTGCTAACTGAAATGGTGTAAGCAATGAAGTATGAAAGATGATAGGATAACCTTAAATAATAGTACTAGGAATAACAAATTCTCAAACTACTCTTTAAATGATTCAACCACCTACTTTAGGTGAAAATATCAATTTACAATTAAAACTTTTGACTATTTTAACTAAACCAATTATCTTTCTAATAGAGTTATTAGAGCTACAGAAGAAGAGTTTTATTTTCTTAATTAATACTCCCACCGTCTTAAAAATAATACTATATATCTCATTTAAAGTCCATAATTTAAATGTAATTTAATTGGAATATATTAAAAAAACAACACGATAAGATAATTCCTTTACATCATGAATTTCATTACCTTGATTACAGGGCTTCTTCTTGTCTCTCCTTTTAACATCATGATTTGAACAAATTGATAGCCTGAATCATAATTTAGTAATTATATATTAATAATAAAAGTACAACTTTGGATATCTTATATAGATATTTTGGAGACCAAGAACAACATCATTGCTTGCTCCAATAAATAACAACTTTGGCCACCTTTCCAAAATATCTAAAGAATCGAGTTGATTTATTCAAAAGGCATCTTAAATGTCCATCATTATAAATTTAGAACAGTGGGTGGAAACTTCATATCATTATGTTGCATAAAAATCAATATCTAGCTACTATAAAAAAGGGACTCTTCAATTTTCAAATTAATTTTAGTGGCAAGTTTATGCTTGTAAAAAAAATGTTAATTAATGATCAATCGAATAACACCAAATATGAATACAGTACCTTCACAATTGCAAATATTTTTTATTATTTGCATGTGTACTACCAAAATCTCAAGGTAGTTGTGGTTAATACATTATTATTATTATTATTAAATATTTAAATTATATTTGAAAGACACTTCATTATTATTTCGTTTTTCATTTTTTTTACCATCCGAAAAATTATTTTTATTATTAATTTTATCATGCAATATTATTTCAATTATTAACTATAATAATATTATTATTTAATCAATTTGTTTTTAAATAAAAATGTTATTAACAGATGTAGTATATGAGTAATTATTTCACTTTTTGATAATATTGCTCACATAAGGACATTTCGAGGAGGGTATAAAGTTTAATTACATTTCTATTTGGCATTCAACAAGTCATTGTTGCGCATCACAGTGGAAAATTAAATACAATTAGAAATAAAAACATTTAGTATATACTGGTATATATATAGTTCACACTTCACATGTAGAATGGTGACACTAGTGACAGTTTATATAGAATATTATTAGAAGAATTAATTGGTATGCCTAAATATATATATACTATAAATCATATGAAATATGAAATTTGAAATTTTGAAATTTGTATTGTTCCTATCCTTGTGGAGTTGGTAATTGGTATATGCATATGAATGGGAAAAAGTAGAAAGAAACAAATCAAAAGATTTTCAAGATTTTTGAAATCTAACCAAACACATGCTAAATCATGGGCACTGTGTCAATTATCAGTATGCTCAAATTAATTTCTCCAAAATCACATGATATGTATCAATAAAATTTAAAGAATATATCACTATATACACACTTTTAATTAATAATTAATGCTAATTTTAAAATGTCTGAGACTCTTATAAGGTAAAAAATTAGAGAAGAAACATTGATAGACAGGCCTGATAATTACAATTCACATCGAAAATAATTGTTGTGAAATCATACAATAATATTTAAAGAACAAACCACAACAACAGAATATCATACAATAGGGAAAATCTATATGAATATTTTGATAAGATTTTTTTTTTTTTTAAAATGCTCTTGAGGATGGTGTGGGAAAATAAATATATTTATGATGTTGAATATCCATAGATGTTGTAATCTTCTCGAATCTATTTAAAATTTATATATCAAGCTTCTAAAAATTAAATTTAGTTGGTAGATAGTATCTCATATCTTAATTAAGTACTATTATGACGTCATTTAAAATTTATTATTAGGGGTTTAAAGGGAATATGATTACGTGTAATATGAACTGTGAATTAAAAACTAACACAATCGCATCGAATATTCTAGATTTAATTTTATTTTAATTAAATGTTCTCATCGGTTGGAGACTTGGAGTATATTGCTTTCCATTCATCGTTTTAAAAATTTAATCTTTGTGAAATATAATTAAGAAGTATAAACTTTAATTCGAATGGTACATTTTAAAGCCTCAACTAATAGGCACCGCCGACCTTATAGTGGTCAAACGTATGAAATTATACATTTAATGAACTTTAAATCTTAAAAGATAATGAAAATACCTAATCTAATCGGCAAAAAGCTATGAATCTCAATTATCCATGAGATGTTATTTTAATATGTGGCGGATTAAGCTTTATGTAGTCAAATTGAAAATAATTAATCACCACAAATTAAGAGAGTGGGATCATGTGCAAAATTTTAAAATTAATCCCTCTATTAAAGAAAACCACCATAAATATGTTTAAATCTAATTTAATTTTTTTTAACGAGAAACCATCAACCTTATAACACACGTTATTTCACATTTTTCACAATCACAATAAATCACCAAATATAAATGTTATGAGTTCCTGTAGAAATAATAGCTTGCTTAATATCTAGAAGTTCATTTTGTAATCCATATATTTTGTGTAAATTTATGTCGGACCTATTTTTTGCACGAGTTATAGTTAAAAAATAGATATAATAATAATAATACTAATTTTATAATTTAAATATGATATCATAGATCATATAAGCTCAATAGTGCATTTTTTAGGTAAAACATAAGTAGTAGTAGTAGAATTATTTTTGATAGTGCACAAAGTGAAGTTTCTATTTTAAGTTTCAACCATCTCTATAAAATACTATATCGTTGTACTACTCTTTCTAAATCTTTATTAGATCATATCATCACCAAGAAAAGTTGCTAGTACTATAAAATAGTGAATTTATTCATTTTTCTTGTCTAATTTTCCTGCTTTTTTCTTCCTACTTTCCTCTGTTTTCTACTCAGTCCAATCTCTCTTTCTCATTTCTATAAGTTTGCTTAATTGTCCTCTATCTCTATCATTCTTCAAACTGTATTGACAATGAATTCTGCATTCCCACTTTAAAACTTTCACTGTTAATCTGTCTTTTCCTAGCTTGCCTTTCCCTATATGGAGTTCCCCCATTTCTTCCTCAATCCTCCACTTTGGTTCTCTCCACCTTCCACCATTAGCTTTTCCTCATCATAAATGTAAGCTCCCAACACACACACACACACACACACCAGGTAGAGCAAATAGAGCTACAAGGAATCTTGGGGATGAGAAACCCAACATAAAGATTGGATTTTGAGAGAGAAAGATGCAATCTTTTTGAAATTTGATTGTAGTTGGAGGTTTTTTTTTGTTGGCTGCAAGATTTTTTGAAAAAATTCATCTGGGGTTTCCAGAAGTGGGACAGAGAGAATGATTCTTGGATTAGTGGGACAGTAGTGTCAGTGCATAAAAAACAAAACAAACGAAAAACTGAATCTTGTTGGTTGAAATAGTGGAAGAAGGCATAAAAATGATATCTTCGGGCATAAATTTGGTGATGACAGTGATTGGATTCACAGTCAGTACCATGTTTATAGTGTTTGTGTGCACGAGGTTAATTTGTGCAAGAATTCAGCTGAATGCTTCAAGAAGGTCTTTTGCCACAGCTTCTGGATCTGATTTCAGCATTGTAAGCATATTTCTTTCTTTATTTTTCTGTTTTTTGGTTTTGGTTTTCTGGATTTGGTTGCATATTTGACATAAACCAAAATCTTGAATTTTCTTTTCATCACACTTGGGAATTTAGACAGTTTTTGCATTTAAATTTGGTGTCATCTCTTGCTGTGTTGGATTATTCTCCTATTCTTGTTTGTCTTTGGCTACTTTGTGTTTCAAATTGGAAGTTTGGACAGTTTCTCAGTTGGAATTTTTCCCATGACTTTTTTATTAGGCTTTCAAATAGGGAATTAGTTTCTGCATATGTGTTTCAAATTGGGAGTTTTAGACTGTTTTTGGCATATGAAATTTGGTGCCATCTCTTGCTGTGTTGGATTATTATCCTATTCATGTTTGTTGTGATTGTTTGTCTTTGGCTGCTATGTGTTTCAAATTGGCAGTCGGAATATTTTTCGTATGACTTTTCGTTGCAATTGTATTTATTAGGCTCCCAAATAGGAGGTTAGTTTCTGTATATGAAAATAAGAACTGTTGATCTTTAGCATCTCCAAAGTTAGTCTATTTATATTGGATTCGTCGAATCAAGAGTTTTTACCAGCACTGTTTGCTCTGTTTGATCTGATGTAGCTGTGTAATTCATTGGATAAGCACTGGTATGATTGTCTCTGACTCGATTGTTGTGTGTTTCAACAGTTGGAAAGGGGACTTCATGGAATCAAGCCGCTCGTAGTAGCCAATTTTCCCACGAGAAAGTACCAAGACCTGTGCTTGACATCAAAAGAAAATGCTCAGTGAGTTTTGTGACATCCTCTTGGTTCGTTTCGTTAGGAAAAAACTCCGTTGCTTTAACATATTATGCTTACTTGTTTATGTTGAAATAGTGCTTTACAATACTAAGGCGAATCTCTTAGGTCCGGTATGTGAAAAAGTTCGATTTTTTAAGCTATCAGATGGTGATGTTTTGGTAAATTTGATGTTGCTTTGCATATATCCGTTGTGGTACGGTGTGGGATGGGCGGGGTAGGCCATTCTTGTCGTGATGAAGCCCGGATTTAGCCATGATTGAATTATTAGAAGCCGAATCCATTGGAAGGATGAGGAAAAAACAGAGACGAGCTAACTTAAGACGACAAGTTACATCTGTCTAGGCAAAACCGGATAGAAATCTCAAAGACGATGCTTAGTAGCAATCGAAGGGATACTGTATCATCGTTCGAACACCATTTAGCGCGTTTATGATGCTTATTTTCAACTTAGAAGAACATGCTTGTTACTGTGTTTTCCGCTCTTATACAAATATTGTTTGAAGATTCTGAAAATTGCTAACATTTGTAGGAATATAACATTGATATTCTTCACCAATTACAAGTTACTAATTGGCACTTTTGGTTTGAATTAATAGTGTCTAAATACATCTACAAGAATTCATCATTGTTGTTGCTTTCATTGAATTAAAGTGTGCACAAAATGTTGCAGGTGCTCGATTTGTCTGTCCGAGTATCACGGAGAGGACTCGCTCCGTTTCCTGCCCCTCTGCGGGCACTCCTTCCACGCAGCGTGCATCGACATATGGCTGCAGCAGCACTCCACGTGCCCGGTGTGCAGAGTCTCGCTCCGTGAGCTTCCCGAGAAAAAGTGGTTCATGCAGCCGATGTTCAGCTCAGCTGTCCGGTCTCAGCAGCCTGTCAACGCGCACTACTGCCACTGCATGGCAAACGGCCCGAGACCCGAGTTCCTGTCCCATAACAACCTCTCGTTGCACCCCACCGTTCAGGAGGACCGTTGTCGGCCAGAGGCGGGCGCAGTCCACGCCAAAGAGTCGGGAAATGTGAAAACCGGGACCCCGTCCGATCGGTGAGTCGAGCATTCGGAGAAGTTGATGCTTTGTTTTAATATGTCTATGCATATTGTTGTTGATTTTAGGCTTCTTGTGAATATGGAATTAGTGGTATTCTCCCTCTCTATCTTTCTCTTTATAGATTTATTTGATTTTGTATTTGTGATTTTGGAGAGGCAGTTTTGTTAGTTTAGTTAGAAACAAATGTACTAATATAGCTATAGTTATGAACTTGAAGCCATGTTTGATGTTTCCTTGATTTCTTGGTTTACCTTGGTTAGATAATATTTTGGTAATACTATTATTTTTGGGGCCTAACACCTAATGACAAAACTACTATGCATAAATGCAATTAAAGAAGGTATTATCATCCTGGATGAAACAACAATAAAATCTACTAGTGTCGTGACAATATTAAAGAAAGATTATAATTTATGATTAAAACGATATTAACTAACTATAATATATGCTTCTAGACTTCTCTAAATGGAAGAGAAAGTAATTGAAAAAACAAATAAATGCCCTTATGAGCTATTCCAACCATCAAAAAGGTGAAAATTTAATGTAATTAATAATTTATAATACCTACTTTCTTTTGTCTTTTTGTGAGAATTGGTTGTATACTTGTACTCCACCATGTGCCACAATTTTAAGTTAGGAAGAAATAAAATTTATTCCAAGTTGATTTATTATTTCGTACTTTCCTGTCTCAGAAAAAATAAATAAATTAATAAATAATACGAGTTTTAATGTACAACAAATAAAATAAAATAAATAAAGAAAAAATAGTAGAAGAAGTGGTCATAGATTATAGGTCCACGTTATAAATGATCATGCATTTTTTAAATGCGACCTTATGATAGTATTATGAAAATGTCAAAGGATTGGATATATATATATTCATAATAATTTAATATTGGAAGGTCTGAAAATGCTAAATAGTGAGACATGAACCTATATTTGGCCTTCAAAAATTGCACTTTTGATTTTGATGTGTACCCAACAAAATCACAATAAATTTGATGTGATCTAAATTTCGACAATCAACTTTTGAGCATCATAATATATGAGGTGACCCCCCATATATTGCATTACTACAATGCGCATAAAATTAAGTACAAAATTGATTATTAATTTGTTTTAGATGAATTGATTTACTAAATTAGAATGAAGTATATAGGTTTTTAAATGTTTCCATACGGTTTGGCTAATTAGCATGAGATTTTGTATGATTCATTGATTAATGGGATATTTCCACAACTGGAGAGTAATTAATCAATCAATCAATTAATTAGCAATAACATAGCTAATTCCGTCCAAGTCTTGATATGCGTAGGTTGCAAAACATATTTGGAAAAGGTAATATTCTTATTTAAGTGCTTCTCATCTAAATGCACTAATAGTAACATAAAATTGCTACTAAATACACATATGATACAATAAAACCAACTCAACCAAAATAAACTCTCCACAATCATAAAACCTAACCAAAAATCAAAATTAATTAAGAACAAATTACCAAAAAAAACAACAACAAAATAATTACCATCATGCCATCGGTGTGATCTTAGCCCTCAAACTATTCTTCATCACCACCGTAAACTCCAACTTCTCACTAAAATCCACTTTCCCCGAATCCGGGTAACCCGCCCACTCGAATTCTTGGACCATCCGGGCCAGCATCAAATGCACGTGCACCGTTGCCATATTCAAACCGGGGCAAATCCTCCGACCCGTTCCAAATGGTATCATCTTCACTTGCTTCACCCCGGTTATATCCGCCTCCTCCCGACCCTCAAAAAACCGGTCCGGGTCAAACTTCTCCGGGTTGACCCACAATTTCGGGTCATCCGAAATACCCGGCAAGAAAATCTCCACATTCGCATCCGTCGGTATGTCGTAGCCCGCCAATTTCGCGGGCTCGGTCACCGCGTGCGTCAGACTAAAGTACGTTGGCGGGTGCTTCCGCAAGAGCTCCTTCACGACAGCGTTCAGGTACGGCATCCTCTCGACGTCCTTCTCGTCGACCTTTCGGTCCCCGACCGTCGCCCGGATCTCGTCGCGGAGACGCGTCTGGATCGACGGATTCTCGATCATCCGCGCCACCGCCCACTCGATCGCGGTCGCGGTCGTGTCGGTCCCGCCGTTCAGAAACTCCGAGCACAGCGTCACGATCTCCGCGTCGCTCGGAGTCGACTTCCTCCCTTCGATGCTTAAATCGAAGAGAGTGTCTAAATAAGAAAATGAGGCCATCCCGGCCGTGGCCGTCGCACGGTCCTGGACCGCGCGACGGCGCTTCTCAATCAGAGGGACCAGGGTCTGGATCTGGTCATTGCGGACCTCCCAGACCCTTTTTCTCTGCTTCGAGAAGAAAGGGCTTAAAATTGGCAAATAATCATCGAGCCTCGGATCAAGTACAATCAAAACCGCCTTCATCAGATCATCGATTCTCTCAATCAATTCCTCATCCATTTCAATTCCAAAGCACATTGACAGCAAAATGCAGAAAACAGCAAATCTAGCATTCCGGAGAACCCAAACAAGGCCGCCGTTCGCTGCCGCCTCGGATTTCAACCGATCAATCAACCGATCCATCGCCAATTCCCGTGCGGATTTGAATTCCTTAAGCCTCGTGGCGCTGAGCATGTTCTGCACCATGTTGCGGCGGAGGGAGCGCCAGACGCCGCCGTAGACGGCGGCGTTGACGGTGAACTTGTCGCAGCTGAAGATCGCCCGCGTGGGATTCTCACGCGGGCGGGAGGCGAAGAGCTGGCCCTTGGAGTTTAATGCCTCGTGGACTAAATCAGCATCGCTGACGATGATCATTGTTCGGGTTCCCATATGAAGAGTTATGATGGGGCCGTATTTCGGGATTAATTCGCGGACGTATTGGAAAAAGGGCTTACCCGAGCGGGCGACCTGGAGGAGGTTGCCAACGACCGGGTAGCCCGGGGGGCCC
Source organism: Salvia hispanica (assembly GCF_029641045.1). NCBI lineage: Eukaryota > Viridiplantae > Streptophyta > Magnoliopsida > Lamiales > Lamiaceae > Salvia > Salvia hispanica. The sequence continues at coordinate 25,917,333 of NC_142693.1, read as the reverse complement.
GGGGGGAGGCGGAGTTTTTTGGAGGAGGAGGAGGAGCGGGAGAGGGCGAGGAGGAGGGCGGAGAGGAGGAAGGCGAAGGCGGCGAAGAGGAGGTGGTAGTAAGGGGAGAGGGAGGAGGAGAGGAGAGAAGCCATGGTTTGTTGAGGGTTGAGGAATGGGAGTGTTGGGGAGTAGGGGTTTGTTATATGAATGGTTGAGGGCTGGAAATTACAGGTGGGGATTAATGAGGGCTGTTGAATTTTGATTTTTTTCTTTTTGTGGGAATTGATTGTTTGTTAAGTTAGTGACAAGACATTTTACGGTGAGAGAAACGGTTTTTAGTCTAAAGAGTGACGGAGTAGGATGTTTTACGTTGAGAGAAGTGGTTTTTACTCTAAAGAGTGACGGAGTCGGATTTTTTACATTGAGAGAAACAGTTTTTACTCTAAAGAGTGACGGAGTCGGATGTTTTACGTTGAGATCAAGAAGATATTTCACAATTTTTTTCAGAAGATTGACGTAGTTGGACATTTTACCTGTTACATTGAGATTAAGGTTTTTACTCTGAAGAGTGACAGAGTCGGACATTTTTCCTTGAGATGAAGAGAATATTTAACAATTTTTCAAGAGTAGTATCAATATGACATTACATCTTCTTTTTTCTCTGAAAAGTGACAAAGTCAGATATTTCACGTTGAGGCCAAGAAATCATTTCACGGATTCTTTTGTGAATTTTACTTCAAATTAAAACACATTATCATAAATTCAACAAATCTAGATTTTTTTTTATGGTTTTAGGCATTTCATGTTGAAACTAAGAAGACATTTACTAGTTTTTTTTATCCGAAAACTGACATTTTACGTTGATATTAAGAAGACATTTCTATGAAATTTTACATAAAATTAAACCAAAAGTATATTATAAATTCAAGAAGTTAGGAAAGATATATTTTTATCACTACTTGGTGGTGTGGGTGAGAAGTACTAGTATTGAAGGGTATTGGATTTTGATTTTGATTTTGATTTAATAAACTGTGGTTGTGGTTAATGGTTAATGGTTGGTTGTTATTATGTGAATATTAGTAGCTTTTGGAATTTGGCTTTCGTTTCTTGTTTGACGTTGTGTTTCATTAATTAATGCTCTATGTGGTGCATGTGATAAAGTGTATATGGAGAATTTTATGAATATTGTGTGTATGTTTCGATTGGGATATAATCAATGTTAATTCAAATTGAAGTAATTGCTAAAAGTCTACATTTCTTATTTTGTAGCTATGCAGGTTTTTGTAAATTTTAGTAAAAAGAATACTTCTAATTTAATAGTTTTATTTAATGTTCAAATATCATTATATTATCACATTTTTCAGGTGAATCAATTCTTTTATTAAATCACTAGTAGATGAATTAATTTTTATCTTAAATAAAAATTATGACAAATCACATTTTGATTGAATAGCACCACACATATTAACTGTGTGGATTAATAAAATATAAATAAATTACTATTGGTTTATTTAATATTTAAATCTATACATTATTATATCCTTCTATATATTTGAAAGAAAAGATGATTTTACTAAATAGGAAATAAACTGAACTGGATATCAATCTAGCATCACTCATTAAATTAGTAGAGGACTAATGTAAACATGATGGTAATGAAATAACGTGTACTATAATTGAAAAGGAAATTATAGGAAAAGAAATGAATGGGCAATTAATGATGAGAAATAGAGAGAGGGTGGTTGGGAGGTTCAAGAAAGAAAAAAAAAAAGCAGTAATCTAAGTAATTAAACACTTCCAACTACCTTCTGTCATTGAATTTTGCAGAACTCAAAGTCAAAGAGATCTCTTCTTTGGGCCACTTTGTGTTAAATTATAGGACAAAATAATTTTCGATAAAATATTGGTGAAAGAAAAAGAAGTGATATTAAAGCTATCATATATCTTCACTGGTTAGATGTCTTTGCATTAGAGTTGTCGTCGATCTCACCGTTAAACAGTTTCACTTCAATCTTTTAGAATCGGGGTTCACTTTATGAAGCCCACATTTTAGTATTGTATGCGGCAGCGTCATCCCACTTCTTTATGATTATGATTCACTTTCATTCTTCGTCCGTCATCTGTTGTTATTTGATGGCCACCGCACCACTTCTGTCTTTCGACACGGACGACAATCCTGCGTTAGCATATATTTGTCCAAATGAATTTTTGAATTATGTACATGCCTAAGAAATATTTGGTTGGTCTAACGGTACACAATTAATTATAAAAATTGGTATCATAAAATAATTCATTTCGTACTATCATGTCACAGTAATATAGAATTAATGTAAATTACTTGCTTTTAACTCAAACACTGGCGTAATTATTATATCGATTGAATTAGTTCTATTAATTACAAATAATACATTAGTACTATATGACAGCAAGTATTCCAATCTCTAACAATATCATTAAGACATTCATGCTGGTGCATTAATTTTTTTCTTATTTTACTTAAATGCATTATCTAAAAATATTACATTAGCTATATATAGCTCTATATCAATTGGTGCAAATTCCAAAATGATACTACTAGTTTATATCTTCTTAACATCGAATTATAGGATATTAAGCATATTCTTGTTGACAATACACATATTTGTTACAAGTGGAAAATTATATGCATAATGTTTTATTTAAAATTGTTAGGAGTATTTAAATTTGATCATTTTTCGATGCATAATGTTTTGTTTTAATTGTTATATTTAAATAAGTTGACCAGATTGTAATATTCCGTGGGCAGTGACAAGCTAGGGGCCGTGAAGTAAAAGTCATATGCAGCTATGAATTTTGTCAGAAAATAGATATGCATTTATGCCATACTTTAAATGTGTACCTGCATTCAGTCAGAAAACTGCATATGCAATGTCTCAACTATTGTAATAAAAATTTATGTTAGATAAATTCTCAATATATTTTTTGATGAAAATTGATTGAAATTTATATTCTTTCTGCAATTTTAATAATTAGATAATAAAATTGAAAATTTTAAATTTATTTGCAATTATTATGTGGTGAATTTTTTTTATGAAATTGTATATAATATGATAGTCGAAAAATCTTACATAAACCTCGCGTGGCGTGGAAAAACAATGTTGTATATTCATGATATAAAGAAAATGACATTACTTGATTCACAATTACAAATAATGTATAACACGTGTACAGTCAGAATATATTTTTTAACGTGTGATAATAGGGAACAAATTCAAAAATTATGATGTTTCTAATATCTGGTTTTTAAAGTTGTGAGACACAAGTCAGGCAATCTTAATGATTTTTCGAACAATGCCAAATTTATAATTTTGGTTTTGATTTTTCTATGGTTAGTGTATCGAAACAAATCTCTTCTGGATTTTCGGTCAAAATCGAAAGAGTCTAAAAATTCAAAAATTATAATTTAATATATATACTTAATTGTACTTGAATATTATATTTAAATAAAATGTTTTATTTAAATCATTTTAACACAATATATAATAATAATAATAATAATAATAATATAGTAATAATAATAATATAGTAATAATAATAATAATAATAATAATAATAATAATAAATTTATAGAAATGAGAAATTTATCAGAACGATTTTCATTTTATTTTATACTAGGATTGATTTGGAGTAATTGTTTCATATAAGGTTGATGGTAAACATATGTGAAATTATTATTCTACATCTGACTATATATTTATTCATATATGAATGGATATATATCTGAATAATATTCAATGTTTTATCTTAAGTTAGGAGGTTGTGGGTAGAAAAATAATGCTTTCTACATTAGACTACATATTAATTCATATATGAATATATCTGTATAACATTCAATGTTTTATCTCAATTTGGGAGATTATGGTTAGAAAAATAATGCTTTCTATGATTGAATGGTCAGAAATGCATCAGCTGTCAGTTGCCGTAGTATGTAGATAAACTTCAATTCAGCTCACCGATTTATGACAAATTAAATATTGGAAGACACAAAATATTACTCCTATTATATGATTAATTATTTAATTATAAGTCTAAAGGCTAGAAAATATATTTGATGTGAAAGGACGTACACTGCTATACGAATTGAGTCATTAAATTCTGTAACACATGCAAGTCGTTAAATGAGGTAAGGAATTATTCCGATGAATGCTTGAATTATTTTAGCATAGGTAGGAAAATATTTATGTCGTGTAAGATTAGATATAGCACAAATAATTGTTGACCTAGGTATAGCTGCGGTAGTATACTATATTTAAGCCAATACCAAAATTAATTGAGTTTAACACATTTAATGTTCTCATTTGTTTTTTTATTATTGTTGTTGTTTATATTCTGAATTACTTTTGTATCAGTTGGATTGGACATTTTGTAATTAAACATTACAATGAATGTTTGATTACGTTAAACAGAAAGGAAATTTATATCGAATCGTCCAATAGGACTTATTGTCGTTAAACAATACACACCATATATAGGTTCAAATAAAAAGTTGTTTTTATTGTGAAAATGGAAACTTTTAATGCGCTTCAAAGATCTATGAGTTATGCATTTTTCTTGTTGAATGAGTGTTGTGTTACATTAGATTTTAAAATGGGAAATTGGTCTCTAAAATCATGAACTTTGTCTAAAATTTGGTATTTCCCATGAACTTTGAAATTGGTATATAATATCACGAACTTTGCATTTTGTTTGGTATTTCCCAAACTCACTCAAATAAGATATTTTCATCAAAATCTTATTTAATATAGGCAACCTTGAAACCACTTTTTAAGTTCATAACATGTAGCATAAAAAGTCACGTTGAAAACTACGTTGATATTGTGCCAAGTATGATAAAAAAGCCTCGTAAGTTAGTCAAATATAGCAATAAACATGCCGTGGGAAATACCAAACAAAATGCAAAGTTCGTGATATTATATACCAATTTCAAAGTTCATGGGAAATACCAAATTTTAAGCAAAGTTCATGGTTTTAAAGACCAATTTCCCTTTTAAAATAGACAGATTTTTTTAGAATACGGTCAATTTTACTCTAAATGCATTGACTTTATATGTTTAATACAATATTTTTTATTTCACATTAAAAATAATTTTACACCATACCCTTAGATTGAATATTAAAAATTTTATCTAGAATATTAAATTATTTTGATATTCCACAAAAATATAGAAATTAACCTACTCTATTATACCTACGTTTATCGGCCCATTAATTTGATATAGTGGATTTGGGGATACAATTGTAGGTTGAAATTTCGATGTCTATTTAAAGAATAATAAAGTCCAGCAATCTTGTCAAAGCCCAATAGACCTGAAAAGTCCTTATTGCCCCTGCTAATGATATTTCACTTATGAGTTATGCCACATCCTACCTATTTTTTGTTGCAAATAATAAAAACCTTGTTTTCTTTATTTCATAACCATTGTCCAATTTTCAACCATTTGTTTGTGTATTTCGAATTTTTCTTCTTTGATTTTGAGCATTTTATTAATCGAAAAAAATAGCCAAATTTATATGTTTTGATTTAAATAAGCACATCATATTATGGTATTTATGCATGAAAATACATACACATATGGATGTAGAATAAGTTGTTCCAAAACTAGTTATTAGTCCATCTATTATTGATGTCTCAAAAATAAAAATGAGAAGAAAAACTGAGTTAATAGGAAGGGTCAAATTTCTCTTTTATGGAGTACTCTTGTTATTGAATTATTATACTATTCGAACAGAAATCATTTTAAATTAAAATTAAGAAGCAATGATGATAGTGACCAACCAACCGTTACTATGTTACAAATAATTTAATTAGACATGGAGAACAAGCAGACCGCATAGCGCAGTGAATTAGCGCGTTTGACTTCGGATCAAAAGGTCGTGGGTTCGACTCCCACTGTGGTCGATTTTCACTTGGTTTTTACTTCACTTTATCTTTTGCAATGTTTTTCCCTACTCTTTAGGCTAGTATGGTAGGGTAAGCAAGAAGTTTTTTCCTTCTCTTTTGTCTTCATTTTTTTTACGTTATCTTTTGGCAAGCTCGGGGTGAGTAAGAAGTAAAGGAGGTGTTCGACCCTCAAAATTTTGGAGAAGCACGAAATTAAGTATTAACGTATTTGTGGTCTTATCGTGTAGATGTGTCATGATTCATGTAGTCCATTCTAAATTTTCACTTTCGGGGTACAAGAATTAAAATAGGTGTTGAAGGTGTTGGACATTGGACACTACACAAATATGTATGAAATTAATTGGTTAGTGTTAAATATTATCGTGTTCATGTCTTTTTAGTGTTGACATGTCAAATTCATGTAAGTGGTAACCCTTATTGTAACATCGTTATTACTTTTTTTTTTAAAAATTCAGTTCATAATTAACTAGTAATTGTTTGTTTGAGTTTTAGCATTTGAATGATTATTATGTTGTGTGAAATTGAGTTTCTATTTTATCATATTATTATTAGAACGATACCGTATTGCGTCAATACAATGAGATTCTTCTTTCTTTTTCTTTTTGGGCAGTAAGTCAAGATGTATTGGACCTTGTGCATATCTAGTTGTACATTGTTTCACCAGTTCTACACAAACACAGAGATGAAATAGGTATTGGACTTTATGCACAACTGATTGTACATCTTCGTCATCTTCTTCCCACTTCATATTGTTCAACCAATTCACGACTCACACTCGCACACAGTCGAATCCACCGAAATCCGAAATCAATGCTCTCTCTGAAACTCCCACCACCGCCGCCGCCCCCAATCTCCTCCTTCAATTCCAAACCCCTCCCTCTCCAAATCCCCAATTTCCCCTCAATCTCAATTTCCCCCAAAAAATCCCGCCCAATTAGAACCCTAATTCACGCGCAGAACAACGGCGACAACAATGGCAAGGAGCTGCCGAAGGAGAAATCCGGCGATGAAAACGCGAAGAACGGGCGGCCGCGGCTGAACCTGAGGTGGAAGGACCTCCTGCTGGATCCGGATCCGGACAACATCGTGGCGGTGGGATTGACGGGGCTGCTGACGTGGGCGAGCGTGCAGGTGCTGTGGCAGCTGGTCGTGATATCGGCGGCGATCGTGCTCGCCGCCCTCAAATACACCATCGTCGCTGCTCTGCTCGTCTTCATCCTCATCACTCTTCTCTGATTTTTTTTTATTTGGTTTTGCATAGATTGTTTCCGATTGTGACGTATTTTAACAAAATGAATCAACTCTGGGATGAGATTTATCAGATTCTAGCTGTTTCTTATTGAATCTTTGGGAGCTTTTAAGAGAATACTGAAAAACTGTTGCAGTTTTTAATTGGATTTGAATGAGGTTATTTTGGGTGTATAGAACATTGAAATTTTTTCAAAATCGTTCTCAATGTTGAACGCTTATATTTTTTTTATTTTTTTTAGGGTAAATAAATTTAAATTTAAAAACCGTGACACGAAAACTCGATCCGAGACAATTGCCAACTAAGACAATTGCCTGAAACATTGGCCAACTTATCAAAGCATTAACCTAATGTCATAAAAATGAGACTTCTAATACATTACTTAACTAACCATATACTCCCTATATCCGCCATCACAAGGCCCACTTAACTGAGTTTTAAGAAATTTTAAAAAAATGTGTGAAAAAAAGTTAGTGAAATATGGATCTCATTTGTATATATTAGTTTTAAATAAAATACGAGTAGAATGAGTTAGTAGAATGTGGATCTCTGTTACCATTTATGGTAAAAGTGATCCGAGACTCCTATTCGTGGATGTACTAAAATGGAAAAACGAAACTCCTATATGCAGACAGAGGTAATAATATTTATCAAAAATTGAGAGCACACGAGATAATTACAAGCCATCGATCAATTTTATGAAGTATCAATAATGACATCTTATTATGACTAGGTTAATTTAAATGTGAACTTACTATTGAAGAAGCCTATTTTCATTACACCTTACATCAATCGAGCACCCTTTACTATTTGTAGTTTTGTTTAGATCCAAGGAAGCTTTAGTTTGCATTAATCGAGTACTTGTTTCGACTAATGAATATCATAACACTAAAGAAGCTCAATAGCCTTTGAAGATTGAGATATGAGATTCAACTTTCAATACAATGAAAATAAAATGGTTAATTCAAGAATCTCAACAGTCAGTTACAAAATTTTGGCTCCCATTGTTTTAGTATTAATATATAGATCAACACAAGTCCTCCTCGCTCAATCTGTGAATCTAATCTTCTTTGGAGCAGCCTGCACACAGCCCACCTGCAAATAACATAATAACCAAAACCATTAGTGAAACGAAAATCAATCGTCTTTGACCGCCCTTCGCATGAGAAACTATCCCAATCAATTTCATATAGCAAAGTTTAATGACATAACTAGGTTATGACAAATAAATCACTACGAGAATACAAGGACGGGCTTTCAAAGCAACAGAACGAAACTAGGGGGAAAAGATAAGAGATCACAAAATCTTACCATTTCAGGGCACTCATAATCAATACCAGCTGCCTCAATGCGCTTTCTTCTCTTTTGGTCCCTTTTCAGCACGCCGGTAACTAACTTCTGCTGCTGCTCTAGGGTCCGTTCCTATGAATTATATTTGATCGGGAAGACAGTATGAGAATGAGAGAAATCAAGATACGAGGATTTAAGAAGTCTGTGTGGTTCACCTTGTCATGGTGCTTCCTCTCAATGTGAACCCTGTCCACTGGCTTGAAAGAGCGGCCCACGCCTTTCCATCTGAAAAATATTTCTGGTTAGAAAGACGCACTAAAAGACTTCTAAGGGCAGCATTCAAATCCTCCAACGACCAAAATATTGATTTCAAAACAGAATATTTGAAGAAGCAAGATTGATGGTCGGTTAAAGAATGTACTCACAAACTTGGATGAACTTTCTCAGGAGGAACAATGCTAACTTGGAGGAGGTGCTCATACATTAGATAGTTATGCATACATTCTTCAACAACTTTGGCAACCTGCATCGGCCGGAAAATTTGTTTGTGAGAAAGGGGAACAGTCAAACAGAGAGCATGCCAAGGAAGATATGATATTATCTTAAATAGAACTGTACTACCTCAGGAGACATAAACTCAATGAAACCAAAATGCTTCGATTTCCCCGTCTGTTAAAACAGAAAAATGAAACAAGATACATAAATGGAGGAACTGAAAGAAGGTATAGAATGTCTTGTCATTTTGAATGGTACAATTATATCAACTTCATAATGCACATAATTCAACAGAGGAATAAAAAAAATGCTTGATAACACACATACACATACAATATTTATATTGAAGACTATACGTCAACATTTTACTCATTCCAACACCAAGCATCGCACAAGGAATCATACTTTCAGAATGTTGATTAAAAACCAGACAACTTAATCCTCTTTACTATTTAGTGCCAAGACATGGGTAGTTAAATTGTTAAAAGAAGTTGATCACTGGTCTAACGTGCTACATGTTACTACGAGGAAACAACTGGATTTGCAGCCATAATACTCAACCAACAATTGCCTAAAGCAACAATGCAGCAAAATAGTAGACTGTCTACACCCACATCTACTTAAAAGCTGTAGGAGTAACCAAAGTTGAGAAATAGAGTGCTTCGTTGTCAGAACTCACAAACTCTTAGTTTACCTCAACAATAACCCTAGTATTCTTCACTCGTTAAGTATCGATTACAGTTGAAACAGCCTCAACTACAGTTACCTTTATGCCAAAACCTACGCCAAATACTAGGCCTCTTCTATAGATAAATAATTAACAGGCACAATCTACCAATATAACAACATAACATACAGCAGCCAAACAATCAAACCTCCCCAATCCAAAGCATATTTGCAATTCAAAAACGAAAAAGAAACTAACCTTCCTATTCCTAGCAATCCTAAGCCTCTTAACCGCACCGAATTGCTGAAAGAAAGCTGCAAAAGCCGATTTCACGGAATCAGAAAAACACAGTATACTCAAGCCCGTGTAACTAAAATAAGCAAAACAAACCTTCCATCTCAGTTTCATAAAATCCGTGTGGAATTCTTCCAATATACAAAACGGTTGCTTTGTTCTCTTTATTCTCCGTCTTCGGAATACTCTTCGCCGGACCGCCCTCCAAAGGCTGAATTTCCCAATTACAAGCAAAATAATTAATTCCATTTGTATCAACAAAAAATTGCAATCGGAATTGCAAATAAAGTTCAAATTATTTTATATAATAACGAACCAAGTAATCAGCGCCTTCCGATTTAGGTTTTGAAGCTGAAAACTGCACCGCTGCCTTCTTCGAGCTCTTCACAGCTAGCTTCTTCTTCGATTTTAATCCCATTTTAGCTGCAATATTTCAATCGATTGAACGAAGAAGAAAGAGGGATACGCTTGAAGAAGAAAGAGGGCGAATTTTAGGGTTGCAGAATTTAGTTTTTTTATTTAAGCATATGATATTGGTTTAATGGGCTAATGGGCTTGTACATTTATTAATTTAATGATTGGGCCAATGGGTAATTAAATTCGACCTAATTGGGCTTGAAAAATATTGTCATTGAAATGAAAACTATATTAAATAATGTTATATTATCAGAATTTTAGATTTTATAAAAAAAAAATCTCTTTTTTATAAAATTTCGAAAACATTATATAAAATGTTTTTAGATGATCATTAAGATTGGTTTGTGATGGAACTAAGATTATTGTGTTGTTGTGCTCTTATATGAAAGCGAAGATTGGTTTGTGATTTTTGTGATCAACAGTACAGATTAATTTCATACAAAAATACAAATTGTGTTTTTGTAATGTCCATTATAATTTGAAGATACATTCCTCACATTTTATCACATCAATTAAATAATATACTCCTTTTTGTTTGTGTACTTTTATGAACAGATTAGTAGTACTTAGCCTTGTTTCATGTGCAAGGTTCCATAGTTGTCATGTTATGTAATATTACTACTATTACTATGTACTGGCCTGCTTTTAAAAGCTGTAAACTGATCTGATTAGCAACTTTTTTAGAGTGATTTCTTCTATTTTAATCCTATCTTCTGAATATTTTGAATAATACATATAACAACAAAATTTGAGAGTGGAAACTTACATGGCTCAACGTGAAAGACGGAATGAGTTTGAAGAAGACGATAAAAATGGGAGGAAAAAGAAGAAGAGTTGAAGAAGATAATGGAATGGGGTTGAGGAGAGTTTGAAGAAGACGATGAAAATGGGAGGAAAAAGAAGAAGAGTTGAAGAAGATAATGGAATGGGGTTGAGGAAACAAATAGCGCGGTGGAAATTTTTGCAATAAATTTATATTTGTATTTAAATATACAATTTGATGTGCTAAAATGGACTTTGTTATTTAATTGAATATGGCTATTAGGTTTGAAACAAATGTTGAGAATAAAATTAAAATAATGTTATATTGTCAATATTCATTTTATAGAATTTATAAATGTAGGACACATTAAAATGGTAATTTTATAGAACAAAATAGAAAGATTTGGTTATTTTAGATGAATGTTAAGATTAGTTTGTGTTTTTTTTTTATGAATGGATAAGTTCGTTTTGCTTTCTAATTTTGAGTGTCTTTTATGAATGGATAAGTTCGTTTGGCTTACTAATTTTGAATATATGACCAAGATTGATTTGCGATTTATTATAATTTATGAACGATTGAAATCAAAATACTATATATTTTTTGATGCATGACTAAGATTAGTTTGTGTTTTTTTTTTTTTTTTTATGAATGGCTTATAGATACTTATGCTATGTAATCTTGGATATATTTGAATTTGATCTTCTGTGTAATAATCAGGAACCATATCAAATTATACACACAAATAATTAAAAATTTGAACTAAATCTCAAATGATATTTAAAATAAAATATGTGAAGAATTTGAATTAAAGCTCAAATGATATTACTATAAATGATAAAGTTTAATATAAACCACTAGTATAATGTTTAAACCTCAAATTTGAAATTTCAAATTTTAAAACCTCAGATTTTAAAACCTCAGATTCTATGACAGATATGCCCGAACTCAAGATCTTGACATAGCAAGAAGCCAAGAAAATCATATGATCATCATCTAGTCTTAGATATTCTCCTTATGGAATCTATGTAACTACATGAAACAACCAACTTCAACTTGTTCAAAAATGTACTATCTTCCCCATCCCAACCCTCTCCAACACCTGATTTTGCTGCAATCAATACAAGATTCTCCTCATTCCCAACATCAATCTCATACACTTCCTCAAAAACCTCACCAACTTCACAAACCAACCTCTCATAGAACATCTTGCTCGAGGGAATCACGTTCGCAACGAGGACACCCTCGTCCCGAAGAACCTCCCTCGCAGCCCTTAGAACCGAGCCCTCCACGAACTCCACAGGTGGCGCAGAGACGCCACTCATCACATCACTCGAATCCAAATCAACCATCACAATGTCATACTTGTTGGCAACCCCCTTGATGAATCTAATCCCATCTTCAACAAATAAATGGATTAACTCATCATTGTTCAATCCAAAATGCCTCTTGGCAGCTTCTAACACAACCTCGTCTTCCTCGACTCCATCAACCTCGAAATGGAGGCGATCGGCCAAGAATCCGAGCAATGCACCTCCACCAATTCCCAAACACAACGCTCTCGGCCGCGATTTTCCATCCAAGAAGCGGTGAATCACAGCAATGCCAGCCACCATAGGGCTTAAATAGGGCTGAACCAAAACCCCCTTTTCCAACTCAAACTCCAAATCATCTAAACTATCCAAGATTGAAACTTTTTTAGGACGAATTCTAATTTGGGATTGGACAAAATTAGGCATTCTCTTGAACCTCAACCTCCTCCTAAACTCTCTAACCCCATCATCAAACTTCAATTCAACATTCTCAATGAGAAATTCACCTACACAAGGCCCATCGCAGATCTCCAAGATTGAATTTTTAACCACCTCATCCTCGTAAACCAGCAAGGGCACTTCTGGGATTTCACTGTGACCTAGAAATTCGGATTTGGGGGAAAGCCCTAAAAGCAAGGGGGCGAGATTCTGCGGCGGTGGCGGTGGAGGGGAGGTGGAATTGAAGGAGGTGGGAATGGGGGAAGATGGGGGATTTCCGAGGAGGATTAGGCGGGAGAGGGGGAGGGAGGTGGGGGAGGAGAGGAGGAGCTGGAGGTGGCCGGAGAAGGTGGAGAAAATCCAGTCGGATTCGCGGCCTGGTGGGACCCATATGGCGGCGGTGGAGGAGGGTGAAGAGGCGGAGGGGGAGGGGGAATCGAGGACGGCGGCGCGGAGGAGGAGGTGGGGGAGGGGGAGTGTGAAGGTGATGTAGCGGGACGGGACTGTGGTTTCGAATATGGATGGATCCAGCGACATTGTTGATGATTTCTGGTTTAAATATTTTTGCAGTTAATCTGATGGAAAAGAATTGCCACTACTACTTTTGTTCACTAATAATCCCTCTATTTAAAAAATAAGGATATTTGGACGACTCGACCGAACAATATAACAGTAAAAGAGATGAGAAGATGGTCCTTGAAATAGTTTTAGTAGATATTGTTATTAGGGATATTGGCCCCTAATTTCATGGAATTTTTAAAAAATTGGTTTTTTTTTATTTTAGTTTGGCAAATAATATCATAAACTTTTAACCGATAATGTTATTTCTCACTAGCTAAAGAGTTCTGACTATATTAATGGATTGAAGAATAATTTTAGAGGGTATGCTTCAAGAAAAACTATCTTCAAATATTGAAGAACTTGAAGCTTTCGAAGTTGTTGTCGAGAAATAATGAAAAAAATCCATATCATGGTATTATTTGTCGGAATTTTTCCGTCGCTGAGAAATAACAAACTAGGGTAATAGTTCGCGATATTATTTGCCAAATTAAAAGTTTGTGGAAAAAACCAACTGTTTGAAAGTTATGTGATATTAGGGGTATTATTAATGTTTAATAGTGAGTTATAGTGATCACAATTGTAAATAAATTGACGCATGTAAGCAATAGTTTGACAAAACTTTCCATAAGGAAAAATGAGATACCTCTATGAGACTGAAGAAAAAAAAGAAAATTTACTTATTTTTATGGGGGGGGGGAGTACATGAGCTGATTAGCAAGTACGCTTAACATGCTAGAAAAGTATACTCACATTTAAAAAAGATTTAATGTTACATTTTCTTATTTATTGTTTTCTGTCAAATAATTCCCCCTTGGAAAAAATGGCTCATTATCAATGTCAAGCATATATTGAAAAGATGAAAAACTACATGTTGGAAAATGACTATGTCTATGAAATGAGATTCTATCCTAGTAATTTCTCCTTGCTGCATACGTATAAAAGTGGTCTGGACACTAACCAGAACAAGAATGTTAAAGAATTGGTCATGTATAATGCTATCCTACTGCACTTCTTCTATCATCTTGATCTTGGAGTGATGGTGGCTTGCTCTACATTATCTTGTGTTTTCACTCATTCTTCTTTGCTATCTTGCTTGCACGAAGATGCAACCTCGCCTTCAGAGGTCGTGGCGCTCGAGTTTTTTGGTCGAACCCTCTAACACATACGAATCCTTTCCAAAAGCAGTACTGGATACCTTCCGTCGACATACCTAAAAATCACCAATCGCTAAGTCACTTTGTTTCGACTCTTTACGTGTAAGCTACTAGTTAAAATTTACCTTTGAATATAGTTGAGACCGAGGTCCCAAAGAAGACTGTTCTTCTTGGTAAATTCCATATCGAGCTTCTTGGTACGTGAATAGGATCCTTGCTCGTTTTATCATCAGCGAAAACCTTCGTGTATTTTCAACATATATGCATGTATTGATCATCACTGATTGTCAATTTCATACGGAAAATATGAATCGTGAGAAGTTTTTTACCTCGTTGACTTGGAAATATGTCCCGTTGAGTGGGAAACTACCTCTCATTGCGGTTCTACAAGGTATCTGCAACGAGGTGGTTCCTTTAGCAAGAAAAACAATCGGGTTTGTTGTTTGTCTATGGATGGCAATTTATACTAGCACTTACCAGAATAGTCCCGCGTACTGTTTGAGCGTGTGTTTCTCTCGTGCTGTTGCATGAAAAACATGTTTTGTCGTCGCATGAGCCACTTTCATTAGCGCTACATTTACCTTCCGGAAGCTGAGTGGAGTCTGCAGTCTCACCTGGCGTCCATAGGGCGAGAAGGTACGGACTTGGATCGTCAGGTTCTCGTCTATCCATCTAACAGACATATTTTACTTCGTTGTCAGATTGATGCATTGTGAAATGTTAAAAGCTTTAGGTAGAGATGAGGAATAACTAACCCCTTCTAGTAGTGGATGTGAATCCGGGAGTTCATACCTGCAATTACGTATCATAAATCGATGAAAATTTCGACTGATCGAAGATGCTCAAAGCTACTACTCATCTACAATAACAGAAGGATGAACGAAAGAGAGAAAAAGAATACCAATAAGGATTGTTATATTTTGTTATTTTGGATGGAGGTTATGAACTTACACTTGGTGTTCTGTGCGCAGTCGGCTAACGTGCTTCAGTTTGGGTGCGGGAATAGAAGCAAGTCGGGGGCTAAGTGCAATTATGGATTTGGACATATCACCTTCTGGCATTTCTTTATTCCCTTGAATGAAGCTCTTTAGATTAGTCGTGAATTCCTCGATGTTGAGCTTTATTTCCGGGATTTCGTCAGGATCCTCCTCGTAAAATGCATCCTCAATATCTCTTTCTGTATATTCTGTCGATGATTCGGGGGAGGCTGGCTCCTCGATGATAGGTTCACAGTTTATCGCTGTGAACCCTGCACCACCTCCCATGTGATCCTCGGGCGGAGGTAAGAACATAGGCTTTTCAACTACGCCACAACTGTGACTGGGATCCGTTGAAACGTCTGAACAGACCACGCGTTTCTCTTCTGGCCCCGGAAGAGCAAGCCTTGCACTGGACCAGTTGCAAATGCATCAGTTATGCAGTTTTATCATTCTCTGTTTCGAATACGATTATTTTTACACGTACCTGGCGAAAGCGCTGGCGAAATGACGGCACTCTCCTCTCATCGGGCATGCGTTACAATTTGGTTGCCTCTTTGTGCAGAAAACCTGTATCGTAATCAGATGCATGGTAAGTAACTATCGTAAAACGTTTCTTCTGGATTTGTACGATGATTAGTTATTTACCTTCCCGAATGTTATCAGTTGGTAATGTAGCTCGTACCTGTCGTACATAATACAATTGTCAGTGGAACGAACATAAGGATATAACTTTGTTATCGCGATAGGCTGATTCAGGTTGAGAATTTATTACAAGGTTTCTTGATCGAGCATGCAGAGTCGAGGCCAAAGATACTTCTGAATCGATTCCAGCATCGGGTACCTTCAAGAAAGCAATAGCGTTTTTATCAGCCGCGGCCTTAACTATTTATGATGTGATGCAAACTTACAGTTCAAGAAGATGCAACTGTAGAGACTCCGGGAGCGGTTGAAGTGGGACCCAGCCAAGCCGGACAGCAATTCGTCCAACGTTCGTGTCAACCTAAAAACAAACAGTCAGCGAAATGGTTTTCTTTTTCGTTGTTCCTTGCAGGAAAGTGTGCTTACCGGAAAAGCTAGATGGTGAAGTGTTAAGAGGCGTATGCACTCCACGCTTTTCAGCCCCAACCCGTGTATACTCAGTAAGTAATCCCTGCAACAGCACGCGTTGTTAATAGAGAAAATGTAAGACTACGTAAATCTGTGTAATTAGTAAACGTGACGAATTTCATTATGCATACTTGACTTTGTCTGGCTGAGCGTCTCGCAGCCATTCCAGGTCAATGCTTCCGTGATCTTTAACGAGTCTGTCGAGAAATTCCTGCAGAAACATCGAATTAGTTTCTTCACTAGGGTTAAGTGTTAAGTAACATGCAACGTTCTGCATACCTTGATTCGTGCTGCTAGCATGTTATTCATTCCCCTTTCCTTTATAGTGCTAGAGATCTCACGGACATCAGCTTTTCGTAAGGCCTCGTAGTCCAGAGTGTCCATTGTGTCCCTGCTTCTTCCTCCCTTTCCGCCCGTTGATTGCACGTGCTTTCTTAACGAATCCCAGTCAGTTGGCTTTTCCTTTTCCTTTTCCTTCTCCTTCTCCTTCTCCTTCTCGCTTTTCTGCTTTCTCGCAGTTGCATTTGTTGATTGTTCATCAGAAGCGTGGACTGTCTTCGTCTCGGTCGGCTCAAGTGTGCTATCTGCATAGAGTTTTCGATTACCTGTGGGGTTTTGCCCGATTGCTTCGGCTGATTTATTATGCAACTCTTCTACGACTGTTCCGTGTGTCGTATCACAAAGTGTAGAACTTAAGGAAGAGGTGCATTCCTTTTCGTATTCCCGATGATCGTTCGGGAGAATCTTGTCCGGATACGAAACTCCCATTTCTGGCATCTGATTTTTCTGGAGCTCTGCTATTCCTCCAGCCTCTTCGAAGAGGTACAAAGGTCGATGCAAATTGCTCCCAGTTGCTTGGTCCTCGGCTTCAGAATTTGATCCCGAGCTTGATCTGATATCCTCCGAGGCTTGGAAACTCACGGAGCCTGAAGAAGTTTGTGACGAAGCTATACATTCTTCTGTTATCCTGGCCTCTTTGCCCGGAGGAACTTCTTCTGAACCGTGTTCAGATGATTTGTGATCGTAAACTGGCTCCCTTGTCATTCGTTGATGACAAGTCGTTCCATCAGGATGCGTTACGCGGACCACATATTCAGTTGATGGTTTTCCCGCGTTTTGGCACGATGAATCTCTAGTCAACTTGACAGGAAACTTGGCTGCAAGAGACATGAAAGCCGAGCTGCAGGCAATGCGGAAAAACGTTAAAAACGCGATCTATCATCGTCTATTCCTCAATACTCGCTATCGTGGAAACCAACCATACCTCGAAAGATGATCCGAGACATTTTGAGTGAGATATACTCCAATTATCGAGTCAACGACTGAACCTTTCCATTTGGAGAATCGTCTATCGCCTGCCAAGATAAATTTCCATTCCGGTTTTATCCGAATACTGAAATTTTTCTAATATCAACTTAATAAATATACCTTGAACAAGATGCATCCGGGCTATAAATGAATCCACACGACCACGGAAGACTCTTCGTTCTTCATCCCATTTCTTCTGTTTATCCTCGTCCATGGTGTCCGCATTCTCACTTCCTTCACTGCCCATTAACAGGTTCCATAGCCTATTCGTCTCTTGATCAAGGTCCACTTTGGGACGTGGCCTCCGTTTCTTGATCGCCTCATATGGAACCACAGCACCATCTCCTGCGTACGGAATGAGAGCATTTTCCTCTCCCGTACTGATCTGTAGCCTTTTCATGCCTTCTGTTATATCGTCAACTGCCAATATGATTCTCTTATGTTCGCGTGCGCCTGCAGAGCAAACAGAGATATTACATTTTCGTGCAAATAAAACTATACATTAAGAGGAAAGTTTGCTGAAGATGCGTACCCGAGACATTCGTCTCCTGCTGTACTACTCTATTTGTACGCGACATTTTGTTTGGTGGCGTCTTTCTGATGTAATGCCTCTTTGCTGACACGCGAGCAAATGCAGCCGCCATCTCCTTTCTTTTTCCAACTTTAGGGCCTTGGTTTAAAGTGGACATTTGCTTCTGAAACCGGAGTCCAGAACCGATGGAATCCACGCGCCAATGGCGGGTGGCCTTGTTGGCTTCGTACGTTGGATTCATCAATTTGGTTATTTCTTCAATGCCAAAATATGGCAATCCAGCATTCGTGCGCGGTCTGTATGTATGGCCATGAATGCTCCTGCTCGGGCCTACAGTTTGTTCGGAGAAATTTTCAGAAGGCATTCTGAGCCCATTCATCTTTGCAAAATCTTGCCACGGTGTCATGCTTTGTTCGTTAAAGTGGCTTCCACGGGAACTGACAATCCGGGGTTGTGTTGGCGCAGTGTAGGAATATGCTCTTTCGGGTTGCTTTTCCTCCCTGTTACCTACCAATTCCCACGGAAGTTGAGGCGTATTTTGAAGTCCCGGATGCCTCAGTCCATCCATGTTTTGCTGTCGGGTGTTTGCTAGAATAAGAAGCTGACTAAAGCCGCCACTTGAATGACTGTATACCTGCCTGTGTGCACCCGGATTAGTACTTCGCGCATTCAAACTCCTTGCAATGGCATTAAGAGTGTGGCCTTTCGATGAGGCTGTCGGGACTGTGGCTGCGAATGCCAGTGACTCTTGAGGCGGGATTTTTCCTACAAACGTTTGCTCCATTTGTGTCTGCTCTCTGCTAATGTTTTGATGCACAGCCTCACTGCCCGTATGACTATCATCGCGGTGGTCAAACTCTTTGCGCTTAGATTTCTTTCCGACTTCGTCCTCCAAGTCAAAATTTAACGATCTCTTACACGATTTCCCTTGATTCGTCGAGCCTTTAATGTCTTTCTTCCGCACATACTTCCTTTTGGTGGGAGGATCTCCACCGGGGGTCTTGTTTTCTTTTTCCGCGGGCTTTGGAGTTCGTTTAGGCTTCTCTGGCCTCACTACCTTCGGCCGGTGCTTTCTCCTCTTTGGTGTCTTCTGAGGTGGTGTTTCGTTACAAAACTCTCCTCCGTTGTTTCCACCAACTGGATTTCGCTTCTCCTCTGTCGTTGAAGCGTCAGGAGACGCTGAACTCAGGGCATCGGAGACGAAATCGCCGTGCTCTCTCTCTCCAGTTTCAGCTTGTTGAGGCAGCATAGACTTCTTACTGTTTTCTTCTGTTGACAGATGAGGCGGCTGGCTGTGCTGGCTGTTCTTCAGTAGGCTGTGGTGATCCGGTGTTGCTGGTCCGAGATGGAAAGGCCGACTCACATTCGTGGAGTCTCCGTCTTCTGAACTCCGCGGTAAGGTTAGGCCGTCGCTTGGTCTTTTATCCACCAAAACTCTACCTGTAAACACAACATCACAACCATCAAATACTGCTCCCGTCCACGATAAAAAAATGTGTCATTTTGGCAAACGGTACGTTCATAATTAAAAGTCCAAGTTCACTTTTTTCCGTGTTGGGTAGGTGCACCTCACGCTCCACTAAATCATTATTCTCACATTCCATTGAAAAAACTAATAGTAGTTTATAAAAGTAGGACCCACAATCCACTAACGAATTTCCCTCTCTTTCTTTTACATTTCTTAAAATCCATATCGAATCAATAAAGAACTAATTGTTTTGTTCTATTCTGCCAAGAGTATGTATTCGTCTAGAGCAAGTATACCATAACTTTTTACCTCTTCACCCGTCCGCCATTAATCTTAGGTGGGTCCCACATTTCATTACGAAACTAATTAAAGTACTATCTAAAAAGTGAGATCTACGTTCCACTAACTCATGTTCCATAACACGAGACACTTAATGCAGACGAAGGAAGTATTATGCAGAATTCAGTATCTAGTAAAGGAGTAGAATGAGACAATACACATAATGCTCATAAAATGACTCAAACACACAAAAGATCTAACCTACAACATCATGTGAACATAGCAAACATTAAAGTTGAAATCTTTTGAATAAAAACACTACTAGTACTACTAAAATGTCAAGAAATTACACTCACTTTGCATTTGCTGCAGATTGTAACCACCAACATCCTGATTTTCCACAACCTTACCCAACAATTCTTCCAAAGACTCAACTTTTCTAGGAAGAACCACATTTCCAACATCCTCAACGCCACGGCTCCACTGATCTGCCCCGGATAGCCCAGTCGAGCCACCACGCGTCTCATTCCCCGTCTCACCAAAAGCCACACCAGCTGGCCCAACACTCTCCCCCTGGCCCCATCCGTCCTGCAAAACATCGGTGTAGAGCCCGAGCAAATCCTCCCAATTTTCGACTCCATCACTCTGCTGCATCCCAAACTCCAGATTCATACTCCTCCAATTCTTGTTTCTTCAGCAGCCTTATGCTATTTTGTGATCCATATTTGCCCCAAAAATCTGAAAAAGCCTTTCTTTTTATGACAATCACACTGATCTAAAATGGAAAAATCAATCCACCTTTAAAACCAATTTCCTAAAATAAATAAACCACCTGCATTTTCACTCTCCTTTCCCAAATTTTTTTCTTCATCCATATATTCTCAAATTTCCTAAAATAAATAAACCACATGCATTTTCATACTCCTTTCCCAATTCTTGCTTCTTCAAACCCCAAAATCTAAAAAAAAAACCTTTCTTTTTAGAGCAATCAATCAAAGTGATAGAAAATGATGAAAAAATTCCATCTTTACACCAAATTTCCTAAATAAACAAACCACCTGCATTTTTCACAGCTTGAATTCCACACAATATATTTTATCTATAGGCATGCCAAATTAACCACTTCTTAGCTAACCTATGCCTCACAATTGAATGGAAATGAAAAACACAAAACAGAGATAAATAGGCAAATCAAAGTGAATTAGGTGATTTAATTCCTAGCTTAAATGTGCCAATGAATTCTCCTCACTCTCTCTCTTGAGTAAAGCCCATAAAAACCTTAAATGAAGATTATTTCATGTGATCCTTTACTGATACAGAATTAAGAGGCGTGTTAATTGGGTTTAACGGGGAAAAATGTGATGGAAAAAAGATTTGGAAAATTCAAGAGTTTTGTTCAGTTACAGTCGAGCTCACCGATGGATACATACAGCCGTTTTGTACGTATAGCCGGAGTGATGTGTTTGAGATTGAGTCAATGTCGGAAAGCCAAGTCAGCAACAGTTATAACAGTATTTGGTTTTTTTTATAGAGAGAAAGAAGGTGAGAAATGAGAGAGATAATATAATACTCTCTCGGTCCCACAAAAATACAAACATTTAAGACGGTACGAGAATTAATGCATAACTGATAAATAACTGGTAAATAAAAGAGATAAAAAGAAAAAGTAATTACAGTTGAGTAAGTGTGTGACTCTGATTAGAGAATGAGACTCATCTTATTATAAATAAAGAAGTTATCATAAGTAGAATGAGATATATTTATGGGACATTCCTAAATAGAAAATATTCTTATTTTTATGATAGGACGGAGGAGTATTGAGAAAAATAAATGTATAGTAGTAGTACTAAAATTTAATACTCTAACCCACTTATAGTCAATCCCAATATTTAATTTCCGGTCCCTATATTTAATTTTGAACATTGGGTTACATATTACTAAATTACTAGTACTATTTATATTGTATTATCGTTTAATTTTATATTATCTATTACAAGACAAAAATTGTCTTAGATTTACACTGTACGGATAGGATACTGATTTTAAAAATGTACTCTTCTATGTTTATAATTAAACGTTATACTTTTCCTATACTTTTCCGTACAAAATATATTCACATTTCACTTCTTCCCTCCGTACATCTAGGTATTTTCGTCGTACTTAGCAACTGATAGTCATATACTCCGTAGTCAATTCTATTATTCTACAACGTAATACAACCAAAAATTGTCGAAAAACTAGATTTGCGTCAACGGGCATAGATACTTCATTAAAAACTGTATATATCTCCGTCTTTAATCAATAGTTATGTTATTTCATAAAAAATATATTCGTCTTCCATTCCCCAATGACCGACACGACTTGTTACTCACTCTCTCTTCTATATTGTTATTAACGTTCAAATAACAATAACAACGTTATTTTTTCACATTTAACTAAATTTGCATTAAATCTAATATCATTCACTATTAAGATTATTAGTAATGAATTGAAAGAGTATATCAAGAGTTTGACTCTATTTTCATATGTTGAGAATATTAGGTAATGGATTATGATTAGTCTCCGAACTAATTTATAGCACCGAAGTTTTGAACCCTTCCTTTTTAGTTCATTTTAAAATATTGTTACGGAGTTTGTTTTTAGTTTTGTTGAAGTTCATTTTATATGGATATTCATTTTTAGATCGTTTTAATTCATTCTAGAAAGAATGAACTAAAACGATCTTAAAGGGAACTCCATGTTGTCTAATAATAAACTTCTTATTTGGTTCAACGATTCGGTACTATGCAGTAGTTTTGCTTATATCACTGCTCTATTAGGTAATAGCAGTAGTAGTAGTTTAATTTTAGTATCAGGCTATGAAATCCATCATTTTGGGTAATATCCACTCATTCATAATTTTATTTCTCAATTTTCGAACCTTCATAGTTATAATAATTATGTCACAGTCAAATAGTAATAAATTCAGTTACATTCAAAGTACCATTATAACATACCTAACTTTTTAAGTAGAATAATAAGTCCCATCATTTTTTTTGTTAAAAGTCTCAATTATTCACATTTTTAACATTGGTGATTGGTCCCTAACATACTCTATATAGTATATAGCACTCAAATAATGTTTTAGCCATTTAAGATAGTGGAATCTTTTATTTGTTTTTAGCAATATTATTTGGAATACCCAAAAAATTTGCACAACATAAAAAAGGAAATTAGTTGTAATTGGATGGAAGGATAGAATTGATCAAACTCATTTTTTATAAAAAAAAAACCTTTGCTTGGAAAAATTGCAACAACATATATAATTACTGAATTTGTTTCTGGCACTGATAAATGAACAGATGAAAAGAGGCTTTTTTTTTTTTTTTATGAAAAGTTGAAATATTTTGGATACAAGAATACTTGAATGAGACTAATAAGATTTCACGGTTGCCCACGCAAAATAAGATTTTTGCCGAAGATATCTTATTTAGGCTGCCATAGGAAATAACAAACAAAATTTAAAGTTTGCAATATTTTAGTCCAATTTTAAACTTTGTGGAAAATACCAAAATTTAAACAAAGTTCATGATTTAAGAAACCAATTTCCCTTCTTTTTTTTACATCCTGAAGTTGTAAAAAAAATATTTCTTGTATGATAATGTGGATTAGATGTGACAAATTGATTATTCACCCCTAAACAGGATTTTGATCAAAAAAAAGAATGCCTTTAAATCCAAAAATGCAGTCCAAATCGTAGTCCTAAGGGCTAAGATTAAGCAATCCGATTGTCAATAATTAATCAAGAACATAGAAAAATCATTATTAATCTATTTTGTCATTTTATAAAATTCAGATTTGATGTCATTGTTAAATCATTTTAGGTCATCATTTATTAAAATAACCTAAAAATAAACTACCAGTGACCTAAATATGCCATCCGTATAATTTTGTTCTGCACTTCTATATTTAAATCTAGTTTTGCATGGATCAAAACCCCCCAAATATAAATAAAAGATAGGATTCATTCAGTGGCCAAGTCTCTCTCTCTCTGCGTAGGACGATAAAACACAACTTAGTTGACAACAATAAGTTAGGAGATCGAGCTATCACGAAGACGAGGGTTAATATAGAATCATTACTGATCCTTTGGCAAAAATAAAGCCTCCCAAAGCATACAAGTTGCAAAAATTCAACTGCATAAAACATGAATTGCAGTTCTCATTGTGTGAATTGTATTCTCTTTCATGACATACAAAAATGCAGCCTTTTTCTAAGTGAAACCAACTCCTACATTTCTAATTGATGCATGAAAGCCTAATGCAATATCACTGCACCCAAATAATATCGAAGCTATATTCCGATGCACCGGAGAACGAAAAAAACATTACAAAATTTCACTCACGAATGAACCCGTATGGCATTTCAGTTGCCGGCTGATTCAGCTATCGGATGAAATATTCATGCAGTCGGAGAAGACAATTGTTCTAAGGCTTCCAGTGATGTGTTGCCTTACGGCTTTGACTGCATCGAAGTAGGCACCACTAGAAGGGGTTTCCAATCCATCAACAACCTATGAGAAGTTGAGAACACCGAGATGTAAAAACTAACGAGAACACGTTGGTGTAAATGTTTTGCGGAGAAAACTGTTATGCATGATGGATTAGTAAAATACCAGCAAGGAAACTCCAGATATGTCAACGGCCTCTAATGCGACAACTTCCAAAAGTCTGTCGGGGGTGGAGACGAGAAACTCTGGTTCACAATTATTTAAACTGCCAAATACGATGAGAACAGGTCAAGAAAAACACTCCCATTGATATCAAATACACAAATACGAAACAGCTGCTTTTCACATGAATAAGTTTTGGAAAAGGAACAGGATGAGAGCACGTCGATTTACATCAACTTGCCACACAATGAGTCAGAAAACAGTCGCCCCTTTATCTAATGCCCGCCACTACAAACTAAAAAAAATCTGCTGACTCTTAGATACGAGACTAAACAATCAGTGACCAAAATAAAGTAACGTGCATCTCTAGAAATCACAAACATGTTGGCAGTAATCTGTTGTTGCATAAAAGGAGTAACCAGTTTGGAGACTAACCCGTCTATTTGATGGTCTATGGAGGCACCTGAATGCAAACTCACTGTATGTACGCCAAGCCCTTTCAACGGCTTGCAGACTCCGCGTACCTATAGATGATGTAGGGCAGCATAATAAATTATCAAGACAGATTATCTTGGAACAGAAACCTTCAATAATGATATAGTATCGTATCAATTAAAATTTGATGCACACTGTCGCGCAGCATATGTGATTGCACATTTCAGATATATGATTGACACCATAGCATCATCTAAGATCCCGAAAGGTATATGCACAAAAAATTAATAGACAGCTAGATAGGAAATGGAGTAAGCATCCTACAAACCTCGGAGGCTTTATCTTGAGATGGCACTAAATATAAAAGGAAAGGACCAGTAAATGATACACCCTCTTTCTCCTTCATTGAAATGATATCAGCAGCAGTCGATGCTATCCAAGAAATTTGCTCCCTCTTTGAGTCAGCTCCACTGGCCTCCAGCACATCTATTCCAGTACTGTAACAATTCCAAAAATCAAGTCCCCAAGCACTAGCAAATAGAGGTTCGTCCTTTTCATCACTCAAGGCTGTTCCATTGTGCATAGCATCCTGTATAGTGTTCAAACACATAAGCAAAAACTTTGACGGGCTCCCAGAAACATTGTCCGAGACAATTTCTTCCCAAGAGCCTTTGGACCCTCCCCTCTTAATAATCTGGTGAGTCGGTTTCCCCAGATTGGTTGCAATCTCCGACCCCATAAACTTAATACACGAATGCAATGCCATCTTTCCCTTCTCCACGATCTGAGACTTCTCCGTTTTGTTCCCAGGAAGACGTCCACGTTGATCATTTCCTTTCACAAACTCCTTCTTCAACCTAGAAGATTTCTTATCCTTTAGCTTCCAATCTTCTTTCGAATCCCTCTTCCTTTTCCCCATGGGTTCGGGTTTCCCCTTTCTTTCATTGAAAGGGTCCTCAAGAGAAGGAAGGCTGAAGCACATACCCTAAACAGCAACCAAAAAGCAAAAAAAATCCCAATTTTCAACAACATATCCCATCACTTTTAACATAAAACAGATTAGCTACGAATAATTAGCAAAACCATAGCTTGAATTAACTATAATCAAACTCGTAAAGCAACTTAGGCAGCTTGACATCAGCACCCAAATAGAATAAAACCTAAAAGATTGCACATTTACCTTCAAACAACACGAACCCAAAATTAAACTCATATTCCACAACAAGGAAATCAGAAATTGAAAATCCAATAGCTCAATATTGGGAAAAAAAATTCAATTGAAGAGAAAAAGCGTTACCTGACACTGGCGGCGCTTGCCGGATTGGCGGCGCTTCTTGGCGGCGATGAAGGCAGCGACGCGGCTGGAGACTTTTGACGAGGCATCCCTTTTACTTTCCGCCTTTCTATTGATCCTTTTGTTCCTCCGTCTGGTTATGGAATTATCGCTTAGCCCCATTTTCTCGCACCACGAAAGCTGAGAAAGAGAGAGTGGCGACTGCGAGCAGGTTTTGACTGGTTTTTGCTGTGTGATTTTTTCACGCACTGAGTGTGTTTCTTTAGATTTTGGGTTTTAGGGATATTTTCGGTATTTTGTGTGATGTTGGGGGTATTTTCGTCATGAGATTTTTGGGCCGAAGTGGGTTGGACTCTGGAATATGTAGTTTGGGCCTTATAATTATAATGAATATAATAATTTCAATTATCTGTATTTTAAGAGATGATTAACTCAATTTTCTGGCAATAAAAAATATTATAATGCCGTCTTTTTTATTTTACTATTATCCCTGTATATATATTTAGAAAATGGAGTATAAGATAAGTCTTCCATATTTTAATACCGACAAAATTTATAAAAATCAGATAAGGGTACGTACATTTTTATGTACCAATTACTAAGTGTCTTTTAATAATATTCTTCAATTTAATAAATTTTAAACATACATACAATAACATTTTTATAGTTAATTTGAGCTCTATGCCGCAAAATATATTCCAAACATTCATTTTAGTATCAACGATTTAACATCCCTAACTATAATCATTTTTTTAATAAAATATCTCGCTAAATAAGTCAGCTGCGAAAATCGATTTATATTGGCGGATTTTGATATAGTTTCTTTTTTCTTTGATAATTACCAAGAGTATCCACCCGCGGACCCATTAATTATTCTTCGCACGCACCTCAATTTGATATGGTTTTTATTTCCATTTGAACATGTGAAAATATGTCGCTTGCGCTATAACAAAATGTACGAATGAATATAAAAGTGTTTTTGTATTATCTATTTTTAGTGTGTTTCAGAAAGTATTCTAAACTTTTTGATATTCTAAAGAAAGTGTCATCAAATTTGAAAAAAATAAAATTTTGATAATATTTGATGAAATGACGTCGTTCCAAACTTTGATAAAATGAATAAACTTTTTTTGGAATGCTATAATTTTGTAAAAATTATGATCATTTGATAAAAAAAAAAGTAAATTGATTCATTGAACATATTCAAGAGCCAAATTTGCAAAATAAAATGAAATACTCAATTAACTAACAAGCGGTTGGGCCCGCGTCAGATGGGGCCTACGTGGTGACGTGTCACGCTGACGTCGATCACCCGCATCAACACACAAATTCGTCAATTCACAAATTTATCACAATTTTTCTCCCAAATTGTCACCGATTAAGCTGAATTCTTTCCCCAATTGGCCAATTCGATTTGTATATGCAACCCTATGTCTATACCGCGAGCGAGGTCCGGACGGTCGACGCCGCTCCGTCAACCGGAGCCGGAGAAAATCGACGGCGACGGCAGCTGGGACACCCTCGAATGGACCAAAGTTGATGTATTGCCAATTTCATCGAAATGCGCCGTTTTTTCTGTAATTTCTAGGTTTTCGGAAAATGTGCGTGATTGATTTGTGATTTTCCCTTTTTTTTCCAGCAAGTTTCGACTTTGAGGCCTGTGCCGCAGGGATTGCAGCAGTTGTTGTTCGACGGGGAGTTTGTCATAGTAGAGGTGATGTTGAAAATTGAGCTTCTTTGGTGGTTGTGTGCCTATGAATTTGGATTTTATGATTTCTTGTAGTGTTTGATTTTGAGGATGTGAATTTGGATTATAGTTCGAATTAACTTATTTGAATTCTGTAGCTTCAAGATGCTAATCATAACTGTGCAATATGGAAATTTTTGTGGTAAGTCTAATGTAAGATTTCTGGATGATGACAAAATTTAGAAAAGCTTGTATTAAGTGAAGGTGTAATCTAGTGTTTTTACATGATTTATGGAGCATATCAGGATTTTAGCTTCTGGTAATCTGTGTATTGCTTAGAAGAGGTGTAATTTGTAAATTATGCCTTAGATTACAGACACTATATAAGGTCATTCTTGTTCTAGATGTTGCTAGAGAGTGGAGGGTGGTATATATTGGTAAGGATGCATATATGCTTTATGCTGATTGATGATATTTTGGAAAAAAGGAGCTATCTTCCACATTCTTTGCATCTTCAATAAGAATATTTTGGGGTGACTTAATTGAAGATTCATTTCCAGGGACATGGCGTTGTTCTTGTGAACACGGACGAGGCCGGAGATTTATATGTGACAAATTTTCGTCTTCTTTTCTTGGTAAGACACTAAAGTTCATTCCTCTGTTGCTAATACAGTCTCTTTCATTTTGTATTAAAATTTAGGGTGTTTCTACTTTATTGGCAGTTTGCCATATATCATGCTGATAAAACATTAAGGTTAGGACTGTAGTCTTGCACTTATTCTGGTTTGACTATTCTCATTACACAATTCGTATGGGGAATGGCCATCTGCACAAAGAAGAGCTATAGTTTAACTAATGAATAAGTATCTTGTGTGGAAGCCATTGTTAATAATTTTCAAATGATTTATTTACCCACTAAACTTTGAGCTGACTGCTTAGATGGCTAGATCTCATCCAGTCACATTAAAACTTGTTGAGTTTTGATTCGGTCTTCATCATCAGGACATATGAGTCAAATACAATCTTTTGTGCTTTACCTTATGAAATTCAACCACATTCGCATGAAAAATTCTGGATTGCATTTCTTTATAAATCAAAGTATTGCCTTTTTGATGTAATATTTGGAAAATAAATGTAACCTTTTGCTTATAGGACTGTTCCTTTTTTTCCTAGAGCGATGGATCTAGAAGCGTTATAGGACTTGGCACAATACCATTGGCGGCAATCGAGAAGTTCAGCAGAACTGTAAGTTGTAATGAATGGAGTCAGTAACCTTCAATCTTCTTCTATATGCTAGTTTGTCTATTTGTATATTTTGCTAGTATACATCCTTTGCAGATGTTAATCACAAAGAATTTTACATCCTAATAGTTTTCTATGTTAGGAATCATTGCAAATCATTTTCCAGAGTTGATCCGAATAGTTTTCTCCAATTTCTGTGATAGGCAATTTAAGCACTTTGCCCCTGCCCTACTTGTCACAGTATTTATTTTTCCAATGCAATAAAATTGTACTTTCCTAAGAAAAATGTGATGTTTTTATCTCATGGTAATTTTTGCTTTGTTTAATTTCTTTAACTCTCTCCATAAAGCAGATGTTTTGTTAGTTCATAATGCAAGATCTTAACTCTGATATTCTTTATTGACTGAAGGGTATGAAGCTTCCATCAGCTCCTAAGCAGATTGATAAGAATCCATCTCAACGATTGCTTCAGGTCATTGGTATGGTTCTTAGCATCATTTCTCAAAAAGTAAATATATCGAGAGGCGAGAGCAATCGAAAATAATTGGATCAGAATACTGAGATAGTTGAATGAAGGTTTTGAATTTTCTTGCGGTGAATGTCAGTTTAATCGTAAATTAGTACCCCCAATGATACCAAATTTCTGGGCACGCTTATTAAGAAGCCCACTTGTTTAGACCCTTCTTGTTGAAGGCAAATGGGATGGACGGAGTAACTTTTAGTTTTTGCATAAATGATGTTTGTCACTGTGTTTGTATCTCATGATTATGATGTGTGGTTGTTTGCATTTGATTGTATTATTCTTATAAACCTTTGCAGGTAAAGATATGAGAATTGTTGTCTTTGGCTTTCGGCCTCGGACGAAACAGGTCAGTCATCTTGGATTTGGAAGTTTATGTATATGATGATTTTCCTAGCCTACTTTGGTGATTATATTCATGACGTTTGTGGTATTCGATGAAGAGTTAAACAATTTCTAAAATAAGCTTGCCTAAAAACCTTAAAATAATTCTATTAAATTGTTTGGGTACTTACAAATTTATAGTATATTTATAATGCAAGGCGCTACGTAGAGTCAGAATCATATTTTTGGCGTGGGTTAAAAAGTAGTCCAAATTATTCACTTGGGCGACTAAATCAGTTTAACTTTTAAGCATCTCAGTTATGCTTTCTACTATTGATGCCGAAGATGGTCATCTGAATCACATTGTTATGCAATAAAATGCTTATTTTGCAGAGGCGTGCTGTGTTTGATGCTATATCAAGGTGGACTAGACCAGCTAGACTTTGGGATCTCTATGCTTTTGCTGCTGGAACTTCAAGATACAGTAACACGACCCCTAAAGTGCGGTTATTGAATGAGTACTTCCGGCTTCTTGGGTTAGAATCACGCAAAGCTTGCCCTAGAACACTTGAAGATGGATCATTCACACTGTCCAATGAATGGTGGAGAATCAGCAATTTGAACTCTAACTATACAATGTGCCCTACCTATCCATTTGCCTTGCTTGTTCCAAACTCCATAAGGTAAGAAAATCTATGCAGATCTATTTTTCCATGGGAGCCACTGCTAGAGTTTTATACTAATAGTTTTAGTGATTTCGATCATGCCTTTCCTTGCAACTTCTGTCAGCGATGTGGAGATACTGCAGGCTTGTTCCTTCCGTGCACGGTGTAGATTGCCTGTAATATGCTGGTGTAACCCAGGTATGAGCTGAATTCACATTATAATTTTTCTACGTATCATGTTGAAGTTAGACTAATTGGTTAGCTGCAGGAACTGGAGCTGTCCTAGCGCGATCTTCTCAACCACTGGTTGGCCTCATGATGAACATGAGAAGGTGATTATAGGATGTAAAATAATCCTGTCGGTCTGCTGGTTTGAAAGGGTTGTGAATGATTTCATAGATACTGTAATTTATGACTGTGATCATAGTGAGTAGTAGGAGTTCTAAACTAACTTGTAGTTTCATTCCTCTCTCATAATCCATATATTGTCTTCTGAACCCATACACTCTTTTTTGCAGCAATTCTGATGAGAAACTAGTTGCCGCACTTTGGACTCAACTTTCTGGAGTAAGGGAGCGCAGGAGGTAACTTATTTTCATTGAGTTTACATCAGTATTCATTTTCTTCTCTATAGTTCAACCATGTTTGGCTCTCCATGATCGTATTTGTTTTTTGTTATCAAGCAACTAAATCACCTGAAATTCATATTTTCAGTTTGAGGTATTTAACTAAAATATCTCCAGTACTTTCTTTGGTGAATCATCAAATCCATATTTTCATTTAGGAAGCTATATATAGCTGATGCAAGGCCTAGGAAAAATGCATTGGCGAATGGTGCAATGGGTGGTGGGTCAGAGTCCTCCGCCAACTACTCTCAGTCTGAGGTCTATCTAAATCCATAATCAAATTGTGCATCCTAACTTTTAGAAGCACTTATAATGTGTTCTGTAAGTGGTGCCTTCTTCTCATCCTCCCTTTTCCATTTTTCAGATCGTCTTCTTTGGTATAGACAATATACACGCAATGCGCGAGAGTCTTGCTCGGCTTAGAGACTATGTTGATACTCATGGTGCCAAATCTTCAGATGGGTTGTCTTCTTTTTTGGTATGATTTTGTTGCACCTCAAGAGAATAATCTGTTTATACACATTGGTTCTTTTTTGGGAGATTAATGATATACTTTAACATGTATAGCTGGGATTTTGTTTACATTTGTTGTTGCAATCACTCTTCACTCATTTACTGACATTTACTTTTTTGCAGTCTTTCATTAGTCTTCTTTCTGTAAAGTCCTTGTGTCCGCAAAAGGTTTTTTCTAAGGGATTGAAAAATCAGCATTCTTTCTCTTTAAGGGTTTATGTTATGATGTAAAGAAGAGAAAGTTCTGTTAACAAAGTTCTTCAGTTGTTTCCATCGATTTTATTAGTCATAATGTGGTGCGGTGATGTTTTCATCTTTCACAAATTATAGCAGAGTTAGGGGTTATAAGAAGTAATATTTAGTCTATTTGGTAGTAATATTTCTAAGTGTATACTTGTATTCTTGCCCTTCTATTGACAGAGGCATGGTGGATGGACTTGGGGAGGAGGAAATCTCAGCAGTATGTCTGCTTCAGTCTCAACTCTGGGGGACAGCGGTTGGTTGATACATGTTCAGAGTGTCTTGGCTGGCTCAGCTTGGATTGCTGCTCGAATTGCTCTAGAATCAGCTACGGTGCTAGTCCATTGTAGGTAGGATATTTTATTGTATCTTCCTGGTTGAACCTGTTTGCTGACTGGTCCTATTGGTGGTATAATATAATTGTTTCTTGATTCTGAAACCCTCACCCTTAGTTATCTAGAGATCATGACATAGGGCATATATATGTTGCTAGTGCTTTCTCTACAATAGCACTAATTAAATATGCATTAATATCTTTGGTCCTCATCAAGATACTTGGAAAATGGAACTCCATTTCTACTTTGGTAAGAGATGATATTTTTTTGTACTTATGTGTCATCCAGAACATATTATCTCTATCCAATATTCTGTGGAAGCCCATAACTGGGAGAAGAAACTTTAAAAGCTGTTTTATGTATGCAAAATTCAGAAAAGACGCAAGTTTTCAACCATAACACTTGAAGAATTTTTGTCTGCTTCAAATGGATAATTTGTTCATTTTGTGCATCATTTCAAAATCTAAACATTATTAAAGACCGAGAACAACTGATTGATTTGATCTTTTATGAATGATCCAAAATGATGTTTGCAGTGATGGATGGGACAGAACAACTCAGCTGGTTTCTCTTGCAAGTTTGTTGCTTGATCCATACTACCGGACATTCAAAGGTTTCCAGGTATGGTTAATTACTGTGTTTGATGCAATAGCCAATTATATAGATTGCATCTTGTTCATTAGGCCTGTTGTGTGATGATAATTAGGCTACTCCCTCCGTCCCATATATTGGCCTATTTTTATTGCCATGGGTTTTCAGGAATGTTGCTTTATGGTGTAAAGGTGAGTGGGTAGTAAAGTACTCCCTCCATCCGCGATAGGAGTCCCATTCCTATCCAGCACGGGTTTTAAGAAATGTTAAGAAAAGTGGGTGGGAGAAAGTTAGTGGAATATGAGTCCCACTTGTATATATTAGTTTTAAATGATATGTGAGTGGAGTGAGTTAGTGGAATGTGTGGTCTCTTTACCATTTATAGTAATTATGAACCGGACGGACCAAAATGAAAAAACGGGACTCCTATTCGCGGACAGAGGGAGTATTAGTTAAAGGTGTGTGAGTGATACAGGTGTTGTAAAAAGGAAATAGTCCAATATATGTGCCCAAAAAGGAAAACAAGTCAATATATATGGGACGAGGGAGTATGAGAAGAGATTGGCTTTTGTAACTGAGTTCAAATCTTTCTGAATAAACAGGCTCTTGTAGAAAAAGACTGGCTTGCATTTGGTCATCCGTTTTCAGATCGTCTGGGACTGCCTACTGTGTCGGGAAGTGAAAGCATTCCTGAATTTACACGGCAGGCATCTACTGGGAGTTTAACTTCATCTCCAAGTCGCCAATCATCTCCCCAGCCTAATTCTTCTCATGCACAAAATAATTGTTCACCTATCTTTCTGCAGGTAGATGTACTAGAAACATTGGTAGACCAATTGATGCTTAATTTTTGCTACCATTATGTTTTTGTCTCTGCTTGTTGAGATCATTCATGGAAGTAACTATCTTTTATGCTTAATTTTTGCTACCATTATGTTTTTGTCTCTGCTTGTTGAGATCATTCATGGAAGTAACTATCTTTTAGAAAGTAGATTTTGTAGCACCAGTTTAGTAAATGATTTTAGGGGGATTTGAAAAGGGCCATTGCTCCGCCTTAAATAATTAGAGCTAAAGAGCATGTTCTGTTGTGCATTTATGTTATAGTCACCACTCTACTATATTCAATGGGTTTAAGAAATACTAATGCTTAGATCTCAATTTCAGTAAGACTAAATTTTACTATGGCTATGGCAGTTGGACACCAGCTCATTATTTGCTTTAGTAACCAGTGCCAAAATAACATGAACAGATGAAGATTTGATCATGATTTTGGAAGTGATTATAGTCATTTGTCACTTATAGAAGCGCTGTCCAACTGGCATAGTTACAGTCTGACTATTTTTGTCCCAAAGATCCCTATTTGTGAATTGAGTTTTGTGATGAATATCTTACGACACCTTTTCTTTTCGGGTCACTGACTACAGTATTTTTCTACAGTGGGTTGATTGCATTTCCCAATTGTTACGAATGTATCCCTTTGCCTTTGAGTTTTCTTCGGTAATGTACCTTCATTCCAATGCATAATGAGATAGCTAATTCGATGATGTTACGCCATAATGCTGCTTGCTGACTCTATCTTATGGCTTTGCAGGTATTCCTGGTAGATTTACTAGACTGTGTTCTGTCCTGCCGTTTTGGAAACTTTTTCTGCAACAGGTATATGCCTTTTCTTTCCTTGCTAGCTCACTGCCATAATTATGTTACTTGTCTTCTTTGCAAGCTCCCTTTTTTATGTATAGTGTTTTTAGTAGGGATATTTGCTGAAATAAATCATAAAATAATGAACTATTGTGCAAATTCAACACAGCTTTAAAACATTTCAAGAATGCCACCATCTTTACTTAAATATGTGGGAACCCAACATCCCCAAACTTTACAATGAAATTTGGACGATGTATACTGCTGAATGACATTGTTTTAATGCTGAAAAAATTGGGGATGTTGGATTTGCCACAAATAGGAAGGTAATGATATTATTGAGACGTTTTAAAAGCTGTGTTCAGCTTACAAAGTAGAGTAGAACTTATGATCTATTATTCAACAATCACCAAAGACATACAAAGTTAAATCATGAAGCAGAGAGTTCATCAATAAAAGCTAGTTCTTTCTGATTACCTCCAATATCTGCTCATGTATAAAGTATATTTAGTACAATATGAATTATTATTACAATTGACAACCATGCTGTGTGGTGAGGAATTTTAGTTGGTAACCACGGCCATGATTATAGAAGTCTTTGCTTGGCTTTTGCATCATGCAACAAACAACTTGATGTGGAAACAATGTATTGATATTTTGGTTTATATTGCTCTTGTCTGATTTATTCTTTGTTAAATCAGTGAGAAAGAAAGGCATCAAGCTGGTGTTTATGATGCATGTGGGTGCATGTGGGTCTATTTGGCTGAGTTGCGGGATTCAGATAGGCCTTCTGGTCATTATAACCACTTCTACGACGCATCAAAATTTCAAGGTCCGTTATTACCTCCAGCAGCAGCTTTAGCACCAACGCTTTGGCCTCAGTTCCACCTTCGATGGGCTTGTCCATCAGAATCCCAAGGTGGAGAGTTAGAAACACACTGTAGAAACATGGCTGAGAAATTATCTGAATTGCAGAAGGTACGTAATTTGTTTCTATTCATCATTGTTCACCTAATTTTCCTCTCTTTCTGCTGTGTCGTATCTGTGCCTGTGGGACCTGAAAAGATCCTTTCTAGTTTAAAATCCTTGTGTTGCATGTATGCACAAATAATAGTGCGAGAATTCGCCAAATCAACAAGCCTAGACAGGGTGTGGAATAATGGATGCATGGTAGATTCAGTTTCATATGTTGGCATTTAATCGAGAACACAATATAAACCGCATTAACAGGAACTGTTTGTTTAACATAAGGAATAAGGAAGATGATATTTCCAATCCTTTTCAAGAAAACAAACAAAATTAAAATTGTGGTCTCCAAAAGAAATGACCACCTGTTAACCACCCCCCCCCCCTCCTCCCCGCGTGTGGGCCCGGCATGAATATGTCAATCAATCAGATATCAGGATCATGCTCGA
This sequence comes from Salvia hispanica, assembly GCF_029641045.1. Taxonomy (NCBI): domain Eukaryota; kingdom Viridiplantae; phylum Streptophyta; class Magnoliopsida; order Lamiales; family Lamiaceae; genus Salvia; species Salvia hispanica. The sequence continues at coordinate 25,880,922 of NC_142693.1, read as the reverse complement.
AATAGGAAAGATTGGTAAGACATCATGATCAAAGACTGGTAGACGTGCTTGTCAATAAAATGTGCAGTAGAGGCCTTTCTTAAGGAGCATGACCTCTAAACTACGTTCTACTTTAAGTTGGAATAAGTACCTGAATTTGGATTCTTTTGTACAAGTAGGATAATCTAACTGGATTGGTATGCTTATATAGGTTTGGGTTTTCAGAAAGGCTTAGTATATAAGACGGGCTGGGACGGAAGGGTTCGTGATGGTGGTTTTATTGTTTCTGCTTACACAAAAAAACCCCTCTAGAAAAAGTTCTAGATTGCTTTAAAGCCCAATAATTCTTTCCCAATAATTGATATTATTGAAGAGTAATCAGGTAGTAATAAATGTTGGCAGGCAAAAGATCTAGCAGAGGCAAAACTTAGAGAAGCAACATCAGCTGTGGAGTCTTTGACAGATGAGTTGCGAAACGAGAAACTCAGCAGCAGCTCAGCCAGGGACTGGGCTAGGAGTGCCAAAAAGGAAAATGTTGCTATAAAACGGGCAATACAAGCACTCGGGTCCAAAGTCCATTTTTCCGAAGAAGGTGATTGCATTGTTAGCATCGAAAGCATAGCAACAGAGATCCCTCAAAAATCTCTCTTTTCCACTGCTGGCACGCGGAGTGATGAGAAACCAGATAGTCCCGTGTATGTTGCTCGTCATGAAGATGATGATGATTCCATCAACCCTATATGCCGGGTATGTGAATCTTTATGCCCTCTACGCACCCGCGAGGGAGGGTGTAGATGGCCTGAAGCTGGCTGTGCCCAGTGCGGTAGTCAGTTTGTCGGCCTAAAGGCTAACTTTGATGCTTTCGACCGGCTTTCTATATACGACAGCTATTTTGATTCACAATAGCAGCTTTTACAAGAATTTTTTGTGAGAAAAAAAATATAAAGACCCTCAGTTGGACACGGTCTTCGGGAGTGTATATACATCACGAACAGAGTTAGCACAAGCCGGACTCATTTCTGGCGATCCACATAGGTAGAAACAAGGCAAGTTCCTTCTTCTAACTCACTCTTATTGTCATCATGGATCAGGTAGTATGTATCATTCTGGTGAATAGAATCCCAACTCAATAGCTCTAGCTCTAATTTTTTTGCTATCCTTTAGATGAATAAATGCATTTTGTCACTTTCATACTTCAACTAAGATCAATAATACAATAAATTGAAATATCTTTGGAGGAATGGTCAGATGCATTTTGTCAGATGTAATGATTAATTTACTGTTTTGGCATATTCTGATAGATTCTACGTTCTGTGTTGCAAATTTTGTCATTGTATGAAATTGCTAACCAGTTGTGATTGTTAGAATAAATACATGTGTAGCTGTCACTTTAATTAAAAAAAAATTACTATGTAGCACATGCCATAAAATGATAGACTTGTGCTCCTCTCTCTCTAAGACACATAGAATGGATGCATCTATCCAAAAATGGATCAAAGGTATGGAGTGTGTATGGCTAGAAGAAGTAGACAACTCTCAACCACAAGTCTTATTCTTCATTTTTACTCTTGTCCTAAATTAATCGAGACATTATTTTCGACACAAGAATTAAGAAAGTGGTGTTTATTGAGTTACATGGAAGAAGAATTGAATTTGAAGAGAAAAATTAAAATAAGAGAAATTAAAGAGTTGATTTTTGCCAAAAACTGAAATGATTCATTTGCGTACGACAATTTTGGTGCAAGATTATATTTCAAGAACGAAGAATAAGAAAAGAAAGAAATACTGATAATGGAAAAACTGTAGAAAGATTTAATGAACCAAGAAAAAAAGGGGCAGCGCAGTTGTAAAAGAAAGTTCATGTTTTGAGTGTATAAACTACATTTTCTTCATAGAATAGACCATGATTATGAACACCATATATCTAATCCATTTACTTGAAGGATCAAAGAGGCTAGTCTTGAGACGGGGGAGGACCATCGTCTGGCTTCTTCTGTCCCTTCCTCTCGTTCCACCTCATCCATGCCCACCTCGCAACTAAAATTCCGCCTAAAGCATAAACCTGCGACCAGCCAGACACAACAGAAGATGAACGATTGTAGATCAGCAAGCATTACGATATCAAAAACGGTTTCCTATTCTCATTGACGCCAACTTAATTTGGTAAACAATAGTAGAAGGTAGAGATAATCACAATGTGATATCTCTAGAAAATGTGAACGTGCTCAATTATACGTTATAAAGTATCTATTCTTAGATTTTGATCCTAGGCTAATAACAAGAGGTTCAAATATACCTTAAGAAAGAATGTATTCTTTGTCAATCATAGGCTCATAGAAACAAGTTCGAATATGTTACAATAGTATGTATTTTTCTCAGATTTGATATCCCACCCCACCAAAATCATAAACAGAAAAGGTATTACATTTTTCACTGCTAGATACAACACGAATCACGGTTTAGAATAGGCTCAAAATCCTATGGCTATCACAATTTTACAAGAGAGAATTTGTTCCATAGATAGCATAGAATAAGCAAAAACTTGCCTATTAATCACAGTTCACGATAAACATTATAAACTGCAATCCTCCTATAACTTGGTATCTGGTCAAAGTTATGAATAAAACGACCAACTAAGCAACCGTGGCAATCAACCAACTGATCGAATTTCCATCCTACCTAACCACCTCACCAATTACAGTTTCAGTAATTCAGCAGTCGCCATAACATCCTTCAAGTTACAAGCAACCTTTTTTAAACCTTTTAATCAACTCAACAAACAAGAGATATTCAGCATATAACCTATACAATATCAAAGGAGCAAGATGAATACAGCTCCAGTCAATTCAGCAGTCTACATAACACTCTAGAAGTAACAAGCAACTTTTTTTAATTAACTCAATAAACAATATATATTCAGTATACAACTTAAAACAGAATCAAAGGAGCGAAATGAGTACAATTTCAGCCAATTCAGCAATCTACATAACATTCTAGAATTTACAAGCAACCTCGTCTTTTTTTCATCTTTTTCATTAACTCAATAAACAAACAGAAGAGATATTCAGCATATAACCTTGAGAACATCAAAATGAATTCAATTACAGTTTCAGTCAATTCAGCAGTCTACAGTTTCAAGCAATTTTTTTACCGTTTCAATTAAATCAATAAACAAGAGGATATCCAGCATATAACCTATACAGAATCAAATGAGCTAGATGAATATCAATTACAGTTTCAGTTAATTCAGCAGTTTACAAGTTCCAAGCAACTCTTTTTACCTTTTAAATTAAATCAAAGGAGTAAGATGAATATCAACTACAATTTCAGTTTAATTAACTCAATAATAAACAAGAGATATTCAGCCGTATCAAAGGAGCAAGACGAATATATCAAATAAATTCACACAATCATCATTCATCACATGCATCGAAACATATCTCAATCAAAATCAATTCGACCACGAAAGAATCAATACCTGCCACAAAATCAACGGATTAGTAGTCCGTCCAGCTGCATCAGCCTCCGCTTCCAATTTGATCTCCTCCACGCTCTGCCGCGGAAACGTCACGAATCCTGGCTTCTTCTCCTCATCCGCCGCCGATTTCAGCGGCTCCGCTGCTTCCACGGCGTGTTCCGGCTTAGCGTCGTTTTTCTTCGGGGGGAAGGGCAGCTTAATTGAGGCGAGTAAGTTCGTGAAGAAGACTACGAAGGGGTTCTTCTGCTCCTCCGCTATGCTGTTGGAGTCTCCCATTTTTCAACGCGGGGTTTTGGAGAGAGGTTTGGTGAGCTTTTAGCTATGGCGGAGGCAACAATAGAGAGAGAGAGAGTGAGAAAGAAGAGGAAGCTTGTGGAATTAAAATACCTGAAACGGCGCCGTTTGTGCCTCTTTTGTTCAACGACTTCGGGAATTAATTTCTTCTGCATATTTATTAATTTTATTAATATTATTGCTACTAGAATTTTTTTTTAAAAATCATTGACGTAGACAAATGGCGTGTAAGTTTTGATAAAACTACAAAGTTCACTAATCCAAACATTGTATTGATAGAGATGATCAAAATTATACAATCATAATTGAGGCGTATCTTTCATACACATATATTAAAGAACCACTATTTAGTAAATTAAGGGACCGTGAGATTTAAAAGGATGGAAACCGTTATTTTTGGAACTGTAGGCTGGTTTGGATACCAAAATTTTAGAAATGAAACTGTGAAAAATTATCGGAAAATTGTGAAAAATCAAGTCGAAACCACAAAATCCATTGAAAACTGGCGGTTCAGAACCGTGAAAGACTGTAAAAAAAACCGCTGAAAAACCATTGGTTCAGAACTGGAACCAAAACCGAAACCAGCGGTTTTGAAACCAGAACAGTAACAGCGAAACATCCTCGCGGTTTGGTTCTAGCTTGACGATTTTCGAAACCGAAACCGTCGATTCCGGAACTGTGGGCATTTCTAGACTATGGAAACAAGTGTATTGAAAATCAGATTTGATATAGGAATTAGCAAAAATTGTTTTAATAGAAAATTGTAGCCGACGAAATTTATTACTGTTGGAAATAACGAAGCATGGTTGTTAGCTAGCTGTATGCATCTCATTTTTATGTATCTCATTAATGAATATTAATTGATAATGTAGCACGTGATTATGAATTTATGAAAATATTGATTTTTGCGTAAATCTATTTAAAAATACGAGTTTATGGAAAAACAGAGTGGATATATTAATGCCAAATGGAGAAGTCAAATAAAAATCGAGAATTCGAAAAAAAAAATTGTGTTATGGAAATTAATTATCATAGTGTCGACATTTGTTCGGATCTCCACAAGACAAAAAGTTGAGTGTAAAATACAAAATTATTAATACAGTCCAATAAAATTTGAACAAAAAAGTTGGATCCCTTTAGAAGAGATATTGACGTTTCTTGACAAAAAATGCCAAATAAAAACTATGGTGTCAATATATTCCGATATTTATAGTATTATTTAAATGTGAAACAGTAAATCTAAAATTTCACTCATTTTATAAATCAAACATTCCTAAATATATTTTAAGTGAAAAACACCACACATTAAAACACAATATCCAAAATATGTACAAAAAAAACATTTTGAGCATTGAAAGGTTGAAAACACATTCTATATGCAGTCTAATAATACACAACTACCATCACCCGTATTTGATGATATCCCGACCTCAAATCTATCTTAGACGACACTCTTGTTTCTCATTCGAGAAATCAAGCCTATAACCACCCCATCCTCTCCTATAACTGTCCCATTTTTCGAAAAAATATGTATATAGCATAAGAAATTCAATCAAATGAGGCAACAGCAAGTGCAACCCCAAGATCATTCGAAGTTCCAGATACATACATTCTGTAGGTTTCTATGTCCTGTTGATGGAGCTTTGGGGATGAGGCAGCGTAGTAGCTTCCACTCGCAGGGTCACGCTTAGAGAATATGATCTCCCTTAGGATAGGCTCGTGGCCGTTGAGGAGATTGCCCATGCTCAACACTCTCCTCCATGACTGGTTTGCTGTGGGTGGAGGAAACATGCTGAGGATTAAGTCCCTGTCGTCTGACCTTATTTGTTGCTTCTTGTCGAATTCCTGGTGTATACAAACAGCATCGTTATCGAACAATGGCAGTTACCGTTCAACGAAGAGTTGGGGAGGAATCCAGTTGAAGCTTACCCTTTGGGTATCATTGTGGACATTGGCAGAGCTTGTTCCCATATTTGGGAGGTAGAAGTTGAAGCAGTCGGTGAAGATCGCTTGGCCAAGGTATGGTGATTGCAAGAATTTGACATGAAGAGATGCCGCGAGTAGAACTAACTTCTCAATGTGTTCGAAAGTAGTGGATAGCCTCCTGAGGTCCTCAAGAACTTCGGTATCAGTGGCCGTATTCTGTGCTGTATTAGGATCAGTAAATTGTTACTTCGAAGTTGCAACCGTATATAATTACATAAGCAACATGTATTAAGGGAAAGTTACCTAGGAAAATTCTGAGAACTGATGCAATGGTTATGTATAACTGTTCTATTTTTATGTTCATCTGCTTTAAATCACCGAACGAGGTCCGGTTAAGAGTGTCGGCTGCTGCTCTGAAGGCAGCACAGACCATTTCTTCCAGCAGTTGGTATGGTCTTAGAGTCTCCAGGTAATGAAGAACCTGATTTCAGGTAATAAATGTCCAACATGACTGAAGAAATCGATGAAATGGAATCTACAACTCTGTCGAAATAATAGTAAGAAAAAAGACACGATTATGATCAGTAAATGTAGAACCTTTTCTCCTTCTCTATTCGGGTCCCAAAGTGGTTTCTGTTCAGAAGCAGGCACGGCAGGGGCTTCATTCCAGATCTTTCTCCATGAGTTCCCCGGATCAGACATTCTATCCGAAAGTTTTCCACGAGGAGGCCATGAACTGGACTCAGATGCACCATTTTCCTCACTTTCATCGTTTTCCCAGTCCCGTGGTGAATGCCATCGGATAAAATCTTCGAAGACAGCATCTGGATTTGCAGCCTTGAAAGCAGACATATCTGCAGTCAGGTTACAATACATGGCATGAGAAAATGATTTTTATATATATGCGTGTGTGCAAAGCACGACATATCTATGTAGAATGCATCTTAAACACTTCAGATATGCTTTTATATCGTCAAATAGAGAACTTCTAGGGCTAGATACGAATAAATGATATGCAATGGCTTGCCAACATAGGTTTAATGTGAACAGAAATAAGAGTTCTGGAGGCTAAATCATACCAAGTGAAAGAGAATGTACAAGGATTTATTGAAAAATAAGTTTCAAGTTCAGAAGCTAGAAATACAATATTAAGTTGAATAATTCAGGCATAATAAAGAAAGTCAATCACCTGAGGCCAAAATTTCTGTTTCGAGTTGAGCAGAGAAGCTCTGCAATGGCATGCACGAAACAATTGTCAGTTCACATATAAGTCTAACAAAAACGAATTAGGAACATACATAATATATTTTTCAGCAACCAAACCAGCAAAAAGTCGAATTTATTAACACCAATAGTTTCCCAATGGTCACTTTAGTGATTTGATGTGAAACGCTTACTATCAAATTGTTGATCACAAGACTAATTTCCACGAAATGACATTACAAATTAAGAGAGTCATGTTTAGACAGTGAAAATATCATATCAAATGGTAATTTTTGCTTACATATGAATCACCCAAGGCTACAGCAGCTTTCAGACGTTCTTCGTGCATGTCTTCTGTCATTGGAGGTGGTTCCTATAGTAAAGTCAGAAAGATATAAGTTTACCGTTGTTTGAGACAAAGCAGCAGAAAGTGAACTACCAGGGTGATCGGAGCACGCATAATCTTGTTCGACTTTAAGAGCATCATCGGCTTTGCCACATTAGCTGCATCATTGCTGGCATTTAGGGATGATTGTTAGCAAATGCAGAAATATGAAGTATCTATAATAACTCACTACTTGCATTCGAGAACCAACTACCAAGAAAGCAATCTCAGAATTTATGAAGGATAATCTCGTCAATGGCTTCACTTTAAACAACTTAATAATGCAAGTACACACATTAATATAAGAGATTCAAGAACTTACACGAAACAAACATCGAGAATTTAAGACGATTGTTATCTATAAAACAAAAAAAACACATGTTGCATAATCTGCAAAAAAGGTTCTACATAGATATATTCAGTATCTTAATTACCTAAATTCTTAGTATTATCTTTTATACCTACTGTCTTTCCTGTCAGAACCTTCTTTACTAGCTCCGCGAGAAGAAGAAGAAGAAGAAGAATTGTGCGTTGGAAACTGAAGATCTTCCTGCAGTTAAATGGATACTAAACGTAAGAAGGTGGATGGCAGCATAATAGAAAAATCACAAGGAACAAAATCAAAACAAAACAGCAAGACCTGGGAAGTCATAGTGTCATTTGCATCAACAAACTGTCCTTCTGCCTCTCTATGCTTTTGATCAATGCACACAGCAAGCTAAATATACAACGTGAGAGCTTTAAATGCTATGTCACGGGACATTAAAAAGGATAAATAGAGAGAGAGAGAGAGAGAGAGAGTCAATTGGACCAACCATGTGCAGTTTCTGGTTAATCAAACAAGTGGACAGGTCGATTGGGCCACTGGATGGCATTCTTGGTAGTGATTGTGATTCTTCCCAACACCAGCGAACCTCGCGAACGAACTCTATCCAGAGTACGGAAATTGCTAATCAAATAAACAAGATGAAGAGCAATGAGAAAATTGCGAAATGATAGGTCAGGCAAAAAACGAATACACTGTTTTACAATAAGTTCCATTAACAGAAATACCTCGTATACTACAGTTCCCAAACCAAAGAGCATGTAAACAGAACTGTGCGAAGAGTGATTCCTGCGGAGCGCCTTTAATGGATCGAGAATTTTTATGCTCAGTTGGAGAGGAATTCATCTCTGTTTCCACAGCTGCAAATTAAAGAAAATGATATTAACTAAAGAAACAATTCGGGGAGATAATGGATCTTTGAAACTAGCATTGACGAATTGAATTTTTTGAGACAAAAAGTTCAGTAAGGGACAGTTCTTATCTAAGAATCAAATAACTAAGATACAACAACAATGAGAAAAAAATGTATGCACCCTCATGAAAGAGATCTTTTAGCACACGGTCAAGAACTGTCTGTGGAGGTACAACTGCTGAAGACTTCAAAGCTTCAGAACCTGAGTTTGCAAAAACTAAATTAGAAGACATACAGTATTTTAAAAATTACTGGAAATTTAATTTTTCAACATGGTCGGAGAACATAATCAGAAGTCACTATGAGAAACTACATCATGTGTCAACAACAATTCACATTTGATACATGAACTTATGCAGTAGGAGAATTTCAAACCTGATATAAAATCCTCAATGAACTTGGCCTCTGATGACATTTCCAGTGCCTTAACTAGAAGGTGCAGCTGGGACGCAAATCCAATAGTGCTTCCACCAGAAACGTCACTGCTAAAAATGGATGAATACAAATCATTCCATTTCGTCAACAAGGATTGGAACTATTTCAGCTATGAAATATTTGATAGGAAGAAGAGAAGTTAGCTTCTCTCCCTTAGGTTAAACAGAACTATATACTTCATAAACATTGGGATTGGGACAAATATTTTGTATTTCAAACAAACTTTTACTAGGTGAGGAGTTGATGGTAATATAATTTCCAAAAAAGAGCCATGAAGAAACAGAAGTATGGAATAAGGCTAACAGAGTAGAATCAACAAATAGATAGAACGTGTAAAATATTAGTTCAAGAGTCCAAGTCCACATATATTGCCCATATAGATGTTATTCTCCTTTACTTTATGCAACACTTTCCCTTTTCCGACAGTTTAAACAAGTTGCTTGCAGCTGACAACATGGTGTGCTAAAAATAAAAAATTCTCAAAACATGATGGGGAAATTTTGAAAATCCCACATATTACAACGGTGTTCTTACAGATATTCAGATAGGCATGGACTTAAGAACCACTTATCAGCTTCTACTGGTGAGGCATTCTCTAGTTCAGCCATATCTAGTGAACTTTCAGCTGTTATCTCTAACCATATGGCAAGCAACTCAAATCCTGCATAAGAAAAATCATGGCACTTAGGAATCCAAGATATACCATCGGGTATAATGCTAATATTATGTACTGTTCTTGATAATCAGTAAAAAAGACTTTGACCAACACAAATTGGGCAACAAAAACAAATTTTTAATATAGCTAGCAGAAGTGTTTCACCGTTTACTGGGTCCTCTGCAGAATACCACTTGCTCCAAGGAAAATTGTCATCCCATTGAGCTTTCACATGATTATCAACCTCAGGATTTTCACTGGATCCTGTGATGTCAGCATCAGGATCATGAATTTCATCCTCATCATCATGGATGGGAGTTCTGTAGGTTAGCTTCATCTTAAAATGGACTTCAAAATGATTCATAGACCAGTCCACAGCAGTATAGGCCTTGGGAATATATCCAGAAAATGGATTTTTGTAAGTAAACGGCATAACAGTTAATCCCTTAGTAATTGAAGCCAATTCCCAAAAGGAAAACTGATACCAATATTGCAGTGGAACATGCTAAGGCATTCGGTACACATACAACTATACAAAACAAAGCTATCAAAATAATAAGCAATTCGAGTAATTATTGAAATGCATCTGCTATGCAAATGAATACAGTCATGTTCCATGTGTGTTCCATAGATGTTAAACCCCAGAAGAGAAAAAAATTACCAGTGTGTGTGTGAGAGAGAGAGAGAGAGAGAGAGAAAGAGGGAACTCACAAATTTGGATACAAACAGCTCGTACAGTCCTTCTAAATGCATAAGCTTTACTGGAACCTGGCTGGCAATGCGGTCAGCTTCAAACCTTCTAGTGAAAACAGTTCCCATATTTTGAATACCAATATATGCTTTACGCGAAGAATCATGAACAGGAACAAAGGCAGGCCATAGGCTGCAAAGGATGAGCAATCCCAACACATATTAACAGCACTTCATTATTAGTCCTCAGTGAAAAGAAGTAAAGCAACTTATAAGTGTAAACGTGAGCACCGAACTACATTATGACCAAAGAAGATGAAAGCAAGAGGGTAGAAGGTCATGAAATCCAACATACATCAAATTTGGAAATCTGGTTGTACAAGATAAAATTACATTAACACAGTTGGGATAAGCAAATACAAATATCGGCACCTAAACTAATACTATGCAATTGTTTTCTTATTCTTCCTTACAATCTTCTAAACTGTTCCAAGAAGCTCACTCTGCTAGCTTGATTGTGTTATATTTGGTAGTAATTGAACATATTTAATACATCCTCCAGCCATTTGTCCACATTGTGAACTCCTAAGAAGTTTTTATAGGGACAATGAATAAGCCATGAGTTTCTAAAAACACTTGGCTTCTAAATGCTCTGGAAATCTCAGCCAGTAAGATTTTTATCTACATCCAATTGATCCTCAAGTTTATCGACATTCTAGATCCCTAGAGTTTTACTGTTCAGCTCACTGCCCCTCATTACCTATGCTCTTAAGACTGAGACCATTTCTTTAATTTACAAAATATACCAATGTTGGAAATGTAAGGAAGAAACACTTGAGCAAGAATACAATAGCAGTCAAACCATGAACAGTTGGACAAAGCAATCGCAACTGCACTCAAAAGTTTGCTTGCCTCTGGTGCATCAAGAACTACACCACTCGCACTTTGCGGAGCAATCACCTGACAGTTTGAGAACAATGAGCTCAGAGGTATTATCCAAAAAACAATAGTTTACACACACACATGGAAAGAGAGAGAGAGAGAGAGAGAGAGAGAGAGACCACAAACTCCTTCACCCCAAATGAAAGCTGCAGATCGTGCAATGGATGATCCCAATCAAGGGTTTTACCTGAGACGGTAAGATATCCTAGTAAGAAACGTGCTAGAGAAAAAGCGCCTTCTAAGAAGGTAAATTTTGTAGTTAAGTTTTCGTATGAGTACCATCATCAACTGTTGCAAAATAGTACTCCATGCAATAACTTTTTGTAGCATATTTGAATTCAGATTTGATCTTGTACAAATCTTTTAGCTGATTCACCTGAACAGCACCCTTTGCCTATGACCAAATAGAACAGAAGTCAATCTGCACATCAAGTGCAAATTATTTATGGATATAACTAAATGCAATTTAAAATAAAGCCAACTTGTGATATTGGTTTTCAACAGAGCCTCTCCTGAAGATTTATCAGGCAAAGCAGAAACTAATTTGACAATGACAAAGATTCAGTTTTTTACCATACCCCACAGCTACCTCAATGACATTATTTGCAGCTGTATATAGTAGGATTTGATATGGAACCATCAAGATCTTGTGACTTAACAGAAACATGATTCGAGCAACATAGCTACATATTAGCCTTCTAATTCGGTTCAAATAGATAAAAGAAAGGAAAAAGAAATAAAGTTTAAGGTTGCTGCTTGACAGTATAGAAGGAGTTATCTAATTTGAACAAATCCGCCAGGGAACAAGGCTTACCAATAGGTTCTTTGGGCCATCAGCGAACCACTGTCGACAGACGGCCTCTATCTCAGAAATGAACCTAAAAGGTTATGCAGCTGTTAGCAGTGTGCTCTTTTTGAAGATAACCTAATATGTATTGCCAGTACACTGCCATACCTTTCCCATGACGAGGCAAGAGTAAAATCATCAAAATGCTCAAACTGCAGAAATTAGACAAATTCACATTTAACAATTTTGCTTGGATAAAACCATATTAGTAACAATTATAATCTAGGTCACACCTCCTCTTCATCATCATTGTCCTCCATGATGCCTTTTGAATTGTCGGCTGACTTCATATGGATAACAACTGCTGCAAAAAGCCAACTAGTAAATACAGTGATTAAAGACTTTTTTTGGAGAATAAGGATGCACTAGTAATGCTCTTATGAGATGGATACTTCAGTGATCGAAACGTCAAGAGGATCTAGTGGCTTGTTTAGATCAAGGTGAAAATTAAAACAACCAAAGAATATGAGCTTCCAAGGCCTAGGTCTCCTCAATAAGTCATACAAACGGCAGCCACTAGAATATTTAGCAAAATATATACTCCTATCTTCTTTTACAACAATCGAAGCTCAATCTATGAAGAGGAGGCACATACAATCAGGGAAAAGATGGAATCTCTCCCCTACACTTATAATCAGGCTATTGTTTGATAAATTGGGTGTCATGATGATGAAAATCGAAGCTATAGTTAGATAGCAATAGATAATTCTTCTTTTCCTCATTGCTTTATACAGAAATCTGAATGAAATGCATATCACATTTTCACATCATTGAAATTAAACCGGTCGATTTACCTAACTCAAAATACTTCGACTGTTAATGTCGAAAGTTCAACAAAATGACTTAAAACCAGATAACATTTTTCTAATAGATGCAAAAAAGCTGCAAAATTCACTTGAGAAACACCAAAACGACGCTCCAGTTGCAAATTGAGATCACATATTCAATAATCCATATTCGTATAAATCGCAATTAATAATCGATAGCAATCCGCGGAATTCGAATGAGGAACAGAAAATCGCACCTCGCCGGAGTTTGTCGTCTTCAACAAAGAGAATTGCAAGATTTTCGACTGTTACAGTTGCATTTCTGCATATTGTTCAATTGGATTTTGACTTTCTTTATTAATTAGAATTGAACGAAATTCTAAATTTAGTGGAGAATGAAAATTAATTTGATCCAAATATCCAAATAAATTTTAATATTTCGATTGAGTTCGACTCAATTCGTTATTAGAGCTTGCATTTTATAAAGTTATCAAATTTCATAGTTTTTGCAATTTCTCTGTCATTTCAGTTTTTTTTTTCAATATTTATGATGAAATATAATGCTATATGCTTATATATTTTACATGGGCAATGATTAGTAATTTAATTAAACTTTACCTTGAACCTGTAGTTTGCTTCACGTTTTCCAAACTTTGAGTCAATTATTTCAGATGAGGAATAATTTCATTATGCAAATATAATGTAACTAGTACTAATACTTCATTCGTCCACGAAAAATAGTTACATTTTTAACATGTCCATAAAAAATAGTCTCATTTTTATAAATTAAAATTTTCTCTCATATTTTTCTACTTTTTCTCCCATTTCTCTCATATGTTCCTCTCTTTTTCTCAACTTCTCTATTACTTTACGCGAGAAATTTCAGAATATGAGTCTCAATTTGCTGACCTTTCAATATTAGAGATTAAATCCGTTGACCTTTCAAAATATAGGTTCGAGGCATGCAAATTTTTCAAAATAATGAATTTCTATTTTTTATATTTATTCTTTTCATTATTCTTATTATTTCTTTTCCAATAATTATAAATTGACCAAACCACCTTTTAAGCCAATTTCTCTAAAATTTCAATTTGCTCCCACTTTATTATTTCCACTTTTAGCCAACTGCAAACATCAATTATATTATGCTCCCTATGCGAACATCAATTTTTCTCCCACTTTAATCTTTAATCTCGAAAGGTCAGCCGAATTGAGACCCATATTCCAAAATTTCTTACTTTACACACTTTTTCGTCGTATTCTCTTTTATTTTACCAATTTATCATTAAAATCGTACCGTACGCAAATAAGACTATTTTTTATAAACGCTAGTAGTAAAAATTATTTACACATGCCCCATGATAATAAATACTGTAACAATAATCCCACTTCACAAAATCTATCATTCTGAAATAATACTCTTTCAGATCAGAAACTAAAGAAAAACACAAGATGCAATACAAATAACACAATAGCACTATGTACACAAAAAAACATTATGGGCATTGAAAGGTTGAACACACATCCTATACCATCACCGTATATGATGATATCCCGACCTCAAATCCATCTTGCACGACGCTCGTGTTTCTCGATGCAAATCCGACAAATCAACCCTACAACCACCACATCCTCCTCTCCTACAACTATCTCATTTGACAAAAAAAAGTAGTAGAAGAAATCCAATCAAATGAGGCCAATTCATCATTGATCACTCTCTACCAACTCTTGAAAAAAACCACACCACTAACCGCAACCAATCCCACAAAATACCCCACCCCAAAAGGAATCCGAGCACCACACCAAAAACTCCCACCACCTTGCTCTTCCTCCCCCGCCGCCGCCGGCCTAAAACCAACCCCGCCGCAGCTCCTATTCACCACCTCACCGCACAGCCTCGGATTCCCTTCAAACGCGCCAAATCCAAACGTCTCAAACTGCCCCCCCTTCGGAATCTCCCCCTCCAGATCATTATCCGCAACACTAAACGCCGAAAGGAAATGCAGCTTCGTCAACGACTCCGGAATCTCCCCCGTGAGCTCGTTCCCCGACATGTCGAGCTTCTCCAAATTCTCTAGCTTCGACACCGAGTCCGGAATGCCTCCGCTCAAGTTGTTGTTGCTGAGGTCTAGTATGTGGAGGAGCTTCAGCTCCCCGATCGCGGGAGGGATGATCCCGGTGAGGCTGTTGTTCCCGAGCTTCACCCCGCGGGGGAGGTTGAAGAGGCGGTTGTATTGGAGACTGTCGAATAGGAATGGAAGCGCGAGGTGGCTCAAATCCGTGCTGGTGTTGTCGGATATTAGAGCCCGAAGCTGAGTTAATTTGTGTGGTATTTCTCCGGTTAATGAGTTTTTGGTTAAGTTGAGTACGTACAAGCTGTCCATCGTCCCTATCCATTCCGGGATTGGGCCGTGGATTTTGTTGAATGAGAGGTTGAGGACTTTGAGCTTTTTTAGTTTGGAGATCCAGAACGGGATTTGGCCGTTTAGCTTGCATCCTCCTAAGGTGAGGATTTGGAGATTCTTGAACGTGTCGGGGACGAGGAGGTCGTCGTCGTCTGGCACTATTTCATCATGGAAGCATCGGGAGAGGAAGAGGACTGCGAGGTTGTGGTTGTGTTTGAGTGTGGTCAGGGCTCGGGCCGCGTTGGAGAGGAGGTTGTCGGAGAGGGAGAGGTGTGTGAGGTTTTTTAAAGAGGCCATGCATGGAGGGACTTCTCCGCTGAGCTCGTTGAACGCAAGGCGGATCGCTGTGAGGGACTTGCATAGGCAGAGGGTGTCGGGGATGGTGCCGGTGAAGGTGTTGTTTCCGAGGTCTAGGGCTTGTAGGCGTTGGAGTTTGGAGAAGTCGAGCGCGGAGATTTGGCCGTTGAGGAGGTTGTTGCGGAGGAGGAGAGTGGTGAGGTTGGTAGAGTTTGTTAGAGATGGTGGGAATGTGCCGTTGAGGTTGTTGGAGTGGAGTTGGAGTTGCTCGAGTCTCGAAAGCATCCCTATATTTTGAGGTATCGGGCCGGTTAGTTGGTTGACGTGGAGTTCTAGGATAACGAGGTTGGAGAGGTTGGCAATGGCGTCGTTGATTGGCCCGGAGAGTTGGTTGTTAGGTAGGGAGAGTTCTTGCAGACTCGTCAGGGTGTAAAGGTCGCGTGGCAGAGGACCCGAGAGGGAGTTGGAGCCTCCTCTGAGGACTTGGAGGTTTGAGCATTGGGTGATGGAAGGGGATATAGGGCCAGTGAATTGATTCACGGAGAAATCCAAGATTTTGATGGATTGGGAGACGTTGCATATAGACGAAGGGTTGGAGCCGGTGAAGGCGTTGTTGCTGATGTTGAAGATAGCCAAATTAGATGGCTGAAGGAGCATGAGTGAGGGATTGAGCGAGCCATTGAAGCGGTTGCTTGAGAGGTCTAGTGTGTGGATGGTGATGGGGAGGGTGCGGTTGAGTGGGCCGGTGAGGGCGTTGAAGCTCAAGTCGAGTGTGAGGAGGCGGGGCGGGAGGGAGGGGAGGAGGCCGGTGAGGTGGTTGTGGGAGAGGTTTATGTAGGCTAGGTATGGGAGGTTTGGCAGAGACAGAGAGGCGGCGGTGAGGTTTTTCCCCGGCAGCCAGAGTCGCGTGACTCGGCCGGCGGGTGTGCAAGCTATGCCCTCCCAGTGGCAGCAGTTGGAGGAGGGAGACCAGTTGAGGTTGAGGGGAGGTGATTGAGAAGAAATGAATGATAGTAAGGAGTTTTGTTCTTGTTTGTC
Organism: Salvia hispanica; assembly: GCF_029641045.1. Taxonomy (NCBI): domain Eukaryota; kingdom Viridiplantae; phylum Streptophyta; class Magnoliopsida; order Lamiales; family Lamiaceae; genus Salvia; species Salvia hispanica. Next base: position 25,864,343 of record NC_142693.1, on the reverse strand, counting down.
ACAACTTAGTACTCTGTTTTGTGTGAGGAGGATTAGATTGAGAGAGAGGGTTAGGAGTAGCATAGGTTTGGCCATTTGATTAATCACATTAGTGTTCCATTCATCAATTCTTGTATATCATTTATATACAAGAAGGGAGATGTATAGTACTATTGGAGTTTAATATAATAGACCATGGTAGGGTAGGATAGGGTCAAAGTTGAAAATCATGATTCCTTGGTGGAGAGGGAAATGGGATAGGTAGGTCCATCCATATAGATTTGGTTAAATCCATTTTTTGTGAACTCTACTATGTATCATTGCAAATGGCAAATATTAATATCAAGCGTAGAATGTAGACTTTATATTCATACTAAAGAAGAAGAAAAATTGGGCATTTGTTTGATGGAAGACTTGGTCCACACAATATAAAAAACAAACTCCACGCTTCAACCCCACAAGTTCTGTTTTCTGGATCCGTCACTGTCTAGACGTGCAACTATATTGTATCTAGATAGCTATAAGTCGAACATCTTACCAACTCCCATATAGACTAAACTTAAGATTCATGTTTTTAAATCCGTCACTATTTAGGCGTGCAATTATATTATATCTAAGTCGCGATAAGCCGTACATCTTACCAACTCACATGTCGACCAAGCATAGGGATTCATGTGAATTTTCATTAATGTGAATTAGGATGGAAGAGTCACGAGACGTTTATTTGTCATGTGAGAGTGATTTAAGTTAGAGATGAACTTTACTAGTTTAATAGTTTTGGGATTATATTGCAAGTTGCGATATAGTATGATGATTAATTTTTAGCTTGTGAAGATTGAGATTCCTTTTCAACTTATTGTTTGGTAATTGGCATAATTGAGTCAACTTGACTTGGAATACACACATTCAAAACTATGAAGACTTAACTTGAAAATCTACACCAACTACAACTAATTAATCCATTAAACTGATTCATCATTCCACTAAAACATAGTTTTTCTACACTAGTTGTTTATCGTAATAAACAAGGAGGAATTAGGGTTGTTGATACAAATATATGAATTTTATTAAAAATTACTCTTTTTCCCAATATAGTTGAGTCGTATTCTTGTTTAATTATCTTGTCACTATTTAGGAGTCCAATCTTTCAAAATATAAGGGCCTTTGTATTTCAAACTAGGATAGAGATAAAACATAGTACATATATTATTTCATCGGGTGTAACATCTACGAGACCCATTATTCGACGCCAAACCTCACAACGACACCAAATCCGAACTCAAATTTCACACTCTACAACAAGCCTCGTTGCAATTTAATTTAGCACAAACAATTTATTGGTTCAATATCTCAATATAGCCCAGTAAAGAGACAAAGAATGACACTATTCATAGTAATAGAAAATGATGGAAACAACGAGTCTTCTTCAAGAAATGGGCAAGAACTGCACCAATAGAACAAACTCGAACACGAGCTTAGTTCTTCACGGTTGTCACGTGCCTTAGAAGCATGGAGACAATGTCATGAGAAATTCTTGAAGCCTCTGTTTTCAGATGATCGATCTTTGCATCAGTTTCTTGCTCAAGGCGCTTCACATTGGCACCTGAGTCTCCACTGCTCTGTAAAAACACGAAAAAGTTCAATCTCATGTGATTAGAGACTCTAGAGCTCAGACCAGATGGTCGATTGCAAGAGTTTGCTCTGTCATAGAAGAACTCAGAATAGAATATAAACTGATTAAGCAGGAACAATCTGACAAAAACATGCTTCTTGAAATGAATAAGATGAGGAAAAAACAAGTGCGTTGGAAATATCGTCTTGGAGCATAAGACGACGTAAATTAGACATGTTAAAATAACAGGCAAATAATTCAATAGTGTTCCCATCAAACTACCCTATAAACCCTCACCTCCTCAACCTTATTCTGAAAGTCCGCCTCCATTTGAGCACGGAATTCAGCAATTTCCTTCTCGGCCTCTTCTTTTGCCTGCTTCAGCCTAGCTTGTTTTGCTGCACACGAAGGCCGGGTTATGTTCAAATCACTCGTTCCAAGCTTAAGTAGTGTATCTTTCACACACTAATACAAATTGCTAACTATACATATATGACACATTTTAAATGTAGGAACTTATACGCTACTTTCTTCCAACTAAACTCTAGGTTGTAATGCATATCCGCCAAATGCCAAAGATCAACTTTCAGCACTCGGCACAACCAGAAAGAGCTCAAAAGTTGAAACTAGATTCACTAACCAATATCCAGAATTTATAAGACAGCAGAGTCAGACTGCTTGAGCAATACATCTTCGACAAAAAGGTTAATGAGTTCTCACCAGTTCTAGCAGTATTCACAATGTGCTGAGCTTCTTGCTCTGCAGATAACAAGAGCTGAATCCCGTTCTGGCTACTGCTGGCCATAATTACAGAACTTCAAGAAAGGCTGCACTGACAAAGAGAAGCACGTTAATGCATATCAAGTAACACAAAATCCGTCATGTTAATATTTGCTTCCAACATCGACAAGAATATCCGAGCTCTAAACAACTACAAGGTCCGCTACCACTAGGAAGAAGCAACACAAAAACTCGAAATCCAATATGGTAACATTCGCTTCCAACATCGACAAAAATATGATAATACTCTATACAACTACAAGGTCCGCTACCACCAGGAAGAAGCAACACTAAAACTCAAAGTCTGACATGGCAACATCTTCTTCCAACATCGACAAGAATATGGTACTCTACACAACTACAGGGTCCAAGCGTGTTTACATAATTCATCACCAAGCTAACCTACATTACAGATTTTGATAAACACTCTTTAAGCTCAGACTACCAACAAATTCAACTGCTAAGAAGAGCCATTAATCCCATCCCCAATCCGGATTGAATTGCCATCTCTAAGGATGCCCCATCACAAAGCTCAGATCTTATCCAATGCAATCTTATCCTAGTTAGCATTTTCTAACCCATCACAAAGCTCAGATCATAAACCCTAGATGTGATCCAACACGAGATTCTAGATTTCACCAGTTTTTTCCACCCGTTTACAATTGGATTTTAGGAGAAACAAGTTCAATTATCCCTTGAGCAATTCATGATTTTGGTAAATCAAGTTACACAGCATAGATTGTAAATGTGCAATTTCAATAACAAAAAGGGACTGGATCCGATCCTAGAACAAAATTTGAGAATATACTACTTTAAAAGGAGAATCTAACTTTCCATAGTAAGTATATACCTGCGTAGGGAAGATCGTCTTCGAAGATAGTGAGCTGAAACAGCAAAAACTGATTGATAGAGAATGAAAGTGGAGAAACAGAGAGATTTTGAGTTGATAGTAGAAACAGAGTTTTGAAGAACGTGGGAGCTTGACCTACCAAAGAAAAAAAAATCTCTAAATATTTTCTTCATTCATTTATTTGTATTGGCAAATTGTTGAAAAAATTACGAAATTTGGTCAAACTATTGTTTGTCTCGCAAATTCCTCGAGATTGAGTAACTCGATACCGTCTATTCATATAAAAACAGCATCATTTGATTGAAAAAGATCAATAGTATATTACTTGTTGGCAACCGATTTTATTCAACATGAGATAATTGAGAATATCGCAAAACTTCATGGTTTTCTCGAGAGATTTTGAAAGTCGCATAATATGGAGCAACGTATAGCCAAACTTCATGATTTTTTCAACAATTTATCGATCAATTGCCTGATTACACCTAAGTTTGTAGATTATTTTAGAAAAAGTTCATAAACTTATTGTAAAATTACAATTTTATTAAAGTAAAGAAAAAAACAAACTTGCTCCAATCTAGGAGTAAGTAAGTAGCAATTTGATGATTAATAAATTAAAGTAAATTAGTGTTAACAGCTGCAATTATAATCTTAAATGAAACCCTCAAATTAAACCCAATAAATTTTCTCATACAAATTTAAATGAATCAAATGTTTTTATGGTCTTTTACACTTCATAGTCTGTAGATTTCATCAACCAAATATGAAGTACAATGAAGCAAAAACATGATCTAAAAATTAAATGACATTTGAAACGGGAGATCAATTCTGAACAAACTATTTTTTGCAGCAAAACTGGTGGATAACACATCCATGAGAGCATCATTAATTCATCTTAAACAGCTAGAACGACGACTATCCTCGAACGAAAGCTTCCAAACGGAGCAGCATCCGAAACAATTCCCGGGTGGCCTCAAGTTTTCTCTTTTCGACTTTGTGTTCTACCATTGTGTCATAAGTATATCCAGAAGTATGTGTTGTCACGCCAGCAAGCAATTTACCGGTTTTGAAGGGCCTCGATCGCCTTCTTCCACTGTGCTGCTCGTTGCTTTGCATCATCGAAGCACATGACCTTCTTCGGCTGTATCAAGATACAATTTTTTTCATTACATAAGGATGTATTCATGCTATTATGCCATAAAATCAAGTCTCAGCATTATAAAAGAAGAAGGGAGACTAACCGTGCAAATCTTGAAATTCGAAGGGCTTATAACTTGAACGTTCAGCTCGGCAGGATTGTCCGACCATATGATGTTTCCTCGGACCTCCAGTTTCGCTGGGTCGACATAGATCAATTTAGGTTTATTAGTAAGGATGAGCTGCACCTTCTTGCTACTCAACTTCTGCAGTTTCTTGACCATCGAGATCATAAGAACCGACTCGCCCGGCTCAAGAAACTGTTGCCTGTCAAACAAACAAAAAAATCAACGAAGAACAGAAGATGCAATCTATCTTCGAATTGAGCTGAACGTTCTAGACAAATTGTCGTGCAACGGATTTACATGTAGAGTAGCACGAATAGCACTCACGTGATCCATCTACGAAGCAAAATGATCCAAAGGTCTCAACTTTTTTAAACAAAAAACAACTCTCGGGACTAACCATTTTGAGTCAAATGAATCGATTGAAGCAAGTCTATTGATGCTACCGGTGTCAGAGGCAGAAGCAACTGCAGCACTTCCATCACATGTTTTCACCGAACCATCTCCAACGTGTGTGGGATTCCACGAAGAATCGTGATCTTCACATCCAGGAGACTGAGCCTGGACAATGTTTTGGAAATTTCAACAAGGCAGCAAGAGTTTTTGAAATTTCACACGTTTCTTGAAACCTCAATTTTCAAGGAAAAGAACTCTATAGAAAACGAAACGAAATGGAAAGGATATTACCGCTGGGTCTAAAGCTAGTTGAGGTGGGTTCACATCCCTCAAATTTATCCAATCAATGCCCTTAAAAAAGGGATGGGCTTTCAGAGCTAGATAGCCATTGGGTCCCGCCCC